>NW_027526422.1:185843625-186240234 GCF_048455015.1 Haemaphysalis longicornis
AAACTTAACCGCTTGTTTATTGCTAAGATCATTTTCCTTACGATTTATGAAAATATTGAGATCTAGTTTCTCCTGCTCGGTTAGTGGAAGAGCTTCAATCTGGTCGTTGAAGAGGCTGAGTTTTCTAGTACAGTGTTCTCTAAGAATTTCTAGGAGGGAAAGAGAAGCATTATTCAGAGTATCTTGCCACCTGGCAGCTAGTTCAGGAGGGAGCTCACCAAGGGCACATCTAACTTTTAGGCGGAGGCCTTTGGGGATCTTTTTGCTTTGGAGATACGAGGAGTACGTTTTTAGATGAAATCTGTAGTTGGTTTGTTTGCCGGCTAGTTTTCGAGCTTTGAGGAAAGAGCGGGATTTAGGGGTTGGAGGATACGGCCTACTCGGTGGTAGTCATTTGTGTTTGTTCCGAGCAGACCTCCGGGGTGACACTTTTTTGCTTGGAGTCAGTAGTTTGGGGGGGCTGCTAGGGGTGAGGTCCACATCGATGCCTGTTTGGGTGCCTGTTTGCGTTATACTGCGTGTTGGGGTCTGCGTGAACCATGAGCGTGTTGTCTCTGGTGGGTCGGGTTGTTGTTCGCTCACGTGCTGTACAGCTGGTGTTGCGGCCACGTCCACGGTATGTGTGCTGGCGTCACATGTGCTCTCCTTAGGTGGACATGGCATTTCGCTACCGTTGGGGGTGTTGGGTTGGTTCTGTTGTTCTGTGCTGGCCAGAGACGGGAGGTTGATACGTGAAGTTGGGAGCGTCACCCTAAATGCGTTCCTCAGCCTATGCTTGATGTTTTCGGCAATCAGTTGGACGCCTCGAAAGTTAGGGTGTAGTCCGTCCTTGGCCAGGTGTCCTAGGGGTCGTGGTGAATTTTTGCGTGGTGGATGATGTCAACGTTTCCTGGGTTGTGTCCAAGGTACATGAGGAAGTCGTTAAGCTTAGCTGACCTTTGTGAGTGAGCTAGAAGTCTGTGTGTCTGGGGTATGTCTGGCTTGTGTTTGTTTTCGATCCTGGGAAGTACTGTTGTCAGGGTTATCTTTGCTATGGGCCTGTTGGTATAAACATCGTGAACAAGAGTTTTCATGGCCTCGATGGTGCTTTCAGCGGTGTTGTTCTTTAAGTCGTGAGTGCCAAAGTGCACAACGAAGTGAGTGATGTTGCGTGGGGCGGCGTCAATCAGTTTTCTGATGTCATGGGTTGTGGCGCCGCTTTGAAAGCTGATGTATGGTGAATGTTGTCCGGAAGGGAAGTGGTCGTGAATGTACTTAAAGTGGCTGTCACCGATGAGAGCTATGTGTGCCAGGGAGAGGAGAGGGGGCTTACCTTCCTCCGTCATCTTCGTACACGAAATCCAGGGAGTAGTAGAACTTTGAAGATGGTAGAGAACACAAGAGAAGAAAAACTTCGAAAAAGGTAAAAGCACTCAGTATCAAGAGTATCAAATATCAAGAGTATCAGTATCAAAATCAGTATCAAGAGAAATTTTGGCAACAACTAAGCGATCAAACAAGCTCAAGAACCTAACTCCGTCGGAAGAAGTTACCCTTAATTGCCTATCAGCCAGTACCGACATAGTCATAAAGCCAGCCGACAAAGGTGGTAGTGTAGTTGTTTTACCTATGGGAAAATACAAAGACGAAGCTTACAGGCAGCTCAATAACCCTTGCCACTACAAGCCCTTAGATAACGATCCGAGCCAGGAATACAGCCTAAAAATGCTTCAGACCCTCACAGATCTACGATCTAGAGAATTAATAACGACTACTGACTTAAATTTCATTAAACCGAATAATAAGCATGCAGGACGTTTTTACCTCCTGCCAAAAGTCCATAAAGTCCCCGTAGAATTATTGTTCACTGCCGACATTCCTGGCAGACCCATAGTTTCGAATAACAATACCCCAACCGAAGCACTATCTCTGTTTCTGAATCATCACCTATCCGACATTCCGGCTCTTCTTCCTTCATTCGTTCAGGACACCCCCCACTTCCTCCGCATAATAGAAGAGATAAATATGGGCGGGCGCCTACCCAGTGGAACCCTCCTTGTTACTCTTGACGTTGCTGCATTGTATACAAACATTCCGTTCGCCGAAGGAATTGAAGCGATATCAAAATCTCTATCAGTGAACCCGCACCAACATGCACCAGAAGTGTACATAACTTTGTTAAAATTAGTTCTAACTCTCAATTATTTTGAATTTGACTCTTCTTACTTTTTGCAAGTTTTTGGAACTAGCATGGGTACTCCATTCGCACCGACCTATGCCAACATTTTCATGGGGCAACTTGAAGCTACCCTACTAAGCTCTTTTCCGCATAAACCTCAGGTTTACCTCCGCTACATCGACGACATCTTTATGATTTGGGAACACGGTCGCGCGACTCTAGAAACGTTTATATCCCATCTCAATTCTTCGCATCCGACTATTAAATTCTCCTGCCAGTATTCTGAAAAAGAAGTCAACTTCCTAGATACTACCGTCATTCTAGACAACGGTAAACTTAAAACCACGCTTTTTAAAAAGCCGACAGACAGGCAGCAGTACCTAGATTATAAAAGCCATCACCCCAGACACTGCAAACAAGGGATCTTTGTAGGACAAGCCACCAGGCTTAGAAGAGTATGCAGTGATGACAGTGACTACGTAGAGCACCTAGACGAACTCAAGGCCACCCTTATGAACAGGAACCACCCCAAAAGCTCGCTCGATCAGGCGTACCAACGTGTGTCTAATCTCAAAAGGGATGACGTTCTCAAGAAACAGCGGCAAAACAAAAGCGCCAGGCCACCTGCCCTAATAACTAAATTTTCAAACGCCCTCCCAAACGTAAACAATATACTGCGGAAGTACTTCCCCATTTTAACAGTAACGACCGACTTAAAAAGACTTTCCCGGAAGCACCAAGGGTTACCTACCGGAGAAACAGGAATCTAAAAGATATTTTAGTGCATGCTAAAACAGGGCCTTCAAAGCAACCAGACATAGCCAGCTGCTCCCGCCCCAGATGCAAGACTTGGAGGCACCTGCAAACAGACTGCGTTGTAAAAAGCACAGCCAGTAATTATGTCCACAAGATTAATTCAAGTTTTACGTGCACTTCATCCAACATTGTGTATATGTTGGAATGCTCAATGTGCCACCAAAAGTATATAGGCGAAACGAGCCAGCCTATGAGCCTACGGCTTAATGGTCACCGGGCAGATATTCATAGCAAATCCTCCATAGCTGTAGGGCAGCATTTTAACCAACCAGGCCACAATTTTGATGGCCTTAAGTTATATATACTTCAGTCAAATTTTAAGTCTCCTAGAGACAGGAAATACCGAGAATCCTACTTAATTCACAAATTCAACTCCATGGAACCTGCGGGAATTAATGCGTCTAAGGGCAACTTGGAATCCTTGCGATATTCACCGGGAATACAACATTAGGCATTTTCGTGCATATACCTCATCCAAAGACAATGACCGTTCACTCTGCTCTGTACCTTGTCACCTAATTTCTTTTTCCTTTTTTTTTATTCCTTAGCGCCTAGCTTAATACTCGCCCTCATGCCTCCCACTTTTGGTTTTGGAATTCAATTTTATTTATTTAATTTCTCCTTTTTTTTTACTCCGCGTGGTTTTGTGCCCCGTACGTCACTCTAACTTTATCTTTTCGTTTTCGAGTTTCAGGACAGGCCTGTTCCAGGAATGTTGCCGTGGGTGACACGTGCCATTTCAGTTGCCGGGTCATTGCTTTTTCTTTAGTGTGTGGGTTTATGTGGTTTCCCTCCCTGTTTTTTTCTCCTTTTTTTTTCTTTTTTCTCTGACCTAGTTATGTTCCCCCGCCTCTATCTTTTCTTTTGACCTGAGGCTTGCAGATAGTTTCTGATAAGGACCCCACCCTCACCGCCTGGTCTGCTTCCGGCGGTTCTGAGATCCTTTCCCTATACCCCGCGGCGGGTGAATAAGCACCCTCTCATCCTTTCTGTCCAAACATTCCACGAATATCAACCATCAGCTGACTTCCGTGTGACCTACTTCGCGGCTTAAACTAGACAACGTTCTTGGCCCCTCAATCTCTCCCCCGACACACTCCGAAACCAATCAGCTTGCTCAATTTCCCTTCCATCTTTCCCTCTCCTTTCACCTGGGGTCCTACCCCTATATAAACCCTGCCTGCCAGGCGAGAGATTGCACATAGATATATAAATATATATATATATATATATATATATATATATATATATATATATATATATATATATGTATATATATATATATACATATATTTATATATTGCCAGTGCTGTTCGGTGTTTTAACATTGTTTTATAGTGCCGAATGAGGTATGATTGCCCTTTTTTTTATGCAGGAATAAATGATAGAAAATACAAGTTGAGAAAAAAAGCGCCGTTTTTTCCGGAAGCGGGAATTGAACCCACAACCTCCGCATTACGCGTGCGGTGCTCAACCATTGAGCTAGTTCTGCGGCGACCCCCTCTCGACTATACCGCAGGGTTTTGTATTTACGACTGCTCAGAGCCCGGTCAACTAGCGCCGCCCCTCGACCACCGCGGGAAGACGTAGAACGTCTTTTCCCAGCGGCCGCACGTAAGACGTGGTCGGAAGTCGGGGATAGCCAAAGGCATTTCAGACTGCTGAAGCCAGAACCCTCGTAATGCATTTTGTAGAGCAGAGACGTACGGGACGAGGGAATCCGTAAGGACACATATCATAGTTGCAGTCCTTATTGCCAGTGCTGTTCGGCGTTTTAACAGTGTTTTATAGTGCCGAATGAGGTATGATTGCCTTTTTTTATGCAGGAATAAATAATAGAAAATTCAAGTCGAGAAAAATGCGCCGTTTTTTCCGGAAGCGGGAATCGAACCCACAACCTCCGCATAACGCGTGCGGTGCTCTACCATTGAGCTAGTTCCGCGGCGACTCCCCTCTCGACTATACCGCGGGGTTTTGTATTTACGACTGCTCAGAGCCCGGTCTACTAGCGCCGCCCCTCGACCACCGCGGGAAGACGTAGAACGTCTTTTCCCAGCGGCCGCACGTAAGACGTGGTCGAAAGTCGGGGATAGCCAAAGGCATTTCAGACTGCTGAAGCCAGAACCCTGGTAATGCATTTTGTAGAGCAGAGACGTACGGGACGAGGGATTCCGTAAGGACACATATCAAAGTTGCAGTCCTTATTGCCAGTGCTGTTCGGCGTTATAACAGTGTTTTATAGTGCCGAATGAGGTATGATTGCCTTTTTATTATGCAGGAATAAATAATACAAAATTCAAGTAGAGAAAAAATGCGCCATTTTTTCCGGAAGCGGTAATCGAACCCACAACCTCCGCATAACGCGTGCGGTGCTTTACCATTGAGCTAGTTCAGCGGCGACTCCCCTCTCGACTATACCGCGAGGTTTTGTATTTACGACTGCTCAGAGCCCGGTCAACTAGCGCCGCCCCTCGACCACCGCTGGAAGACGTAGAACGTCTTTTCCCAGCGGCCGCACGTAAGACGTGGTCGGAAGTCGGGGATTGCCAAAGGCATTTCAGACTGCTGAAGCCAGAACCCTCGTAATGCATTTTGTAGAGCAGAGACGTACGGGACGAGGGATTCCGTAAGGACACATATCAAAGTTGCAGTCCTTATTGCCAGTGCTGTTCGGCGTTTTAACAGTGTTTTATAGTGCCGAATGAGGTATGATTGCCTTTTTATTATGCAGGAATAAATAATACAAAATTCAAGTCGAGAAAAAATGCGCCGTTTTTTCCGGAAGCGGTAATCGAACCCACAACCTCCGCATAACGCGTGCGGTGCTCTACCATTGAGCTAGTTTTTCGGCGACTCCCCTCTCGACTATACGGCAGGGTTTTGTATTTACGACTGCTCATTGCCCGGTCAACTAGCGCCGCCCCTCGACCACCGCGGGAAGACGTCGAACGTCTTTTCCCAGCGGCCGCACGTAAGACGTGGTCGGAAGTCGGGGATAGCCAAAGGCATTTCAGACTGCTGAAGCCAGAACCCTCGTAATGCATTTTGTAGAGCAGAGACGTACGGGACGAGGGATTCCGTAAGGACACATATCAAAGTTGCAGTCCTTATTGCCAGTGCTGTTCGGCGTTTTAACAGTGTTTTATAGTGCCGAATGAGGTATGATTGCCTTTTTATTATGCAGGAATAAATAATACAAAATTCAAGTCGAGAAAAAATGCGCCGTTTTTTCCGGAAGCGGTAATCGAACCCACAACCTCCGCATAACGCGTGCGGTGCTCTACCATTGAGCTAGTTCAGCGGCGACTCCCCTCTCGACTATACCGCGAGGTTTTGTATTTACGACTGCTCAGAGCCCGGTCAACTAGCGCCGCCCCTCGACCACTGCGGGAAGACGTAGAACGTCTTTTCCCAGCGGCCGCACGTAAGACGTGGTCGAAAGTCGGGGATAGCCAACGGCATTTCAGACTGCTGAAGCCAGAACCCTCGTAATGCATTTTGTAGAGCAGAGACGTACGGGACGAGGGATTCCGTAAGGACACATATCGAAGTTGCAGTCCTTATTGCCAGTGCTGTTCGGCGTTTTAACAGTGTTTTATAGTGCCGAATGAGGTAAGCTTGCCTTTTTGATATGCAGGAATAAATAATACAAAATTCAAGTCGAGAAAAAATGCGCCGTTTTTTTCGGAAGCGGTAATCGAACCCGCAACCTCCGCATAACGCGTGCGGTGCTCTACCATTGAGCTAGTTCCGCGAAGACTCCCCTCTCGTCTATACCGCGAGGTTTTGTATTTACGACTGCTCAGAGCCCGGTCAACTAGCGCCGCCCCTCGACCACCGCGGGAAGACGTAGAACGTCTTTTCCCAGCGGCCGCACGTAAGATGTGGTCGGAAGTCGGGGATAGCCAAAGGCATTTCAGACTGCTGAAGCCAGAACCATCGTAATGCATTTTGTAGAGCAGAGACGTACGGGACGAGGGATTCCGTAAGGACACATATCAAAGTTGCAGTCCTTATTGCCAGTGCTGTTCGGCGTTTTAACAGTGTTTTATAGTGCCGAATGAGGTATGATTGCCTTTTTTTATGCAGGAATAAATAATAGAAAATTAAAGTCGAGAAAAAATGCGCCGTTTTTTCCGGAAGCGTGAATTGAAGCCACAACCTCCGCATAACGCGTGCGGTGCTCTACCATTGAGCTAGTTCCGCGGCGACTCCCCTCTCGACTATACCGCGGGGTTTTGTATTTAAGACTGCTCATAGCCCGGTCAACTAGCGCCGCCCCTCGACCACCGCGGGAAGACGTAGAACGTCTTTTCCCAGCGGCCGCACGTAAGACGTGGTCGGAAGTCGGGGATAGCCAAAGGCATTTCAGACTGCTGAAGCCAGAACCCTCGTAATGCATTTTGTAGAGCGGAGACGTACGGGACGAGGGATTCCGTAAGGACACATATCATAGTTGTAGTCCTTATTGCCAGTGCTGTTCGGCGTTTTAACAGTGTTTTATAGTGCCGAATGAGGTATGATTGCCTTTTTTTATGCAGGAATAAATAATAGAAAATTCAAGTCGAGAAAAAATGCGCCGTTTTTTCCGGAAGCGGGAATCGAAGCCACAACCTCCGCATAACGCGTGCGGTGCTCTACCATTGAGCTAGTTCCGCGGCGACTCCCCTCTCGAATATACCGCGGGGTTTTGTATTTACGACTGCTCAGAGCCTGGTCAACTAGCGCCGCCCCTCGAAACACCGCTGGAAGACGTAGAACGTCTTTTCCCAGCTGCCGCACGTAAGACGTGGTCGGAAGTCGGGGATAGCCAAAGGCATTTCAGACTGCTGAAGCCAGAACCCTCGTAATGCATTTTGTAGAGCAGAGACGTACGGGACGAGGGAATCCGTAAGGACACATATCATAGTTGCAGTCCTTATTGCCAGTGCTGTTCGGCGTTTTAACAGTGTTTTATAGTGCCGAATGAGGTATGATTGCCTTTTTTTTATGCAGGAATAAATAATAGAAAATTCAAGTCGAGAAAAATGCGCCGTTTTTTCCGGAAGCGGGAATCGAACCCACAACCTCCGCATAACGCGTGCGGTGCTCTACCATTGAGCTAGTTCCGCGGCGACTCCCCTCTCGACTATACCGCGGGGTTTTGTATTTACGACTGCTCAGAGCCCGGTCTACTAGCGCCGCCCCTCGACCACCGCGGGAAGACGTAGAACGTCTTTTCCCAGCGGCCGCACGTAAGACGTGGTCGAAAGTCGGGGATAGCCAAAGGCATTTCAGACTGCTGAAGCCAGAACCCTGGTAATGCATTTTGTAGAGCAGAGACGTACGGGACGAGGGATTCCGTAAGGACACATATCAAAGTTGCAGTCCTTATTGCCAGTGCTGTTCGGCGTTATAACAGTGTTTTATAGTGCCGAATGAGGTATGATTGCCTTTTTATTATGAAGGAATAAATAATACAAAATTCAAGTAGAGAAAAAATGCGCCATTTTTTCCGGAAGCGGTAATCGAACCCACAACCTCCGCATAACGCGTGCGGTGCTCTACCATTGAGCTAGTTCAGCGGCGACTCCCCTCTCGACTATACCGCGAGGTTTTGTATTTACGACTGCTCAGAGCCCGGTCAACTAGCGCCGCCCCTCGACCACCGCGGGAAGACGTAGAACGTCTTTTCCCAGCGGCCGCACGTAAGACGTGGTCGGAAGTCGGGGATAGCCAAAGGCATTTCAGACTGCTGAAGCCAGAACCCTGGTAATGCATTTTGTAGAGCAGAGACGTACGGGACGAGGGATTCCGTAAGGACACATATCAAAGTTGCAGTCCTTATTGCCAGTGCTGTTCGGCGTTATAACAGTGTTTTATAGTGCCGAATGAGGTATGATTGCCTTTTTATTATGAAGGAATAAATAATACAAAATTCAAGTAGAGAAAAAATGCGCCATTTTTTCCAGAAGCGGTAATCGAACCCACAACCTCCGCATAACGCGTGCGGTGCTCTACCATTGAGCTAGTTCAGCGGCGACTCCCCTCTCGACTATACCGCGAGGTTTTGTATTTACGACTGCTCAGAGCCCGGTGAACTAGCGCCGCCCCTCGACCACCGCGGGAAGACGTAGAACGTCTTTTCCCAGCGGCCGCACGTAAGACGTGGTCGAAAGTCGGGGATAGCCAAAGGCATTTCAGACTGCTGAAGCCAGAACCCTCGTAATGCATTTTGTAGAGCAGAGACGTACGGGACGAGGGATTCCGTAAGGACACATATCAAAGTTGCAGTCCTTATTGCCAGTGCTGTTCGGCGTTTTAACAGTGTTTTATAGTGCCGAATGAGGTATGATTGCCTTTTTATTATGCAGGAATAAATAATACAAAATTCAAGTCGAGAAAAAATGCGCCGTTTTTTCCGGAAGCGGTAATCGAACCCACAACCTCCGCATAACGCGTGCGGTGCTCTACCATTGAGCTAGTTCTGCGGCGACTCCCCTCTCGACTATACGGCAGGGTTTTGTATTTACGACTGCTCATTGCCCGGTCAACTAGCGCCGCCCCTCGACCACCGCGGGAAGACGTCGAACGTCTTTTCCCAGCGGCCGCACGTAAGACGTGGTCGGAAGTCGGGGATAGCCAAAGGCATTTCAGACTGCTGAAGCCAGAACCCTCGTAATGCATTTTGTAGAGCAGAGACGTACGGGACGAGGGATTCCGTAAGGACACATATCAAAGTTGCAGTCCTTATTGCCAGTGCTGTTCGGCGTTTTAACAGTGTTTCATAGTGCCGAATGAGGTATGATTGCCTTTTTATTATGCAGGAATAAATAATACAAAATTCAAGTCGAGAAAAAATGCGCCGTTTTTTCCGGAAGCGGTAATCGAACCCACAACCTCCGCATAACGCGTGCGGTGCTCTACCATTGAGCTAGTTCAGCGGCGACTCCCCTCTCGACTATACCGCGAGGTTTTGTATTTACGACTGCTCAGAGCCCGGTCAACTAGCGCCGCCCCTCGACCACTGCGGGAAGACGTAGAACGTCTTTTCCCTGCGGCCGCACGTAAGACGTGGTCGAAAGTCGGGGATAGCCAACGGCATTTCAGACTGCTGAAGCCAGAACCCTCGTAATGCATTTTGTAGAGCAGAGACGTACGGGACGAGGGATTCCGTAAGGACACATATCAAAGTTGCAGTCCTTATTGCCAGTGCTGTTCGGCGTTTTAACAGTGTTTTATAGTGCCGAATGAGGTATGCTTGCCTTTTTGATATGCAGGAATAAATAATACAAAATTCAAGTCGAGAAAAAATGCGCCGTTTTTTTCGGAAGCGGTAATCGAACCCACAACCTCCGCATAACGCGTGCGGGGCTCTACCATTGAGCTAGTTCCGCGAAGACTCCCCTCTCGTCTATACCGCGAGGTTTTGTATTTACGACTGCTCAGAGCCCGGTCAACTAGCGCCGCCCCTCGACCACCGCGGGAAGACGTAGAACGTCTTTTCCCAGCGGCCGCACGTAAGACGTGGTCGGAAGTCGGGGATAGCCAAAGGCATTTCAGACTGCTGAAGCCAGAACCCTCGTAATGCATTTTGTAGAGCAGAGACGTACGGGACGAGGGAATCCGTAAGGACACATATCATAGTTGCAGTCCTTATTGCCAGTGCTGTTCGGCGTTTTAACAGTGTTTTATAGTGCCGAATGAGGTATGATTGCCTTTTTTTTATGCAGGAATAAATAATAGAAAATTCAAGTCGAGAAAAATGCGCCGTTTTTTCCGGAAGCGGGAATCGAACCCACAACCTCCGCATAACGCGTGCGGTGCTCTACCATTGAGCTAGTTCCGCGGCGACTCCCCTCTCGACTATACCGCGGGGTTTTGTATTTACGACTGCTCAGAGCCCGGTCTACTAGCGCCGCCCCTCGACCACCGCGGGAAGACGTAGAACGTCTTTTCCCAGCGGCCGCACGTAAGACGTGGTCGAAAGTCGGGGATAGCCAAAGGCATTTCAGACTGCTGAAGCCAGAACCCTGGTAATGCATTTTGTAGAGCAGAGACGTACGGGACGAGGGATTCCGTAAGGACACATATCAAAGTTGCAGTCCTTATTGCCAGTGCTGTTCGGCGTTATAACAGTGTTTTATAGTGCCGAATGAGGTATGATTGCCTTTTTATTATGCAGGAATAAATAATACAAAATTCAAGTAGAGAAAAAATGCGCCATTTTTTCCGGAAGCGGTAATCGAACCCACAACCTCCGCATAACGCGTGCGGTGCTCTACCATTGAGCTAGTTCAGCGGCGACTCCCCTCTCGACTATACCGCGAGGTTTTGTATTTACGACTGCTCAGAGCCCGGTCAACTAGCGCCGCCCCTCGACCACCGCTGGAAGACGTAGAACGTCTTTTCCCAGCGGCCGCACGTAAGACGTGGTCGGAAGTCGGGGATTGCCAAAGGTATTTCAGACTGCTGAAGCCAGAACCCTCGTAATGCATTTTGTAGAGCAGAGACGTACGGGACGAGGGATTCCGTAAGGACACATATCAAAGTTGCAGTCCTTATTGCCAGTGCTGTTCGGCGTTTTAACAGTGTTTTATAGTGCCGAATGAGGTATGATTGCCTTTTTATTATGCAGGAATAAATAATACAAAATTCAAGTCGAGAAAAAATGCGCCGTTTTTTCCGGAAGCGGTAATCGAACCCACAACCTCCGCATAACGCGTGCGGTGCTCTACCATTGAGCTAGTTTTTCGGCGACTCCCCTCTCGACTATACGGCAGGGTTTTGTATTTACGACTGCTCATTGCCCGGTCAACTAGCGCCGCCCCTCGACCACCGCGGGAAGACGTCGAACGTCTTTTCCCAGCGGCCGCACGTAAGACGTGGTCGGAAGTCGGGGATAGCCAAAGGCATTTCAGACTGCTGAAGCCAGAACCCTCGTAATGCATTTTGTAGAGCAGAGACGTACGGGACGAGGGATTCCGTAAGGACACATATCAAAGTTGCAGTCCTTATTGCCAGTGCTGTTCGGCGTTTTAACAGTGTTTTATAGTGCCGAATGAGGTATGATTGCCTTTTTATTATGCAGGAATAAATAATACAAAATTCAAGTCGAGAAAAAATGCGCCGTTTTTTCCGGAAGCGGTAATCGAACCCACAACCTCCGCATAACGCGTGCGGTGCTCTACCATTGAGCTAGTTCAGCGGCGACTCCCCTCTCGACTATACCGCGAGGTTTTGTATTTACGACTGCTCAGAGCCCGGTCAACTAGCGCCGCCCCTCGACCACTGCGGGAAGACGTAGAACGTCTTTTCCCAGCGGCCGCACGTAAGACGTGGTCGAAAGTCGGGGATAGCCAACGGCATTTCAGACTGCTGAAGCCAGAACCCTCGTAATGCATTTTGTAGAGCAGAGACGTACGGGACGAGGTATTCCGTAAGGACACATATCGAAGTTGCAGTCCTTATTGCCAGTGCTGTTCGGCGTTTTAACAGTGTTTTATAGTGCCGAATGAGGTAAGCTTGCCTTTTTGATATGCAGGAATAAATAATACAAAATTCAAGTCGAGAAAAAATGCGCCGTTTTTTTCGGAAGCGGTAATCGAACCCGCAACCTCCGCATAACGCGTGCGGTGCTCTACCATTGAGCTAGTTCCGCGAAGACTCCCCTCTCGTCTATACCGCGAGGTTTTGTATTTACGACTGCTCAGAGCCCGGTCAACTAGCGCCGCCCCTCGACCACCGCGGGAAGACGTAGAACGTCTTTTCCCAGCGGCCGCACGTAAGATGTGGTCGGAAGTCGGGGATAGCCAAAGGCATTTCAGACTGCTGAAGCCAGAACCATCGTAATGCATTTTGTAGAGCAGAGACGTACGGGACGAGGGATTCCGTAAGGACACATATCAAAGTTGCAGTCCTTATTGCCAGTGCTGTTCGGCGTTTTAACAGTGTTTTATAGTGCCGAATGAGGTATGATTGCCTTTTTTTATGCAGGAATAAATAATAGAAAATTAAAGTCGAGAAAAAATGCGCCGTTTTTTCCGGAAGCGGGAATTGAAGCCACAACCTCCGCATAACGCGTGCGGTGCTCTACCATTGAGCTAGTTCCGCGGCGACTCCCCTCTCGACTATACCGCGGGGTTTTGTATTTACGACTGCTCATAGCCCGGTCAACTAGCGCCGCCCCTCGACCACCGCGGGAAGACGTAGGACGTCTTTTCCCAGCGGCCGCACGTAAGACGTGGTCGGAAGTCGGGGATAGCCAAAGGCATTTCAGACTGCTGAAGCCAGAACCCTCGTAATGCATTTTGTAGAGCGGAGACGTACGGGACGAGGGATTCCGTAAGGACACATATCATAGTTGTAGTCCTTATTGCCAGTGCTGTTCGGCGTTTTAACAGTGTTTTATAGTGCCGAATGAGGTATGATTGCCTTTTTTTATGCAGGAATAAATAATAGAAAATTCAAGTCGAGAAAAAATGCGCCGTTTTTTCCGGAAGCGGGAATCGAAGCCACAACCTCCGCATAACGCGTGCGGTGCTCTACCATTGAGCTAGTTCCGCGGCGACTCCCCTCTCGAATATACCGCGGGGTTTTGTATTTACGACTGCTCAGAGCCTGGTCAACTAGCGCCGCCCCTCGAAACACCGCTGGAAGACGTAGAACGTCTTTTCCCAGCTGCCGCACGTAAGACGTGGTCGAAAGTCGGGGATAGCCAAAGGCATTTCAGACTGCTGAAGCCAGAACCCTGGTAATGCATTTTGTAGAGCAGAGACGTACGGGACGAGGGATTCCGTAAGGACACATATCAAAGTTGCAGTCCTTATTGCCAGTGCTGTTCGGCGTTATAACAGTGTTTTATAGTGCCGAATGAGGTATGATTGCCTTTTTATTATGAAGGAATAAATAATACAAAATTCAAGTAGAGAAAAAATGCGCCATTTTTTCCGGAAGCGGTAATCGAACCCACAACCTCCGCATAACGCGTGCGGTGCTCTACCATTGAGCTAGTTCAGCGGCGACTCCCCTCTCGACTATACCGCGAGGTTTTGTATTTACGACTGCTCAGAGCCCGGTCAACTAGCGCCGCCCCTCGACCACCGCGGGAAGACGTAGAACGTCTTTTCCCAGCGGCCGCACGTAAGACGTGGTCGAAAGTCGGGGATAGCCAAAGGCATTTCAGACTGCTGAAGCCAGAACCCTCGTAATGCATTTTGTAGAGCAGAGACGTACGGGACGAGGGATTCCGTAAGGACACATATCAAAGTTGCAGTCCTTATTGCCAGTGCTGTTCGGCGTTTTAACAGTGTTTTATAGTGCCGAATGAGGTATGATTGCCTTTTTATTATGCAGGAATAAATAATACAAAATTCAAGTCGAGAAAAAATGCGCCGTTTTTTCCGGAAGCGGTAATCGAACCCACAACCTCCGCATAACGCGTGCGGTGCTCTACCATTGAGCTAGTTCTGCGGCGACTCCCCTCTCGACTATACGGCAGGGTTTTGTATTTACGACTGCTCATTGCCCTGTCAACTAGCGCCGCCCCTCGACCACCGCGGGAAGACGTCGAACGTCTTTTCCCAGCGGCCGCACGTAAGACGTGGTCGGAAGTCGGGGATAGCCAAAGGCATTTCAGACTGCTGAAGCCAGAACCCTGGTAATGCATTTTGTAGAGCAGAGACGTACGGGACGAGGGATTCCGTAAGGACACATATCAAAGTTGCAGTCCTTATTGCCAGTGCTGTTCGGCGTTATAACAGTGTTTTATAGTGCCGAATGAGGTATGATTGCCTTTTTATTATGAAGGAATAAATAATACAAAATTCAAGTAGAGAAAAAATGCGCCATTTTTTCCGGAAGCGGTAATCGAACCCACAACCTCCGCATAACGCGTGCGGTGCTCTACCATTGAGCTAGTTCAGCGGCGACTCCCCTCTCGACTATACCGCGAGGTTTTGTATTTACGACTGCTCAGAGCCCGGTCAACTAGCGCCGCCCCTCGAAACACCGCTGGAAGACGTAGAACGTCTTTTCCCAGCTGCCGCACGTAAGACGTGGTCGAAAGTCGGGGATAGCCAAAGGCATTTCAGACTGCTGAAGCCAGAACCCTGGTAATGCATTTTGTAGAGCAGAGACGTACGGGACGAGGGATTCCGTAAGGACACATATCAAAGTTGCAGTCCTTATTGCCAGTGCTGTTCGGCGTTATAACAGTGTTTTATAGTGCCGAATGAGGTATGATTGCCTTTTTATTATGAAGGAATAAATAATACAAAATTCAAGTAGAGAAAAAATGCGCCATTTTTTCCGGAAGCGGTAATCGAACCCACAACCTCCGCATAACGCGTGCGGTGCTCTACCATTGAGCTAGTTCAGCGGCGACTCCCCTCTCGACTATACCGCGAGGTTTTGTATTTACGACTGCTCAGAGCCCGGTCAACTAGCGCCGCCCCTCGACCACCGCGGGAAGACGTAGAACGTCTTTTCCCAGCGGCCGCACGTAAGACGTGGTCGAAAGTCGGGGATAGCCAAAGCATTTCAGACTGCTGAAGCCAGAACCCTCGTAATGCATTTTGTAGAGCAGAGACGTACGGGACGAGGGATTCCGTAAGGACACATATCAAAGTTGCAGTCCTTATTGCCAGTGCTGTTCGGCGTTTTAACAGTGTTTTATAGTGCCGAATGAGGTATGATTGCCTTTTTATTATGCAGGAATAAATAATACAAAATTCAAGTCGAGAAAAAATGCGCCGTTTTTTCCGGAAGCGGTAATCGAACCCACAACCTCCGCATAACGCGTGCGGTGCTCTACCATTGAGCTAGTTCTGCGGCGACTCCCCTCTCGACTATACGGCAGGGTTTTGTATTTACGACTGCTCATTGCCCTGTCAACTAGCGCCGCCCCTCGACCACCGCGGGAAGACGTCGAACGTCTTTTCCCAGCGGCCGCACGTAAGACGTGGTCGGAAGTCGGGGATAGCCAAAGGCATTTCAGACTGCTGAAGCCAGAACCCTGGTAATGCATTTTGTAGAGCAGAGACGTACGGGACGAGGGATTCCGTAAGGACACATATCAAAGTTGCAGTCCTTATTGCCAGTGCTGTTCGGCGTTATAACAGTGTTTTATAGTGCCGAATGAGGTATGATTGCCTTTTTATTATGAAGGAATAAATAATACAAAATTCAAGTAGAGAAAAAATGCGCCATTTTTTCCGGAAGCGGTAATCGAACCCACAACCTCCGCATAACGCGTGCGGTGCTCTACCATTGAGCTAGTTCAGCGGCGACTCCCCTCTCGACTATACCGCGAGGTTTTGTATTTACGACTGCTCAGAGCCCGGTGAACTAGCGCCGCCCCTCGACCACCGCGGGAAGACGTAGAACGTCTTTTCCCAGCGGCCGCACGTAAGACGTGGTCGAAAGTCGGGGATAGCCAAAGGCATTTCAGACTGCTGAAGCCAGAACCCTCGTAATGCATTTTGTAGAGCAGAGACGTACGGGACGAGGGATTCCGTAAGGACACATATCAAAGTTGCAGTCCTTATTGCCAGTGCTGTTCGGCGTTTTAACAGTGTTTTATAGTGCCGAATGAGGTATGATTGCCTTTTTATTATGCAGGAATAAATAATACAAAATTCAAGTCGAGAAAAAATGCGCCGTTTTTTCCGGAAGCGGTAATCGAACCCACAACCTCCGCATAACGCGTGCGGTGCTCTACCATTGAGCTAGTTCTGCGGCGACTCCCCTCTCGACTATACGGCAGGGTTTTGTATTTACGACTGCTCATTGCCCGGTCAACTAGCGCCGCCCCTCGACCACCGCGGGAAGACGTCGAACGTCTTTTCCCAGCGGCCGCACGTAAGACGTGGTCGGAAGTCGGGGATAGCCAAAGGCATTTCAGACTGCTGAAGCCAGAACCATCGTAATGCATTTTGTAGAGCAGAGACGTACGGGACGAGGGATTCCGTAAGGACACATATCAAAGTTGCAGTCCTTATTGCCAGTGCTGCTCGGCGTTTTAACAGTGTTTTATAGTGCCGAATGAGGTATGATTGCCTTTTTTTATGCAGGAATAAATAATAGAAAATTGAAGTCGAGAAAAAATGCGCCGTTTTTTCCGGAAGCGGGAATTGAAGCCACAACCTCCGCATAACGCGTGCGGTGCTCTACCATTGAGCTAGTTCCGCGGCGACTCCCCTCTCGACTATACCGCGGGGTTTTGTATTTACGACTGCTCATAGCCCGGTCAACTAGCGCCGCCCCTCGACCACCGCGGGAAGACGTAGAACGTCTTTTCCCAGCGGCCGCACGTAAGACGTGGTCGGAAGTCGGGGATAGCCAAAGGCATTTCAGACTGCTGAAGCCAGAACCCTCGTAATGCATTTTCTAGAGCGGAGACGTACGGGACGAGGGATTCCGTAAGGACACATATCATAGTTGTAGTCCTTATTGCCAGTGCTGTTCGGCGTTTTAACAGTGTTTTATAGTGCCGAATGAGGTATGATTGCCTTTTTTTATGCAGGAATAAATAATAGAAAAATCAAGTCGAGAAAAAATGCGCCGTTTTTTCCGGAAGCGGGAATCGAAGCCACAACCTCCGCATAACGCGTGCGGTGCTCTACCATTGAGCTAGTTCCGCGGCGACTCCCCTCTCGACTATACCGCGGGGTTTTGTATTTACGACTGCTCAGAGCCCGGTCAACTAGCGCCGCCCCTCGACCACCGCTGGAAGACGTAAACGTCTTTTCCCAGCTGCCGCACGTAAGACGTGGTCGGAAGTCGGCGATTGCCAAAGGCATTTCAGACTGCTGAAGCCAGAACCCTCGTAATGCATTTTGTAGAGCAGAGACTTACGGGACGAGGGATTCCGTAAGGACACATATCAAAGTTGCAGTCCTTATTGCCAGTGCTGTTCGGCGTTTAACAGTGTTTTATAGTGCCGAATGAGGTATGATTGCCTTTTTATTATGCAGGAATAAATAATACAAAATTCAAGTCGAGAAAAAATGCGCCGTTTTTTCCGGAAGCGGTAATCGAACCCACAACCTCCGCATAACGCGTGCGGTGCTCTACCATTGAGCTAGTTCTGCGGCGACTCCCCTCTCGACTATACGGCAGGGTTTTGTATTTACGACTGCTCATTGCCCGGTCAACTAGCGCCGCCCCTCGACCACCGCGGGAAGACGTCGAACGTCTTTTCCCAGCGGCCGCACGTAAGACGTGGTCGGAAGTCGGGGATAGCCAAAGGCATTTCAGACTGCTGAAGCCAGAACCATCGTAATGCATTTTGTAGAGCAGAGACGTACGGGACGAGGGATTCCGTAAGGACACATATCAAAGTTGCAGTCCTTATTGCCAGTGCTGCTCGGCGTTTTAACAGTGTTTTATAGTGCCGAATGAGGTATGATTGCCTTTTTTTATGCAGGAATAAATAATAGAAAATTAAAGTCGAGAAAAAATGCGCCGTTTTTTCCGGAAGCGGGAATTGAAGCCACAACCTCCGCATAACGCGTGCGGTGCTCTACCATTGAGCTAGTTCCGCGGCGACTCCCCTCTCGACTATACCGCGGGGTTTTGTATTTACGACTGCTCATAGCCCGGTCAACTAGCGCCGCCCCTCGACCACCGCGGGAAGACGTAGAACGTCTTTTCCCAGCGGCCGCACGTAAGACGTGGTCGGAAGTCGGGGATAGCCAAAGGCATTTCAGACTGCTGAAGCCAGAACCCTCGTAATGCATTTTCTAGAGCGGAGACGTACGGGACGAGGGATTCCGTAAGGACACATATCATAGTTGTAGTCCTTATTGCCAGTGCTGTTCGGCGTTTTAACAGTGTTTTATAGTGCCGAATGAGGTATGATTGCCTTTTTTTATGCAGGAATAAATAATAGAAAAATCAAGTCGAGAAAAAATGCGCCGTTTTTTCCGGAAGCGGGAATCGAAGCCACAACCTCCGCATAACGCGTGCGGTGCTCTACCATTGAGCTAGTTCCGCGGCGACTCCCCTCTCGACTATACCGCGGGGTTTTGTATTTACGACTGCTCAGAGCCCGGTCAACTAGCGCCGCCCCTCGACCACCGCTGGAAGACGTAAACGTCTTTTCCCAGCTGCCGCACGTAAGACGTGGTCGGAAGTCGGCGATTGCCAAAGGCATTTCAGACTGCTGAAGCCAGAACCCTCGTAATGCATTTTGTAGAGCAGAGACGTACGGGACGAGGGATTCCGTAAGGACACATATCAAAGTTGCAGTCCTTATTGCCAGTGCTGTTCGGCGTTTTAACAGTGTTTTATAGTGCCGAATGAGGTATGATTGCCTTTTTATTATGCAGGAATAAATAATACAAAATTCAAGTCGAGAAAAAATGCGCCGTTTTTTCCGGAAGCGGTAATCGAACCCACAACCTCCGCATAACGCGTGCGGTGCTCTACCATTGAGCTAGTTCAGCGGCGACTCCCCTCTCGACTATACCGCGAGGTTTTGTATTTACGACTGCTCAGAGCCCGGTCAACTAGCGCCGCCCCTCGACCACTGCGGGAAGACGTAGAACGTCTTTTCCCAGCGGCCGCACGTAAGACGTGGTCGAAAGTCGGGGATAGCCAACGGCATTTCAGACTGCTGAAGCCAGAACCCTCGTAATGCATTTTGTAGAGCAGAGACGTACGGGACGAGGGATTCCGTAAGGACACATATCAAAGTTGCAGTCCTTATTGCCAGTGCTGTTCGGCGTTTTAACAGTGTTTTATAGTGCCGAATGAGGTACGCTTGCCTTTTTGATATGCAGGAATATATAATACAAAATTCAAGTCGAGAAAAAATGCGCCGTTTTTTTCGGAAGCGGTAATCGAACCCACAACCTCCGCATAACGCGTGCGGTGCTCTACCATTGAGCTAGTTCCGCGAAGACTCCTCTCTCGTCTATACCGCGAGGTTTTGTATTTACGACTGCTCAGAGCCCGGTCAACTAGCGCCGCCCCTCGACCACCGCGGGAAGACGTAGAACGTCTTTTCCCAGCGGCCGCACGTAAGATGTGGTCGGAAGTCGGGGATAGCCAAAGGCATTTCAGACTGCTGAAGCCAGAACCCTGGTAATGCATTTTGTAGAGCAGAGACGTACGGGACGAGGGATTCCGTAAGGACACATATCAAAGTTGCAGTCCTTATTGCCAGTGCTGTTCGGCGTTATAACAGTGTTTTATAGTGCCGAATGAGGTATGATTGCCTTTTTATTATGAAGGAATAAATAATACAAAATTCAAGTAGAGAAAAAATGCGCCATTTTTTCCGGAAGCGGTAATCGAACCCACAACCTCCGCATAACGCGTGCGGTGCTCTACCATTGAGCTAGTTCAGCGGCGACTCCCCTCTCGACTATACCGCGAGGTTTTGTATTTACGACTGCTCAGAGCCCGGTCAACTAGCGCCGCCCCTCGACCACCGCGGGAAGACGTAGAACGTCTTTTCCCAGCGGCCGCACGTAAGACGTGGTCGAAAGTCGGGGATAGCCAAAGGCATTTCAGACTGCTGAAGCCAGAACCCTCGTAATGCATTTTGTAGAGCAGAGACGTACGGGACGAGGGATTCCGTAAGGACACATATCAAAGTTGCAGTCCTTATTGCCAGTGCTGTTCGGCGTTTTAACAGTGTTTTATAGTGCCGAATGAGGTATGATTGCCTTTTTATTATGCAGGAATAAATAATACAAAATTCAAGTCGAGAAAAAATGCGCCGTTTTTTCCGGAAGCGGTAATCGAACCCACAACCTCCGCATAACGCGTGCGGTGCTCTACCATTGAGCTAGTTCTGCGGCGACTCCCCTCTCGACTATACGGCAGGGTTTTGTATTTACGACTGCTCATTGCCCTGTCAACTAGCGCCGCCCCTCGACCACCGCGGGAAGACGTCGAACGTCTTTTCCCAGCGGCCGCACGTAAGACGTGGTCGGAAGTCGGGGATAGCCAAAGGCATTTCAGACTGCTGAAGCCAGAACCCTCGTAATGCATTTTGTAGAGCAGAGACGTACGGGACGAGGGATTCCGTAAGGACACATATCAAAGTTGCAGTCCTTATTGCCAGTGCTGTTCGGCGTTTTAACAGTGTTTCATAGTGCCGAATGAGGTATGATTGCCTTTTTATTATGCAGGAATAAATAATACAAAATTCAAGTCGAGAAAAAATGCGCCGTTTTTTCCGGAAGCGGTAATCGAACCCACAACCTCCGCATAACGCGTGCGGTGCTCTACCATTGAGTTAGTTCAGCGGCGACTCCCCTCTCGACTATACCGCGAGGTTTTGTATTTACGACTGCTCAGAGCCCGGTCAACTAGCGCCGCCCCTCGACCACTGCGGGAAGACGTAGAACGTCTTTTCCCAGCGGCCGCACGTAAGACGTGGTCGAAAGTCGGGGATAGCCAACGGCATTTCAGACTGCTGAAGCCAGAACCCTCGTAATGCATTTTGTAGAGCAGAGACGTACGGGACGAGGGATTCCGTAAGGACACATATCAAAGTTGCAGTCCTTATTGCCAGTGCTGTTCGGCGTTTTAACAGTGTTTTATAGTGCCGAATGAGGTATGCTTGCCTTTTTGATATGCAGGAATAAATAATACAAAATTCAAGTCGAGAAAAAATGCGCCGTTTTTTTCGGAAGCGGTAATCGAACCCACAACCTCCGCATAACGCGTGCGGTGCTCTACCATTGAGCTAGTTCCGCGAAGACTCCCCTCTCGTCTATACCGCGAGGTTTTGTATTTACGACTGCTCAGAGCCCGGTCAACTAGCGCCGCCCCTCGACCACCGCGGGAAGACGTAGAACGTCTTTTCCCAGCGGCCGCACGTAAGATGTGGTCGGAAGTCGGGGATAGCCAAAGGCATTTCAGACTGCTGAAGCCAGAACCATCGTAATGCATTTTGTAGAGCAGAGACTTACGGGACGAGGGATTCCGTAAGGACACATATCAAAGTTGCAGTCCTTATTGCCAGTGCTGCTCGGCGTTTTAACAGTGTTTTATAGTGCCGAATGAGGTATGATTGCCTTTTTTTATGCAGGAATAAATAATAGAAAATAAAGTCGAGAAAAAATGCGCCGTTTTTTCCGGAAGCGGGAATTGAAGCCACAACCTCCGCATAACGCGTGCGGTGCTCTACCATTGAGCTAGTTCCGCGGCGACTCCCCTCTCGACTATACCGCGGGGTTTTGTATTTACGACTGCTCATAGCCCGGTCAACTAGCGCCGCCCCTCGACCACCGCGGGGAGACGTAGAACGTCTTTTCCCAGCGGCCGCACGTAAGACGTGGTCGGAAGTCGGGGATAGCCAAAGGCATTTCAGACTGCTGAAGCCAGAACCCTCATAATGCATTTTGTAGAGCGGAGACGTACGGGACGAGGGATTCCGTAAGGACACATATCATAGTTGTAGTCCTTATTGCCAGTGCTGTTCGGCGTTTTAACAGTGTTTTATAGTGCCGAATGAGGTATGATTGCCTTTTTTTATGCAGGAATAAATAATAGAAAATTCAAGTTGAGAAAAAATGCGCCGTTTTTTCCGGAAGCGGGAATCGAAGCCACAACCTCCGCATAACGCGTGCGGTGCTCTACCATTGAGCTAGTTCCGCGGCGACTCCCCTCTCGACTATACCGCGGGGTTTTGTATTTACGACTGCTCAGAGCCCGGTCAACTAGCGCCGCCCCTCGACCACCGCTGGAAGACGTAAACGTCTTTTCCCAGCTGCCGCACGTAAGACGTGGTCGGAAGTCGGCGATTGCCAAAGGCATTTCAGACTGCTGAAGCCAGAACCCTCGTAATGCATTTTGTAGAGCAGAGACGTACGGGACGAGGGATTCCGTAAGGACACATATCAAAGTTGCAGTCCTTATTGCCAGTGCTGTTCGGCGTTTTAACAGTGTTTTATAGTGCCGAATGAGGTATGATTGCCTTTTTATTATGCAGGAATAAATAATACAAAATTCAAGTCGAGAAAAAATGCGCCGTTTTTTCCGGAAGCGGTAATCGAACCCACAACCTCCGCATAACGCGTGCGGTGCTCTACCATTGAGCTAGTTCAGCGGCGACTCCCCTCTCGACTATACCGCGAGGTTTTGTATTTACGACTGCTCAGAGCCCGGTCAACTAGCGCCGCCCCTCGACCACTGCGGGAAGACGTAGAACGTCTTTTCCCAGCGGCCGCACGTAAGACGTGGTCGGAAGTCGGGGATAGCCAAAGGCATTTCAGACTGCTGAAGCCAGAACCCTCGTAATGCATTTTGTAGAGCAGAGACGTACGGGACGAGGGATTCCGTAAGGACACATATCAAAGTTGCAGTCCTTATTGCCAGTGCTGTTCGGCGTTTTAACAGTGTTTCATAGTGCCGAATGAGGTATGATTGCCTTTTTATTATGCAGGAATAAATAATACAAAATTCAAGTCGAGAAAAAATGCGCCGTTTTTTCCGGAAGCGGTAATCGAACCCACAACCTCCGCATAACGCGTGCGGGGCTCTACCATTGAGCTAGTTCAGCGGCGACTCCCCTCTCGACTATACCCCGAGGTTTTGTATTTACGACTGCTCAGAGCCCGGTCAACTAGCGCCGCCCCTCGACCACTGCGGGAAGACGTAGAACGTCTTTTCCCAGCGGCCGCACGTAAGACGTGGTCGAAAGTCGGGGATAGCCAACGGCATTTCAGACTGCTGAAGCCAGAACCCTCGTAATGCATTTTGTAGAGCAGAGACGTACGGGACGAGGGATTCCGTAAGGACACATATCAAAGTTGCAGTCCTTATTGCCAGTGCTGTTCGGCGTTTTAACAGTGTTTTATAGTGCCGAATGAGGTATGCTTGCCTTTTTGATATGCAGGAATAAATAATACAAAATTCAAGTCGAGAAAAAATGCGCCGTTTTTTTCGGAAGCGGTAATCGAACCCACAACCTCCGCATAACGCGTGCGGTGCTCTACCATTGAGCTAGTTCCGCGAAGACTCCCCTCTCGTCTATACCGCGAGGTTTTGTATTTACGACTGCTCAGAGCCCGGTCAACTAGCGCCGCCCCTCGACCACCGCGGGAAGACGTAGAACGTCTTTTCCCAGCGGCCGCACGTAAGATGTGGTCGGAAGTCGGGGATAGCCAAAGGCATTTCAGACTGCTGAAGCCAGAACCATCGTAATGCATTTTGTAGAGCAGAGACTTACGGGACGAGGGATTCCGTAAGGACACATATCAAAGTTGCAGTCCTTATTGCCAGTGCTGCTCGGCGTTTTAACAGTGTTTTATAGTGCTGAATGAGGTATGATTGCCTTTTTTTATGCAGGAATAAATAATAGAAAATTAAAGTCGAGAAAAAATGCGCCGTTTTTTCCGGAAGCGGGAATTGAAGCCACAACCTCCGCATAACGCGTGCGGTGCTCTACCATTGAGCTAGTTCCGCGGCGACTCCCCTCTCGACTATACCGCGGGGTTTTGTATTTACGACTGCTCATAGCCCGGTCAACTAGCGCCGCCCCTCGACCACCGCGGGAAGACGTAGAACGTCTTTTCCCAGCGGCCGCACGTAAGACGTGGTCGGAAGTCGGGGATAGCCAAAGGCATTTCAGACTGCTGAAGCCAGAACCCTCGTAATGCATTTTGTAGAGCGGAGACGTACGGGACGAGGGATTCCGTAAGGACACATATCATAGTTGTAGTCCTTATTGCCAGTGCTGTTCGGCGTTTTAACAGTGTTTTATAGTGCCGAATGAGGTATGATTGCCTTTTTTTATGCAGGAATAAATAATAGAAAATTCAAGTCGAGAAAAAATGCGCCGTTTTTTCCGGAAGCGGGAATCGAAGCCACAACCTCCGCATAACGCGTGCGGTGCTCTACCATTGAGCTAGTTCCGCGGCGACTCCCCTCTCGACTATACCGCGGGGTTTCGTATTTACGACTGCTCAGAGCCCGGTCAACTAGCGCCGCCCCTCGACCACCGCTGGAAGACGTAAACGTCTTTTCCCAGCTGCCGCACGTAAGACGTGGTCGGAAGTCGGCGATTGCCAAAGGCATTTCAGACTGCTGAAGCCAGAACCCTCGTAATGCATTTTGTAGAGCAGAGACGTACGGGACGAGGGATTCCGTAAGGACACATATCAAAGTTGCAGTCCTTATTGCCAGTGCTGTTCGGCGTTTTAACAGTGTTTTATAGTGCCGAATGAGGTATGATTGCCTTTTTATTATGCAGGAATAAATAATACAAAATTCAAGTCGAGAAAAAATGCGCCGTTTTTTCCGGAAGCGGTAATCGAACCCACAACCTCCGCATAACGCGTGCGGTGCTCTACCATTGAGCTAGTTCAGCGGCGACTCCCCTCTCGACTATACCGCGAGGTTTTGTATTTACGACTGCTCAGAGCCCGGTCAACTAGCGCCGCCCCTCGACCACTGCGGGAAGACGTAGAACGTCTTTTCCCAGCGGCCGCACGTAAGACGTGCTCGAAAGTCGGGGATAGCCAACGGCATTTCAGACTGCTGAAGCCAGAACCCTCGTAATGCATTTTGTAGAGCAGAGACGTACGGGACGAGGGATTCCGTAAGGACACATATCAAAGTTGCAGTCCTTATTGCCAGTGCTGTTCGGCGTTTTAACAGTGTTTTATAGTGCCGAATGAGGTACGCTTGCCTTTTTGATATGCAGGAATAAATAATACAAAATTCAAGTCGAGAAAAAATGCGCCGTTTTTTTCGGAAGCGGTAATCGAACCCACAACCTCCGCATAACGCGTGCGGTGCTCTACCATTGAGCTAGTTCCGCGAAGACTCCCCTCTCGTCTATACCGCGAGGTTTTGTATTTACGACTGCTCAGAGCCCGGTCAACTAGCGCCGCCCCTCGACCACCGCGGGAAGACGTAGAACGTCTTTTCCCAGCGGCCGCACGTAAGATGTGGTCGGAAGTCGGGGATAGCCAAAGGCATTTCAGACTGCTGAAGCCAGAACCATCGTAATGCATTTTGTAGAGCAGAGACGTACGGGACGAGGGATTCCGTAAGGACACATATCAAAGTTGCAGTCCTTATTGTCAGTGCTGCTCGGCGTTTTAACAGTGTTTTATAGTGCCGAATGAGGTATGATTGCCTTTTTTTATGCAGGAATAAATAATAGAAAATTAAAGTCGAGAAAAAATGCGCCGTTTTTTCCGGAAGCGGGAATTGAAGCCACAACCTCCGCATAACGCGTGCGGTGCTCTACCATTGAGCTAGTTCCGCGGCGACTCCCCTCTCGACTATACCGCGGGGTTTTGTATTTACGACTGCTCATAGCCCGGTCAACTAGCGCCGCCCCTCGACCACCGCGGGAAGACGTAGAACGTCTTTTCCCAGCGGCCGCACGTAAGACGTGGTCGGAAGTCGGGGATAGCCAAAGGCATTTCAGACTGCTGAAGCCAGAACCCTCGTAATGCATTTTGTAGAGCGGAGACGTACGGGACGAGGGATTCCGTAAGGACACATATCATAGTTGTAGTCCTTATTGCCAGTGCTGTTCGGCGTTTTAACAGTGTTTTATAGTGCCGAATGAGGTATGATTGCCTTTTTTTATGCAGGAATAAATAATAGAAAATTCAAGTCGAGAAAAAATGCGCCATTTTTTCCGGAAGCGGGAATCGAAGCCACAACCTCCGCATAACGCGTGCGGTGCTCTACCATTGAGCTAGTTCCGCGGCGACTCCCTTCTCGACTATACCGCGGGGTTTTGTATTTACGACTGCTCAGAGCCTGGTCAACTAGCGCCGACCCTCGACCACCGCTGGAAGACGTAGAACGTCTTTTCCCAGCTGCCGCACGTAAGACGTGGTCGGAAGTCGGGGATAGCCAAAGGCATTTCAGACTGCTGAAGCCAGAACCCTCGTAATGCATTTTGTAGAGCAGAGACGTACGGGACGAGGGAATCCGTAAGGACACATATCATAGTTGCAGTCCTTATTGCCAGTGCTGTTCGGCGTTTTAACAGTGTTTTATAGTGCCGAATGAGGTATGATTGCCTTTTTTTATGCAGGAATAAATATTAGAAAATTCAAGTCGAGAAAAATGCGCCGTTTTTTCCGGAAGCGGGAATCGAACCCACAACCTCCGCATAACGCGTGCGGTGCTCTACCATTGAGCTAGTTCCGCGGCGACTCCCCTCTCGACTATACCGCGGGGTTTTGTATTTACGACTGCTCAGAGCCCGGTCTACTAGCGCCGCCCCTCGACCACCGCGGGAAGACGTAGAACGTCTTTTCCCAGCGGCCGCACGTAAGACGTGGTCGAAAGTCGGGGATAGCCAAAGGCATTTCAGACTGCTGAAGCCAGAACCCTGGTAATGCATTTTGTAGAGCAGAGACGTACGGGACGAGGGATTCCGTAAGGACACATATCAAAGTTGCAGTCCTTATTGCCAGTGCTGTTCGGCGTTATAGCAGTGTTTTATAGTGCCGAATGAGGTATGATTGCCTTTTTATTATGAAGGAATAAATAATACAAAATTCAAGTAGAGAAAAAATGCGCCATTTTTTCCGGAAGCGGTAATCGAACCCACAACCTCCGCATAACGCGTGCGGTGCTCTACCATTGAGCTAGTTCAGCGGCGACTCCCCTCTCGACTATACCGCGAGGTTTTGTATTTACGACTGCTCAGAGCCCGGTCAACTAGCGCCGCCCCTCGACCACCGCGGGAAGACGTAGAACGTCTTTTCCCAGCGGCCGCACGTAAGACGTGGTCGAAAGTCGGGGATAGCCAAAGGCATTTCAGACTGCTGAAGCCAGAACCCTCGTAATGCATTTTGTAGAGCAGAGACGTACGGGACGAGGGATTCCGTAAGGACACATATCAAAGTTGCAGTCCTTATTGCCAGTGCTGTTCGGCGTTTTAACAGTGTTTTATAGTGCCGAATGAGGTATGATTGCCTTTTTATTATGCAGAAATAAATAATACAAAATTCAAGTCGAGAAAAAATGCGCCGTTTTTTCCGGAAGCGATAATCGAACCCACAACCTCCGCATAACGCGTGCGGTGCTCTACCATTGAGCTAGTTCTGCGGCGACTCCCCTCTCGACTATACGGCAGGGTTTTGTATTTACGACTGCTCATTGCCCGGTCAACTAGCGCCGCCCCTCGACCACCGCGGGAAGACGTCGAACGTCTTTTCCCAGCGGCCGCACGTAAGACGTGGTCGGAAGTCGGGGATAGCCAAAGGCATTTCAGACTGCTGAAGCCAGAACCCTCGTAATGCATTTTGTAGAGCAGAGACGTACGGGACGAGGGATTCCGTAAGGACACATATCAAAGTTGCAGTCCTTATTGCCAGTGCTGTTCGGCGTTTTAACAGTGTTTTATAGTGCTGAATGAGGTATGATTGCCTTTTTATTATGCAAGAATAAATAATACAAAATTCAAGTCGAGAAAAAATGCGCCGTTTTTTCCGGAAGCGGTAATCGAACCCACAACCTCCGCATAACGCGTGCGGTGCTCTACCATTGAGCTAGTTCAGCGGCGACTCACCTCTCGACTATACCGCGAGGTTTTGTATTTACGACTGCTCAGAGCCCGGTCAACTAGCGCCGCCCCTCGACCACTGCGGGAAGACGTAGAACGTCTTTTCCCAGCGGCCGCACGTAAGACATGGTCGAAAGTCGGGGATAGCCAACGGCATTTCAGACTGCTGAAGCCAGAACCCTCGTAATGCATTTTGTAGAGCAGAGACGTACGGGACGAGGGATTCCGTAAGGACACATATCAAAGTTGCAGTCCTTATTGCCAGTGCTGTTCGGCGTTTTAACAGTGTTTTATAGTGCCGAATGAGGTATGCTTGCCTTTTTGATATGCAGGAATAAATAATACAAAATTCAAGTCGAGAAAAAATGCGCCGTTTTTTTCGGAAGCGGTAATCGAACCCACAACCTCCGCATAACGCGTGCGGTGCTCTACCATTGAGCTAGTTCCGCGAAGACTCCCCTCTCGTCTATACCGCGAGGTTTTGTATTTACGACTGCTCAGAGCCCGGTCAACTAGCGCCGCCCCTCGACCACCGCGGGAAGACGTAGAACGTCTTTTCCCAGCGGCCGCACGTAAGATGTGGTCGGAAGTCGGGGATAGCCAAAGGCATTTCAGACTGTTGAAGCCAGAACCATCGTAATGCATTTTGTAGAGCAGAGACGTACGGGACGAGGGATTCCGTAAGGACACATATCAAAGTTGCAGTCCTTATTGCCAGTGCTGTTCGGCGTTTTAACAGTGTTTTATAGTGCCGAATGAGGTATGATTGCCTTTTTATTATGCAGGAATAAATAATACAAAATTCAAGTCGAGAAAAAATGCGCCGTTTTTTCCGGAAGCGGTAATCGAACCCACAACCTCCGCATAACGCGTGCGGTGCTCTACCATTGAGCTAGTTCTGCGGCGACTCCCCTCTCGACTATACGGCAGGGTTTTGTATTTACGACTGCTCATTGCCCGGTCAACTAGCGCCGCCCCTCGACCACCGCGGGAAGACGTCGAACGTCTTTTCCCAGCGGCCGCACGTAAGACGTGGTCGGAAGTCGGGGATAGCCAAAGGCATTTCAGACTGCTGAAGCCAGAACCCTCGTAATGCATTTTGTAGAGCAGAGACGTACGGGACGAGGGATTCCGTAAGGACACATATCAAAGTTGCAGTCCTTATTGCCAGTGCTGTTCGGCGTTTTAACAGTGTTTCATAGTGCCGAATGAGGTATGATTGCCTTTTTATTATGCAGGAATAAATAATACAAAATTCAAGTCGAGAAAAAATGCGCCGTTTTTTCCGGAAGCGGTAATCGAACCCACAACCTCCGCATAACGCGTGCGGTGCTCTACCATTGAGCTAGTTCAGCGGCGACTCCCCTCTCGACTATACCGCGAGGTTTTGTATTTACGACTGCTCAGAGCCCGGTCAACTAGCGCCGCCCCTCGACCACTGCGGGAAGACGTAGAACGTCTTTTCCCAGCGGCCGCACGTAAGACGTGGTCGAAAGTCGGGGATAGCCAACGGCATTTCAGACTGCTGAAGCCAGAACCCTCGTAATGCATTTTGTAGAGCAGAGACGTACGGGACGAGGGATTCCGTAAGGACACATATCAAAGTTGCAGTCCTTATTGCCAGTGCTGTTCGGCGTTTTAACAGTGTTTTATAGTGCCGAATGAGGTATGCTTGCCTTTTTGATATGCAGGAATAAATAATACAAAATTCAAGTCGAGAAAAAATGCGCCGTTTTTTTCGGAAGCGGTAATCGAACCCACAACCTCCGCATAACGCGTGCGGTGCTCTACCATTGAGCTAGTTCCGCGAAGACTCCCCTCTCGTCTATACCGCGAGGTTTTGTATTTACGACTGCTCAGAGCCCGGTCAACTAGCGCCGCCCCTCGACCACCGCGGGAAGACGTAGAACGTCTTTTCCCAGCGGCCGCACGTAAGATGTGGTCGGAAGTCGGGGATAGCCAAAGGCATTTCAGACTGCTGAAGCCAGAACCATCGTAATGCATTTTGTAGAGCAGAGACGTACGGGACGAGGGATTCCGTAAGGACACATATCAAAGTTGCAGTCCTTATTGCCAGTGCTGCTCGGCGTTTTAACAGTGTTTTATAGTGCCGAATGAGGTATGATTGCCTTTTTTTATGCAGGAATAAATAATAGAAAATTAAAGTCGAGAAAAAATGCGCCGTTTTTTCCGGAAGCGGGAATTGAAGCCACAACCTCCGCATAACGCGTGCGGTGCTCTACCATTGAGCTAGTTCCGCGGCGACTCCCCTCTCGACTATACCGCGGGGTTTTGTATTTACGACTGCTCATAGCCCGGTCAACTAGCGCCGCCCCTCGACCACCGCGGGAAGACGTAGAACGTCTTTTCCCAGCGGCCGCACGTAAGACGTGGTCGGAAGTCGGGGATAGCCAAAGGCATTTCAGACTGCTGAAGCCAGAACCCTCGTAATGCATTTTGTAGAGCGGAGACGTACGGGACGAGGGATTCCGTAAGGACACATATCATAGTTGTAGTCCTTATTGCCAGTGCTGTTCGGCGTTTTAACAGTGTTTTATAGTGCCGAATGAGGTATGATTGCCTTTTTTTATGCAGGAATAAATAATAGAAAAATCAAGTCGAGAAAAAATGCGCCGTTTTTTCCGGAAGCGGGAATCGAAGCCACAACCTCCGCATAACGCGTGCGGTGCTCTACCATTGAGCTAGTTCCGCGGCGACTCCCCTCTCGACTATACCGCGGGGTTTTGTATTTACGACTGCTCAGAGCCCGGTCAACTAGCGCCGCCCCTCGACCACCGCTGGAAGACGTAAACGTCTTTTCCCAGCTGCCGCACGTAAGACGTGGTCGGAAGTCGGCGATTGCCAAAGGCATTTCAGACTGCTGAAGCCAGAACCCTCGTAATGCATTTTGTAGAGCAGAGACGTACGGGACGAGGGATTCCGTAAGGACACATATCAAAGTTGCAGTCCTTATTGCCAGTGCTGTTCGGCGTTTTAACAGTGTTTTATAGTGCCGAATGAGGTATGATTGCCTTTTTATTATGCAGGAATAAATAATACAAAATTCAAGTCGAGAAAAAATGCGCCGTTTTTTCCGGAAGCGGTAATCAAACCCACAACCTCCGCATAACGCCTGCGGTGCTCTACCATTGAGCTAGTTCAGCGGCGACTCCCCTCTCGACTATACCGCGAGGTTTTGTATTTACGACTGCTCAGAGCCCGGTCAACTAGCGCCGCCCCTCGACCACCGCGGGAAGACGTAGAACGTCTTTTCCCAGCGGCCGCACGTAAGACGTGGTCGAAAGTCGGGGATAGCCAAAGGCATTTCAGACTGCTGAAGCCAGAACCCTCGTAATGCATTTTGTAGAGCAGAGACGTACGGGACGAGGGATTCCGTAAGGACACATATCAAAGTTGCAGTCCTTATTGCCAGTGCTGTTCGGCGTTTTAACAGTGTTTTATAGTGCCGAATGAGGTATGATTGCCTTTTTATTATGCAGAAATAAATAATACAAAATTCAAGTCGAGAAAAAATGCGCCGTTTTTTCCGGAAGCGATAATCGAACCCACAACCTCCGCATAACGCGTGCGGTGCTCTACCATTGAGCTAGTTCTGCGGCGACTCCCCTCTCGACTATACGGCAGGGTTTTGTATTTACGACTGCTCATTGCCCGGTCAACTAGCGCCGCCCCTCGACCACCGCGGGAAGACGTCGAACGTCTTTTCCCAGCGGCCGCACGTAAGACGTGGTCGGAAGTCGGGGATAGCCAAAGGCATTTCAGACTGCTGAAGCCAGAACCCTCGTAATGCATTTTGTAGAGCAGAGACGTACGGGACGAGGGATTCCGTAAGGACACATATCAAAGTTGCAGTCCTTATTGCCAGTGCTGTTCGGCGTTTTAACAGTGTTTTATAGTGCTGAATGAGGTATGATTGCCTTTTTATTATGCAAGAATAAATAATACAAAATTCAAGTCGAGAAAAAATGCGCCGTTTTTTCCGGAAGCGGTAATCGAACCCACAACCTCCGCATAACGCGTGCGGTGCTCTACCATTGAGCTAGTTCAGCGGCGACTCACCTCTCGACTATACCGCGAGGTTTTGTATTTACGACTGCTCAGAGCCCGGTCAACTAGCGCCGCCCCTCGACCACTGCGGGAAGACGTAGAACGTCTTTTCCCAGCGGCCGCACGTAAGACGTGGTCGAAAGTCGGGGATAGCCAACGGCATTTCAGACTGCTGAAGCCAGAACCCTCGTAATGCATTTTGTAGAGCAGAGACGTACGGGACGAGGGATTCCGTAAGGACACATATCAAAGTTGCAGTCCTTATTGCCAGTGCTGTTCGGCGTTTTAACAGTGTTTTATAGTGCCGAATGAGGTATGCTTGCCTTTTTGATATGCAGGAATAAATAATACAAAATTCAAGTCGAGAAAAAATGCGCCGTTTTTTTCGGAAGCGGTAATCGAACCCACAACCTCCGCATAACGCGTGCGGTGCTCTACCATTGAGCTAGTTCCGCGAAGACTCCCCTCTCGTCTATACCGCGAGGTTTTGTATTTACGACTGCTCAGAGCCCGGTCAACTAGCGCCGCCCCTCGACCACCGCGGGAAGACGTAGAACGTCTTTTCCCAGCGGCCGCACGTAAGATGTGGTCGGAAGTCGGGGATAGCCAAAGGCATTTCAGACTGTTGAAGCCAGAACCATCGTAATGCATTTTGTAGAGCAGAGACGTACGGGACGAGGGATTCCGTAAGGACACATATCAAAGTTGCAGTCCTTATTGCCAGTGCTGTTCGGCGTTTTAACAGTGTTTTATAGTGCCGAATGAGGTATGATTGCCTTTTTATTATGCAGGAATAAATAATACAAAATTCAAGTCGAGAAAAAATGCGCCGTTTTTTCCGGAAGCGGTAATCGAACCCACAACCTCCGCATAACGCGTGCGGTGCTCTACCATTGAGCTAGTTCTGCGGCGACTCCCCTCTCGACTATACGGCAGGGTTTTGTATTTACGACTGCTCATTGCCCGGTCAACTAGCGCCGCCCCTCGACCACCGCGGGAAGACGTCGAACGTCTTTTCCCAGCGGCCGCACGTAAGACGTGGTCGGAAGTCGGGGATAGCCAAAGGCATTTCAGACTGCTGAAGCCAGAACCCTCGTAATGCATTTTGTAGAGCAGAGACGTACGGGACGAGGGATTCCGTAAGGACACATATCAAAGTTGCAGTCCTTATTGCCAGTGCTGTTCGGCGTTTTAACAGTGTTTCATAGTGCCGAATGAGGTATGATTGCCTTTTTATTATGCAGGAATAAATAATACAAAATTCAAGTCGAGAAAAAATGCGCCGTTTTTTCCGGAAGCGGTAATCGAACCCACAACCTCCGCATAACGCGTGCGGTGCTCTACCATTGAGCTAGTTCAGCGGCGACTCCCCTCTCGACTATACCGCGAGGTTTTGTATTTACGACTGCTCAGAGCCCGGTCAACTAGCGCCGCCCCTCGACCACTGCGGGAAGACGTAGAACGTCTTTTCCCAGCGGCCGCACGTAAGACGTGGTCGAAAGTCGGGGATAGCCAACGGCATTTCAGACTGCTGAAGCCAGAACCCTCGTAATGCATTTTGTAGAGCAGAGACGTACGGGACGAGGGATTCCGTAAGGACACATATCAAAGTTGCAGTCCTTATTGCCAGTGCTGTTCGGCGTTTTAACAGTGTTTTATAGTGCCGAATGAGGTATGCTTGCCTTTTTGATATGCAGGAATAAATAATACAAAATTCAAGTCGAGAAAAAATGCGCCGTTTTTTTCGGAAGCGGTAATCGAACCCACAACCTCCGCATAACGCGTGCGGTGCTCTACCATTGAGCTAGTTCCGCGAAGACTCCCCTCTCGTCTATACCGCGAGGTTTTGTATTTACGACTGCTCAGAGCCCGGTCAACTAGCGCCGCCCCTCGACCACCGCGGGAAGACGTAGAACGTCTTTTCCCAGCGGCCGCACGTAAGATGTGGTCGGAAGTCGGGGATAGCCAAAGGCATTTCAGACTGCTGAAGCCAGAACCATCGTAATGCATTTTGTAGAGCAGAGACGTACGGGACGAGGGATTCCGTAAAGACACATATCAAAGTTGCAGTCCTTATTGCCAGTGCTGCTCGGCGTTTTAACAGTGTTTTATAGTGCCGAATGAGGTATGATTGCCTTTTTTTATGCAGGAATAAATAATAGAAAATTAAAGTCGAGAAAAAATGCGCCGTTTTTTCCGGAAGCGGGAATTGAAGCCACAACCTCCGCATAACGCGTGCGGTGCTCTACCATTGAGCTAGTTCCGCGGCGACTCCCCTCTCGACTATACCGCGGGGTTTTGTATTTACGACTGCTCATAGCCCGGTCAACTAGCGCCGCCCCTCGACCACCGCGGGAAGACGTAGAACGTCTTTTCCCAGCGGCCGCACGTAAGACGTGGTCGGAAGTCGGGGATAGCCAAAGGCATTTCAGACTGCTGAAGCCAGAACCCTCGTAATGCATTTTGTAGAGCGGAGACGTACGGGACGAGGGATTCCGTAAGGACACATATCATAGTTGTAGTCCTTATTGCCAGTGCTGTTCGGCGTTTTAACAGTGTTTTATAGTGCCGAATGAGGTATGATTGCCTTTTTTTATGCAGGAATAAATAATAGAAAAATCAAGTCGAGAAAAAATGCGCCGTTTTTTCCGGAAGCGGGAATCGAAGCCACAACCTCCGCATAACGCGTGCGGTGCTCTACCATTGAGCTAGTTCCGCGGCGACTCCCCTCTCGACTATACCGCGGGGTTTTGTATTTACGACTGCTCAGAGCCCGGTCAACTAGCGCCGCCCCTCGACCACCGCTGGAAGACGTAAACGTCTTTTCCCAGCTGCCGCACGTAAGACGTGGTCGGAAGTCGGCGATTGCCAAAGGCATTTCAGACTGCTGAAGCCAGAACCCTCGTAATGCATTTTGTAGAGCAGAGACGTACGGGACGAGGGATTCCGTAAGGACACATATCAAAGTTGCAGTCCTTATTGCCAGTGCTGTTCGGCGTTTTAACAGTGTTTTATAGTGCCGAATGAGGTATGATTGCCTTTTTATTATGCAGGAATAAATAATACAAAATTCAAGTCGAGAAAAAATGCGCCGTTTTTTCCGGAAGCGGTAATCGAACCCACAACCTCCGCATAACGCGTGCGGTGCTCTACCATTGAGCTAGTTCAGCGGCGACTCCCCTCTCGACTATACCGCGAGGTTTTGTATTTACGACTGCTCAGAGCCCGGTCAACTAGCGCCGCCCCTCGACCACTGCGGGAAGACGTAGAACGTCTTTTCCCAGCGGCCGCACGTAAGACGTGGTCGAAAGTCGGGGATAGCCAACGGCATTTCAGACTGCTGAAGCCAGAACCCTCGTAATGCATTTTGTAGAGCAGAGACGTACGGGACGAGGGATTCCGTAAGGACACATATCAAAGTTGCAGTCCTTATTGCCAGTGCTGTTCGGCGTTTTAACAGTGTTTTATAGTGCCGAATGAGGTACGCTTGCCTTTTTGATATGCAGGAATATATAATACAAAATTCAAGTCGAGAAAAAATGCGCCGTTTTTTTCGGAAGCGGTAATCGAACCCACAACCTCCGCATAACGCGTGCGGTGCTCTACCATTGAGCTAGTTCCGCGAAGACTCCTCTCTCGTCTATACCGCGAGGTTTTGTATTTACGACTGCTCAGAGCCCGGTCAACTAGCGCCGCCCCTCGACCACCGCGGGAAGACGTAGAACGTCTTTTCCCAGCGGCCGCACGTAAGATGTGGTCGGAAGTCGGGGATAGCCAAAGGCATTTCAGACTGCTGAAGCCAGAACCCTGGTAATGCATTTTGTAGAGCAGAGACGTACGGGACGAGGGATTCCGTAAGGACACATATCAAAGTTGCAGTCCTTATTGCCAGTGCTGTTCGGCGTTATAACAGTGTTTTATAGTGCCGAATGAGGTATGATTGCCTTTTTATTATGAAGGAATAAATAATACAAAATTCAAGTAGAGAAAAAATGCGCCATTTTTTCCGGAAGCGGTAATCGAACCCACAACCTCCGCATAACGCGTGCGGTGCTCTACCATTGAGCTAGTTCAGCGGCGACTCCCCTCTCGACTATACCGCGAGGTTTTGTATTTACGACTGCTCAGAGCCCGGTCAACTAGCGCCGCCCCTCGACCACCGCGGGAAGACGTAGAACGTCTTTTCCCAGCGGCCGCACGTAAGACGTGGTCGAAAGTCGGGGATAGCCAAAGGCATTTCAGACTGCTGAAGCCAGAACCCTCGTAATGCATTTTGTAGAGCAGAGACGTACGGGACGAGGGATTCCGTAAGGACACATATCAAAGTTGCAGTCCTTATTGCCAGTGCTGTTCGGCGTTTTAACAGTGTTTTATAGTGCAGAATGAGGTATGATTGCCTTTTTATTATGCAGGAATAAATAATACAAAATTCAAGTCGAGAAAAAATGCGCCGTTTTTTCCGGAAGCGGTAATCGAACCCACAACCTCCGCATAACGCGTGCGGTGCTCTACCATTGAGCTAGTTCTGCGGCGACTCCCCTCTCGACTATACGGCAGGGTTTTGTATTTACGACTGCTCATTGCCCGGTCAACTAGCGCCGCCCCTCGACCACCGCGGGAAGACGTCGAACGTCTTTTCCCAGCGGCCGCACGTAAGACGTGGTCGGAAGTCGGGGATAGCCAAAGGCATTTCAGACTGCTGAAGCCAGAACCCTCGTAATGCATTTTGTAGAGCAGAGACGTACGGGACGAGGGATTCCGTAAGGACACATATCAAAGTTGCAGTCCTTATTGCCAGTGCTGTTCGGCGTTTTAACAGTGTTTCATAGTGCCGAATGAGGTATGATTGCCTTTTTATTATGCAGGAATAAATAATACAAAATTCAAGTCGAGAAAAAATGCGCCGTTTTTTCCGGAAGCGGTAATCGAACCCACAACCTCCGCATAACGCGTGCGGTGCTCTACCATTGAGCTAGTTCAGCGGCGACTCCCCTCTCGACTATACCGCGAGGTTTTGTATTTACGACTGCTCAGAGCCCGGTCAACTAGCGCCGCCCCTCGACCACTGCGGGAAGACGTAGAACGTCTTTTCCCAGCGGCCGCACGTAAGACGTGGTCGAAAGTCGGGGATAGCCAACGGCATTTCAGACTGCTGAAGCCAGAACCCTCGTAATGCATTTTGTAGAGCAGAGACGTACGGGACGAGGGATTCCGTAAGGACACATATCAAAGTTGCAGTCCTTATTGCCAGTGCTGTTCGGCGTTTTAACAGTGTTTTATAGTGCCGAATGAGGTATGCTTGCCTTTTTGATATGCAGGAATAAATAATACAAAATTCAAGTCGAGAAAAAATGCGCCGTTTTTTTCGGAAGCGGTAATCGAACCCACAACCTCCGCATAACGCGTGCGGTGCTCTACCATTGAGCTAGTTCCGCGAAGACTCCCCTCTCGTCTATACAGCGAGGTTTTGTATTTACGACTGCTCAGAGCCCGGTCAACTAGCGCCGCCCCTCGACCACCGCGGGAAGACGTAGAACGTCTTTTCCCAGCGGCCGCACGTAAGATGTGGTCGGAAGTCAGGGATAGCCAAAGGCATTTCAGACTGCTGAAGCCAGAACCATCGTAATGCATTTTGTAGAGCAGAGACTTACGGGACGAGGGATTCCGTAAGGACACATATCAAAGTTGCAGTCCTTATTGCCAGTGCTGCTCGGCGTTTTAACAGTGTTTTATAGTGCCGAATGAGGTATGATTGCCTTTTTTTATGCAGGAATAAATAATAGAAAATAAAGTCGAGAAAAAATGCGCCGTTTTTTCCGGAAGCGGGAATTGAAGCCACAACCTCCGCATAACGCGTGCGGTGCTCTACCATTGAGCTAGTTCCGCGGCGACTCCCCTCTCGACTATACCTCGGGGTTTTGTATTTACGACTGCTCATAGCCCGGTCAACTAGCGCCGCCCCTCGACCACCGCGGGAAGACGTAGAACGTCTTTTCCCAGCGGCCGCACGTAAGACGTGGTCGGAAGTCGGGGATAGCCAAAGGCATTTCAGACTGCTGAAGCCAGAACCCTCGTAATGCATTTTGTAGAGCGGAGACGTACGGGACGAGGGATTCCGTAAGGACACATATCATAGTTGTAGTCCTTATTGCCAGTGCTGTTCGGCGTTTTAACAGTGTTTTCTAGTGCCGAATGAGGTATGATTGCCTTTTTTTATGCAGGAATAAATAATAGAAAATTCAAGTTAAGAAAAAATGCGCCGTTTTTTCCGGAAGCGGGAATCGAAGCCACAACCTCCGCATAACGCGTGCGGTGCTCTACCATTGAGCTAGTTCCGCGGCGACTCCCCTCTCGACTATACCGCGGGGTTTTGTATTTACGACTGCTCAGAGCCCGGTCAACTAGCGCCGCCCCTCGACCACCGCTGGAAGACGTAAACGTCTTTTCCCAGCTGCCGCACGTAAGACGTGGTCGGAAGTCGGCGATTGCCAAAGGCATTTCAGACTGCTGAAGCCAGAACCCTCGTAATGCATTTTGTAGAGCAGAGACGTACGGGACGAGGGATTCCGTAAGGACACATATCAAAGTTGCAGTCCTTATTGCCAGTGCTGTTCGGCGTTTTAACAGTGTTTTATAGTGCCGAATGAGGTATGATTGCCTTTTTATTATGCAGGAATAAATAATACAAAATTCAAGTCGAGAAAAAATGCGCCGTTTTTTCCGGAAGCGGTAATCGAACCCACAACCTCCGCATAACGCGTGCGGTGCTCTACCATTGAGCTAGTTCAGCGGCGACTCCCCTCTCGACTATACCGCGAGGTTTTGTATTTACGACTGCTCAGAGCCCGGTCAACTAGCGCCGCCCCTCGACCACTGCGGGAAGACGTAGAACGTCTTTTCCCAGCGGCCGCACGTAAGACGTGGTCGGAAGTCGGGGATAGCCAAAGGCATTTCAGACTGCTGAAGCCAGAACCCTCGTAATGCATTTTGTAGAGCAGAGACGTACGGGACGAGGGATTCCGTAAGGACACATATCAAAGTTGCAGTCCTTATTGCCAGTGCTGTTCGGCGTTTTAACAGTGTTTCATAGTGCCGAATGAGGTATGATTGCCTTTTTATTATGCAGGAATAAATAATACAAAATTCAAGTCGAGAAAAAATGCGCCGTTTTTTCCGGAAGCGGTAATCGAACCCACAACCTCCGCATAACGCGTGCGGTGCTCTACCATTGAGCTAGTTCAGCGGCGACTCCCCTCTCGACTATACCGCGAGGTTTTGTATTTACGACTGCTCAGAGCCCGGTCAACTAGCGCCGCCCCTCGACCACTGCGGGAAGACGTAGAACGTCTTTTCCCAGCGGCCGCACGTAAGACGTGGTCGAAAGTCGGGGATAGCCAACGGCATTTCAGACTGCTGAAGCCAGAACCCTCGTAATGCATTTTGTAGAGCAGAGACGTACGGGACGAGGGATTCCGTAAGGACACATATCAAAGTTGCAGTCCTTATTGCCAGTGCTGTTCGGCGTTTTAACAGTGTTTTATAGTGCCGAATGAGGTATGCTTGCCTTTTTGATATGCAGGAATAAATAATACAAAATTCAAGTCGAGAAAAAATGCGCCGTTTTTTTCGGAAGCGGTAATCGAACCCACAACCTCCGCATAACGCGTGCGGTGCTCTACCATTGAGCTAGTTCCGCGAAGACTCCCCTCTCGTCTATACCGCGAGGTTTTGTATTTACGACTGCTCAGAGCCCGGTCAACTAGCGCCGCCCCTCGACCACCGCGGGAAGACGTAGAACGTCTTTTCCCAGCGGCCGCACGTAAGATGTGGTCGGAAGTCGGGGATAGTCAAAGGCATTTCAGACTGCTGAAGCCAGAACCATCGTAATGCATTTTGTAGAGCAGAGACTTACGGGACGAGGGATTCCGTAAGGACACATATCAAAGTTGCAGTCCTTATTGCCAGTGCTGCTCGGCGTTTTAACAGTGTTTTATAGTGCCGAATGAGGTATGATTGCCTTTTTTTATGCAGGAATAAATAATAGAAAATTAAAGTCGAGAAAAAATGCGCCGTTTTTTCCGGAAGCGGGAATTGAAGCCACAACCTCCGCATAACGCGTGCGGTGCTCTACCATTGAGCTAGTTCCGCGGCGACTCCCCTCTCGACTATACCGCGGGGTTTTGTATTTACGACTGCTCATAGCCCGGTCAACTAGCGCCGCCCCTCGACCACCGCGGGAAGACGTAGAACGTCTTTTCCCAGCGGCCGCACGTAAGACGTGGTCGGAAGTCGGGGATAGCCAAAGGCATTTCAGACTGCTGAAGCCAGAACCCTCGTAATGCATTTTGTAGAGCGGAGACGTACGGGACGAGGGATTCCGTAAGGACACATATCATAGTTGTAGTCCTTATTGCCAGTGCTGTTCGGCGTTTTAACAGTGTTTTATAGTGCCGAATGAGGTATGATTGCCTTTTTTTATGCAGGAATAAATAATAGAAAATTCAAGTCGAGAAAAAATGCGCCGTTTTTTCCGGAAGCGGGAATCGAAGCCACAACCTCCGCATAACGCGTGCGGTGCTCTACCATTGAGCTAGTTCCGCGAAGACTCCCCTCTCGTCTATACAGCGAGGTTTTGTATTTACGACTGCTCAGAGCCCGGTCAACTAGCGCCGCCCCTCGACCACCGCGGGAAGACGTAGAACGTCTTTTCCCAGCGGCCGCACGTAAGATGTGGTCGGAAGTCGGGGATAGCCAAAGGCATTTCAGACTGCTGAAGCCAGAACCATCGTAATGCATTTTGTAGAGCAGAGACTTACGGGACGAGGGATTCCGTAAGGACACATATCAAAGTTGCAGTCCTTATTGCCAGTGCTGCTCGGCGTTTTAACAGTGTTTTATAGTGCCGAATGAGGTATGATTGCCTTTTTTTATGCAGGAATAAATAATAGAAAATAAAGTCGAGAAAAAATGCGCCGTTTTTTCCGGAAGCGGGAATTGAAGCCACAACCTCCGCATAACGCGTGCGGTGCTCTACCATTGAGCTAGTTCCGCGGCGACTCCCCTCTCGACTATACCGCGGGGTTTTGTATTTACGACTGCTCATAGCCCGGTCAACTAGCGCCGCCCCTCGACCACCGCGGGAAGACGTAGAACGTCTTTTCCCAGCGGCCGCACGTAAGACGTGGTCGGAAGTCGGGGATAGCCAAAGGCATTTCAGACTGCTGAAGCCAGAACCCTCGTAATGCATTTTGTAGAGCGGAGACGTACGGGACGAGGGATTCCGTAAGGACACATATCATAGTTGTAGTCCTTATTGCCAGTGCTGTTCGGCGTTTTAACAGTGTTTTATAGTGCCGAATGAGGTATGATTGCCTTTTTTTATGCAGGAATAAATAATAGAAAATTCAAGTCGAGAAAAAATGCGCCGTTTTTTCCGGAAGCGGGAATCGAAGCCACAACCTCCGCATAACGCGTGCGGTGCTCTACCATTGAGCTAGTTCCGCGAAGACTCCCCTCTCGTCTATACAGCGAGGTTTTGTATTTACGACTGCTCAGAGCCCGGTCAACTAGCGCCGCCCCTCGACCACCGCGGGAAGACGTAGAACGTCTTTTCCCAGCGGCCGCACGTAAGATGTGGTCGGAAGTCGGGGATAGCCAAAGGCATTTCAGACTGCTGAAGCCAGAACCATCGTAATGCATTTTGTAGAGCAGAGACTTACGGGACGAGGGATTCCGTAAGGACACATATCAAAGTTGCAGTCCTTATTGCCAGTGCTGCTCGGCGTTTTAACAGTGTTTTATAGTGCCGAATGAGGTATGATTGCCTTTTTTTATGCAGGAATAAATAATAGAAAATAAAGTCGAGAAAAAATGCGCCGTTTTTTCCGGAAGCGGGAATTGAAGCCACAACCTCCGCATAACGCGTGCGGTGCTCTACCATTGAGCTAGTTCCGCGGCGACTCCCCTCTCGACTATACCGCGGGGTTTTGTATTTACGACTGCTCATAGCCCGGTCAACTAGCGCCGCCCCTCGACCACCGCGGGAAGACGTAGAACGTCTTTTCCCAGCGGCCGCACGTAAGACGTGGTCGGAAGTCGGGGATAGCCAAAGGCATTTCAGACTGCTGAAGCCAGAACCCTCGTAATGCATTTTGTAGAGCGGAGACGTACGGGACGAGGGATTCCGTAAGGACACATATCATAGTTGTAGTCCTTATTGCCAGTGCTGTTCGGCGTTTTAACAGTGTTTTATAGTGCCGAATGAGGTATGATTGCCTTTTTTTATGCAGGAATAAATAATAGAAAATTCAAGTTGAGAAAAAATGCGCCGTTTTTTCCGGAAGCGGGAATCGAAGCCACAACCTCCGCATAACGCGTGCGGTGCTCTACCATTGAGCTAGTTCCGCGGCGACTCCCCTCTCGACTATACCGCGGGGTTTTGTATTTACGACTGCTCAGAGCCCGGTCAACTAGCGCCGCCCCTCGACCACCGCTGGAAGACGTAAACGTCTTTTCCCAGCTGCCGCACGTAAGACGTGGTCGGAAGTCGGCGATTGCCAAAGGCATTTCAGACTGCTGAAGCCAGAACCCTCGTAATGCATTTTGTAGAGCAGAGACGTACGGGACGAGGGATTCCGTAAGGACACATATCAAAGTTGCAGTCCTTATTGCCAGTGCTGTTCGGCGTTTTAACAGTGTTTTATAGTGCCGAATGAGGTATGATTGCCTTTTTATTATGCAGGAATAAATAATACAAAATTCAAGTCGAGAAAAAATGCGCCGTTTTTTCCGGAAGCGGTAATCGAACCCACAACCTCCGCATAACGCGTGCGGTGCTCTACCATTGAGCTAGTTCAGCGGCGACTCCCCTCTCGACTATACCGCGAGGTTTTGTATTTACGACTGCTCAGAGCCCGGTCAACTAGCGCCGCCCCTCGACCACTGCGGGAAGACGTAGAACGTCTTTTCCCAGCGGCCGCACGTAAGACGTGGTCGGAAGTCGGGGATAGCCAAAGGCATTTCAGACTGCTGAAGCCAGAACCCTCGTAATGCATTTTGTAGAGCAGAGACGTACGGGACGAGGGATTCCGTAAGGACACATATCAAAGTTGCAGTCCTTATTGCCAGTGCTGTTCGGCGTTTTAACAGTGTTTCATAGTGCCGAATGAGGTATGATTGCCTTTTTATTATGCAGGAATAAATAATACAAAATTCAAGTCGAGAAAAAATGCGCCGTTTTTTCCGGAAGCGGTAATCGAACCCACAACCTCCGCATAACGCGTGCGGTGCTCTACCATTGAGCTAGTTCAGCGGCGACTCCCCTCTCGACTATACCGCGAGGTTTTGTATTTACGACTGCTCAGAGCCCGGTCAACTAGCGCCGCCCCTCGACCACTGCGGGAAGACGTAGAACGTCTTTTCCCAGCGGCCGCACGTAAGACGTGGTCGAAAGTCGGGGATAGCCAACGGCATTTCAGACTGCTGAAGCCAGAACCCTCGTAATGCATTTTGTAGAGCAGAGACGTACGGGACGAGGGATTCCGTAAGGACACATATCAAAGTTGCAGTCCTTATTGCCAGTGCTGTTCGGCGTTTTAACAGTGTTTTATAGTGCCGAATGAGGTATGCTTGCCTTTTTGATATGCAGGAATAAATAATACAAAATTCAAGTCGAGAAAAAATGCGCCGTTTTTTTCGGAAGCGGTAATCGAACCCACAACCTCCGCATAACGCGTGCGGTGCTCTACCATTGAGCTAGTTCCGCGAAGACTCCCCTCTCGTCTATACCGCGAGGTTTTGTATTTACGACTGCTCAGAGCCCGGTCAACTAGCGCCGCCCCTCGACCACCGCGGGAAGACGTAGAACGTCTTTTCCCAGCGGCCGCACGTAAGATGTGGTCGGAAGTCGGGGATAGTCAAAGGCATTTCAGACTGCTGAAGCCAGAACCATCGTAATGCATTTTGTAGAGCAGAGACTTACGGGACGAGGGATTCCGTAAGGACACATATCAAAGTTGCAGTCCTTATTGCCAGTGCTGCTCGGCGTTTTAACAGTGTTTTATAGTGCCGAATGAGGTATGATTGCCTTTTTTTATGCAGGAATAAATAATAGAAAATTAAAGTCGAGAAAAAATGCGCCGTTTTTTCCGGAAGCGGGAATTGAAGCCACAACCTCCGCATAACGCGTGCGGTGCTCTACCATTGAGCTAGTTCCGCGGCGACTCCCCTCTCGACTATACCGCGGGGTTTTGTATTTACGACTGCTCATAGCCCGGTCAACTAGCGCCGCCCCTCGACCACCGCGGGAAGACGTAGAACGTCTTTTCCCAGCGGCCGCACGTAAGACGTGGTCGGAAGTCGGGGATAGCCAAAGGCATTTCAGACTGCTGAAGCCAGAACCCTCGTAATGCATTTTGTAGAGCGGAGACGTACGGGACGAGGGATTCCGTAAGGACACATATCATAGTTGTAGTCCTTATTGCCAGTGCTGTTCGGCGTTTTAACAGTGTTTTATAGTGCCGAATGAGGTATGATTGCCTTTTTTTATGCAGGAATAAATAATAGAAAATTCAAGTCGAGAAAAAATGCGCCGTTTTTTCCGGAAGCGGGAATCGAAGCCACAACCTCCGCATAACGCGTGCGGTGCTCTACCATTGAGCTAGTTCCGCGGCGACTCCCCTCTCGACTATACCGCGGGGTTTTGTATTTACGACTGCTCAGAGCCCGGTCAACTAGCGCCGCCCCTCGACAACCGCTGGAAGACGTAAACGTCTTTTCCCAGCTGCCGCACGTAAGACGTGGTCGGAAGTCGGCGATTGCCAAAGGCATTTCAGACTGCTGAAGCCAGAACCCTCGTAATGCATTTTGTAGAGCAGAGACGTACGGGACGAGGGATTCCGTAAGGACACATATCAAAGTTGCAGTCCTTATTGCCAGTGCTGTTCGGCGTTTTAACAGTGTTTTATAGTGCCGAATGAGGTATGATTGCCTTTTTATTATGCAGGAATAAATAATACAAAATTCAAGTCGAGAAAAAATGCGCCGTTTTTTCCGGAAGCGGTAATCGAACCCACAACCTCCGCATAACGCGTGCGGTGCTCTACCATTGAGCTAGTTCAGCGGCGACGCCCCTCTCGACTATACCGCGAGGTTTTGTATTTACGACTGCTCAGAGCCCGGTCAACTAGCGCCGCCCCTCGACCACTGCGGGAAGACGTAGAACGTCTTTTCCCAGCGGCCGCACGTAAGACGTGGTCGAAAGTCGGGGATAGCCAACGGCATTTCAGACTGCTGAAGCCAGAACCCTCGTAATGCATTTTGTAGAGCAGAGACGTACGGGACGAGGGATTCCGTAAGGACACATATCAAAGTTGCAGTCCTTATTGCCAGTGCTGTTCGGCGTTTTAACAGTGTTTTATAGTGCCGAATGAGGTACGCTTGCCTTTTTGATATGCAGGAATAAATAATACAAAATTCAAGTCGAGAAAAAATGCGCCGTTTTTTTCGGAAGCGGTAATCGAACCCACAACCTCCGCATAACGCGTGCGGTGCTCTACCATTGAGCTAGTTCCGCGAAGACTCCCCTCTCGTCTATACCGCGAGGTTTTGTATTTACGACTGCTCAGAGCCCGGTCAACTAGCGCCGCCCCTCGACCACCGCGGGAAGACGTAGAACGTCTTTTCCCAGCGGCCGCACGTAAGATGTGGTCGGAAGTCGGGGATAGCCAAAGGCATTTCAGACTGCTGAAGCCAGAACCATCGTAATGCATTTTGTAGAGCAGAGACGTACGGGACGAGGGATTCCGTAAGGACACATATCAAAGTTGCAGTCCTTATTGTCAGTGCTGTTCGGCGTTTTAACAGTGTTTTATAGTGCCGAATGAGGTATGATTGCCTTTTTTTATGCAGGAATAAATAATAGAAAATTAAAGTCGAGAAAAAATGCGCCGTTTTTTCCGGAAGCGGGAATTGAAGCCACAACCTCCGCATAACGCGTGCGGTGCTCTACCATTGAGCTAGTTCCGCGGCGACTCCCCTCTCGACTATACCGCGGGGTTTTGTATTTACGACTGCTCATAGCCCGGTCAACTAGCGCCGCCCCTCGACCACCGCTGGAAGACGTAGAACGTCTTTTCCCAGCTGCCGCACGTAAGACGTGGTCGGAAGTCGGGGATAGCCAAAGGCATTTCAGACTGCTGAAGCCAGAACCCTCGTAATGCATTTTGTAGAGCAGAGACGTACGGGACGAGGGAATCCGTAAGGACACATATCATAGTTGCAGTCCTTATTGCCAGTGCTGTTCGGCGTTTTAACAGTGTTTTATAGTGCCGAATGAGGTATGATTGCCTTTTTTTATGCAGGAATAAATAATAGAAAATTCAAGTCGAGAAAAATGCGCCGTTTTTTCCGGAAGCGGGAATCGAACCCACAACCTCCGCATAACGCGTGCGGTGCTCTACCATTGAGCTAGTTCCGCGGCGACTCCCCTCTCGACTATACCGCGGGGTTTTGTATTTACGACTGCTCAGAGCCCGGTCTACTAGCGCCGCCCCTCGACCACCGCGGGAAGACGTAGAACGTCTTTTCCCAGCGGCCGCACGTAAGACGTGGTCGAAAGTCGGGGATAGCCAAAGGCATTTCAGACTGCTGAAGCCAGAACCCTGGTAATGCATTTTGTAGAGCAGAGACGTACGGGACGAGGGATTCCGTAAGGACACATATCAAAGTTGCAGTCCTTATTGCCAGTGCTGTTCGGCGTTATAACAGTGTTTTATAGTGCCGAATGAGGTATGATTGCCTTTTTATTATGAAGGAATAAATAATACAAAATTCAAGTAGAGAAAAAATGCGCCATTTTTTCCGGAAGCGGTAATCGAACCCACAACCTCCGCATAACGCGTGCGGTGCTCTACCATTGAGCTAGTTCAGCGGCGACTCCCCTCTCGACTATACCGCGAGGTTTTGTATTTACGACTGCTCAGAGCCCGGTCAACTAGCGCCGCCCCTCGACCACCGCGGGAAGACGTAGAACGTCTTTTCCCAGCGGCCGCACGTAAGACGTGGTCGAAAGTCGGGGATAGCCAAAGGCATTTCAGACTGCTGAAGCCAGAACCCTCGTAATGCATTTTGTAGAGCAGAGACGTACGGGACGAGGGATTCCGTAAGGACACATATCAAAGTTGCAGTCCTTATTGCCAGTGCTGTTCGGCGTTTTAACAGTGTTTTATAGTGCCGAATGAGGTATGATTGCCTTTTTATTATGCAGAAATAAATAATACAAAATTCAAGTCGAGAAAAAATGCGCCGTTTTTTCCGGAAGCGATAATCGAACCCACAACCTCCGCATAACGCGTGCGGTGCTCTACCATTGAGCTAGTTCTGCGGCGACTCCCCTCTCGACTATACGGCAGGGTTTTGTATTTACGACTGCTCATTGCCCGGTCAACTAGCGCCGCCCCTCGACCACCGCGGGAAGACGTCGAACGTCTTTTCCCAGCGGCCGCACGTAAGACGTGGTCGGAAGTCGGGGATAGCCAAAGGCATTTCAGACTGCTGAAGCCAGAACCCTCGTAATGCATTTTGTAGAGCAGAGACGTACGGGACGAGGGATTCCGTAAGGACACATATCAAAGTTGCAGTCCTTATTGCCAGTGCTGTTCGGCGTTTTAACAGTGTTTTATAGTGCCGAATGAGGTATGATTGCCTTTTTATTATGCAAGAATAAATAATACAAAATTCAAGTCGAGAAAAAATGCGCCGTTTTTTCCGGAAGCGGTAATCGAACCCACAACCTCCGCATAACGCGTGCGGTGCTCTACCATTGAGCTAGTTCAGCGGCGACTCACCTCTCGACTATACCGCGAGGTTTTGTATTTACGACTGCTCAGAGCCCGGTCAACTAGCGCCGCCCCTCGACCACTGCGGGAAGACGTAGAACGTCTTTTCCCAGCGGCCGCACGTAAGACGTGGTCGAAAGTCGGGGATAGCCAACGGCATTTCAGACTGCTGAAGCGAGAACCCTCGTAATGCATTTTGTAGAGCAGAGACGTACGGGACGAGGGATTCCGTAAGGACACATATCAAAGTTGCAGTCCTTATTGCCAGTGCTGTTCGGCGTTTTAACAGTGTTTTATAGTGCCGAATGAGGTATGCTTGCCTTTTTGATATGCAGGAATAAATAATACAAAATTCAAGTCGAGAAAAAATGCGCCGTTTTTTTCGGAAGCGGTAATCGAACCCACAACCTCCGCATAACGCGTGCGGTGCTCTACCATTGAGCTAGTTCCGCGAAGACTCCCCTCTCGTCTATACCGCGAGGTTTTGTATTTACGACTGCTCAGAGCCCGGTCAACTAGCGCCGCCCCTCGACCACCGCGGGAAGACGTAGAACGTCTTTTCCCAGCGGCCGCACGTAAGATGTGGTCGGAAGTCGGGGATAGCCAAAGGCATTTCAGACTGTTGAAGCCAGAACCATCGTAATGCATTTTGTAGAGCAGAGACGTACGGGACGAGGGATTCCGTAAGGACACATATCAAAGTTGCAGTCCTTATTGCCAGTGCTGTTCGGCGTTTTAACAGTGTTTTATAGTGCCGAATGAGGTATGATTGCCTTTTTTTATGCAGGAATAAATAATAGAAAATTAAAGTCGAGAAAAAATGCGCCGTTTTTTCCGGAAGCGGGAATTGAAGCCACAACCTCCGCATAACGCGTGCGGTGCTCTACCATTGAGCTAGTTCCGCGGCGACTCCCCTCTCGACTATACCGCGGGGTTTTGTATTTACGACTGCTCATAGCCCGGTCAACTAGCGCCGCCCTTCGACCACCGCGGGAAGACGTAGAACGTCTTTTCCCAGCGGCCGCACGTAAGACGTGGTCGGAAGTCGGGGATAGCCAAAGGCATTTCAGACTGCTGAAGCCAGAACCCTCGTAATGCATTTTGTAGAGCGGAGACGTACGGGACGAGGGATTCCGTAAGGACACATATCATAGTTGTAGTCCTTATTGCCAGTGCTGTTCGGCGTTTTAACAGTGTTTTATAGTGCCGAATGAGGTATGATTGCCTTTTTTTATGCAGGAATAAATAATAGAAAATTCAAGTCGAGAAAAAATTCGCCGTTTTTTCCGGAAGCGGGAATCGAAGCCACAACCTCCGCATAACGCGTGCGGTGCTCTACAATTGAGCTAGTTCCGCGGCGACTCCCCTCTCGACTATACCGCGGGGTTTTGTATTTACGACTGCTCAGAGCCCGGTCAACTAGCGCCGCCCCTCGACCACCGCTGGAAGACGTAGAACGTCTTTTCCCAGCTGCCGCACGTAAGACGTGGTCGGAAGTCGGGGATTGCCAAAGGCATTTCAGACTGCTGAAGCCAGAACCCTCGTAATGCATTTTGTAGAGCAGAGACGCACGGGACTAGGGATTCCGTAAGGACACATATCAAAGTTGCAGTCCTTATTGCCAGTGCTGTTCGGCGTTTTAACAGCGTTTTATAGTGCCGAATGAGGTATGATTGCCTTTTTATTATGCAGGAATAAATAATAGAAAATTCAAGTCGAGAAAAAATGCGCCGTTTTTTCCGGAAGCGGGAATCGAACCCACAACCTCCGCATAATGCGTGCGGTGCTCTACCATTGAGCTAGTTCCGCGGCGACTCCCCTCTCGACTATACCGCGGGGTTTTGTATTTACGACTGCTCAGAGCCCGGTCAACTAGCGCCGCCCCTAAACCACCGCGGGAAGACGTAGAACGTCTTTTCCAAGCGGCCGCACGTAAGACGTGGTCGGAAGTCGGGGATAGCCAAAGGCATTTCAGACTGCTGAAGCCAGAACCCTCATAATGCATTTTGTAGAGCAGAGACGTACGGGACGAGGGATTCCGTAAGGACACATATCAAAGTTGCAGTCCTTAATGCCAGTGCTGTTCGGCGTTTTAACAGTGTTTTATAGTGCCGAATGAGGTATGATTGCCTTTTTTTTATGCAGGAATAAATAATAGAAAATTCAAGTCGAGAAAAAATGCGCCGTTTTTTCCGGAAGTGGGAATTGAACCCACAACCTGCGCATAACGCGTGCGGTGCTCTACCATTGAGCTAGTTCCGCGGCGACTCCCCTCTCGACTATACCGCGAGGTTTTGTATTTACGACTGCTCAGAGCCCGGTAAACTAGCGCCGCCCCTCGACCACCGCGGGAAGACGTAGAACGTCTTTTCCCAACGGCCGCAAGTAAGACGTGGTCGGAAGTTGGGGATAGCCTAAGACATTTCAGACTGCTGAAGCCAGAACCCTCGTAATACATTTTGTAGAGCAGAGACGTACCGGACGAGGGATTCCGTAAGGACACATATCAAAGTTGCAGTTCTTATTGCCAGTGCTGTTCGGCATTTTAACAGTGTTTTATAGTGCCGAATGAGGTATGATTGCCTTTTTTTATGCAGGAATAAATAATAGAAAAGTCAAGTCGAGAAAAAATGCGCCGTGTTTTCCGGAAGCGGGAATCGAACCCACAACCTCCGCATAACGCATGCGGTGCTCTACCATTGAGCTAGTTCCGCGGCGACTCTCCTCTCGACTATACCGCGGGGTTTTGTATTTACGACTGCTCAGAGCCCGGTCAACTAGCGCCGCCCCTCGACCACCGCGGGAAGACGTAGAACGTCTTTTCCCAGCGGCCGCACGTAAGACGTGGTCGGAAGTCGGGGATAGCCAAAGGCATTTCAGACTGCTGAAGCCAGAACCCTCGTAATGCATTTTGTAGAGCAGAGACGTACGGAACGAGGGATTCCGTAAGGACACATATCAAAGTTGCAGTCCTCATTGCCAGTGCTGTTCGGCGTTTTAACAGTGTTTTATAGTGCCGAATGAGGTATGATTGCCTTTTTTTTTTATGCAGGAATAAATAATAGAAAATTCAAGTCGAGAAAAAATGCGCCGTTTTTTCTGGAAGCGGGAATCGAACCCACAACCTCCGCATAACGCGTGCGGTGCTCTACCATTGAGCTAGTTCCGCGGCGACTCCCCTTTCGACTATACCGCGGGGTTTTGTATTTACGACTGCTCAGAGCCCGGTCAACTAGCGCCGCCCCTCGACCACCGCGGGAAGACGTAGAACGTCTTTTCCCAGCGGCCGCACGTAAGACGTGGTCGGAAGTCGGGGATAGCCAAAGGCATTTCAGACTGCTGAAGCCAGAACCCTCGTAATGCATTTTGAAGAGCAGAGACGTACGGGACGAGGGATTCCGTAAGGACACATATCAAAGTTGCAGTTCTTATTGCCAGTGCTGTTCGGCATTTTAACAGTGTTTTATAGTGCCGAATGAGGTATGATTGCCTTTTTTTATGCAGGAATAAATAATAGAAAAGTCAAGTCGAGAAAAAATGCGCCGTGTTTTCCGGAAGCGGGAATCGAACCCACAACCTCCGCATAACGCGTGCGGTGCTCTACCATTGAGCTAGTTCCGCGGCGACTCCCCTCTCGACTATACCGCGGGGTTTTGTATTTACGACTGCTCAGAGCCCGGTCAACTAGCGCCGCCCCTCGATTACCGCGGGAAGACGTAGAACGTCTTTTCCCAGCGGCCGCACGTAAGACGTGGTCGGAAGTCGGGGATAGCCAAAGGCATTTCAGACTGCTGAAGCCAGAACCCTCGTAATGCATTTTGAAGAGCAGAGACGTACGGGACGAGGGATTCCGTAAGGACACATATCAAAGTTGCAGTTCTTATTGCCAGTGCTGTTCGGCATTTTAACAGTGTTTTATAGAGCCGAATGAGGTATGATTGCCCCTTTTTTATGCAGGAATAAATAATAGAAAATTCAAGTCGAGAAAAAAAGCGCCGTTTTTTCGGGAAGCGGGAATCGAACCCACAACCTCCGCATAACGCGTGCGGTGCTCTACCATTGAGCTAGTTCCTCGGTGACTCCCCTCTCGACTATACCGCGGGGTTTTGTATTTACGACTGCTCAGAGCCCGGTCAACTAGCGCCGCCCCTCGACCACCGCGGGAAGACGTAGAACGTCTTTTCCCAGCGGCCGCACGTAAGACGTGGTCGGAAGTCGGGGATAGCCAAAGGCATTTCAGACTGCTGAAGCCAGAACCCTCGTAATGCATTTTGTAGAGCAGAGACGTACGGAACGAGGGATTCCGTAAGGACACATATCAAAGTTGCAGTCCTCATTGCCAGTGCTGTTCGGCGTTTTAACAGTGTTTTATAGTGCCGAATGAGGTATGATTGCCTTTTTTTTTATGCAGGAATAAATAATAGAAAATTCAAGTCGAGAAAAAAATGCGCCGTTTTTTCTGGAAGCGGGTATCGAACCCACAACCTCCGCAGAACGCGTGCGGTGCTCTACCATTGAGCTAGTTCCGCGGCGACTCCCCTCTCGACTATACCGCGGGGTTTTGTATTTACGAGTGCTCAGAGCCCGGTCAACTAGCGCCGCCCCTCGACCACCGCGGGAAGACGTAGAACGTCTTTTCCCAGCGGCCGCACGTAAGACGTGGTCGGAAGTCGGGGATAGCCAAAGGCATTTCAGACTGCTGAAGCAGAACCCTCGTAATGCATTTTGTAGAGCAGAGACGTACGGGACGAGGGATTCCGTAAGGACACATATCATAGTTGCAGCCCTTATTGCCAGTGCTGTTCGGCGTTTTAACAGTGTTTTATAGTGCCGAATGAGGTATGATTGCCTTTTTTCATGCAGGAATAAATAATAGAAAAGTCAAGTCGAGAAAAAATGCGCCGTGTTTTCCGGAAGCGGGAATCGAACCCACAACCTCCGCATAACGCATGCGGTGCTCTACCATTGAGCTAGTTCCGCGGCGACTCTCCTCTCGACTATACCGCGGGGTGTTGTATTTACGACTGCTCAGAGCCCGGTCAACTAGCGCCGCCCCTCGACCACCGCGGGAAGACGTAGAACGTCTTTTCCCAGCGGCCCCACGTAAGACGTGGTCGGAAGTCGGGGATAGCCAAAGGCATTTCAGACTGCTGAAGCCAGAACCTTCGTAATGCATTTTGTAGAGCAGAGACGTACGGGACGAGGGATTCCGTAAGGACACATATCAAAGTTGCAGTCCTTATTGCCAGTGCTGTTCGGCGTTTTAACAGTGTTTTATAGAGCCGAATGAGGTATGATTGCCCCTTTTTTATGCAGGAATAAATAATACAAAATTGAAGTCGAGAAAAATGCGCCGTTTTTTTCCGGAAGCGGGAATCGAACCCACAACCTCCGCAGAACGCGTGCGGTGCTCTACCATTGAGCTAGTTCCGCGGCGACTCCCCTCTCGACTATACCGCGGGGTTTTGTATTTACGACTGCTCAGAGCCCGGTCAACTAGCGCCGCCCCTCGACCACCGCGGGAAGACGTAGAACGTCTTTTCCCAGCGGCCGCACGTAAGACGTGGTCGGAAGTCGGGGATAGCCAAAGGCATTTCAGCCTGCTGAAGCAGAACCCTCGTAATGCATTTTGTAGAGCAGAGACGTACGGGACGAGGGATTCCGTAAGGACACATATCATAGTTGCAGTCCTTATTGCCAATGCTGTTCGGCGTTTTAACAGTGTTTTATAGTGCCGAATGAGGTATGATTGCCTTTTTTCATGCAGGAATAAATAATAGAAAATTCAAGTCGAGAAAAAATGCGCCCTTTTTTCCGGAAGTGGGAATCGAACCCACAACCTCCGCATAACGCGTGCGGTGCTCTACCACTGAGCTAGTTCCGCGGCGACTCCCCTCTCGACTATACCGCGGGGTTTTGTATTTACGACTGCTCAGAGCCCGGTCAACTAGCGCCGCCCCTCGACCACCGCGGGAAGACGTAGAACGTCTTTTCCCAGCGGCCGCACGTAAGACGTGGTCGGAAGTCGGGGATAGCCAAAGGCATTTCAGACTGCTGAAGCCAGAACCCTCGTAATGCATTATGTAGAGCAGAGACGTACGGGACGAGGGATTCCGTAAGGACACATATCAAAGTTGCAGTCCTTATTGCCAGTGCTGTTCGGCGTTTTAACAGTGTTTTATAGAGCCGAATGAGGTATGATTGCCCCTTTTTTATGCAGGAATAAATAATAGAAAATTCAAGTCGAGAAAAAATGCGCCGTTTTTTCCGGAAGCGGGAATCGAACCCACAACCTCCGCAGAACGCGTGCGGTGCTCTACCATTGAGCTAGTTCCGCGGCGACTCCCCTCTCGACTATACCGCGGGGTTTTGTATTTACGACTGCTCAGAGCCCGGTCAACTAGCGCCGCCCCTCGACCACCGCGGGAAGACGTAGAACGTCTTTTCCCAGCGGCCGCACGTAAGTCGTGGTCGGAAGTCGGGGATAGCCAAAGGCATTTCAGACTGCTGAAGCCAGAACCCTCGTAATGCATTTTGTAGAGCAGAGACGTACGGGACGAGGGATTCCGTAAGGACACATATCAAAGTTGCAGTCCTTATTGCCAGTGCTGTTCGGTGTTTTAACAGTGTTTTATTGTGCCGAATGAGGTATGATTGCCTTTTTTATGCAGGAATAAATAATAGAAAATTCAAGTCGAGAAAAAATGCGCCGTTTTTTCAGGAAGCGGGTATCGAACCCACAACCTCCGCATAATGCGTGCGGTGCTCTACCATTGAGCTAGTTCCGCGGCGACTCCCCTCTCGACTATACCGCGGGGTTTTGTATTTACGACTGCTCAGAGCCCGGTCAACTAGCGCCGCCCCTCGACCACCGCGGGAAGACGTAGAACGTCTTTTCCCAGCGGCCGCACGTAAGACGTGGTCGGAAGTCGGGGATAGCCAAAGGCATTTCAGACTGCTGAAGCCAGAACCTTCATAATGCATTTTGTAGAGCAGAGACGTACGGGACGAGGGATTCCGTAAGGACACATATCAAAGTTGCAGTCCCTATTGCCAGTGCTGTTCGGTGTTTTAACAGTGTTTTATAGTGCCGAATGAGGTATGATTGCCCTTTTTGTATGCAGGAATAAATAATAGAAAATTCAAGTCGAGAAAAAATGCGACGTTTTTTCTGGAAGCGGGAATCGAACCCACAACCTCCGCATAACGCGTGCGGTGCTCTACCATTGAGCTAGTTCCGCGCCGACTCCCCTCTCGACTATACCGCGGGGTTTTGTATTTACGAATGCTCAGAGCCCGGTCAACTAGCGCCGCCCCTGACCACCACTGGAAGACGTAGAACGTCTTTTCCCAGCGGCCGCACGTAAGACGTGGTCGGAAGTCGGGGATAGCCAAAGGCATTTCAGACTGCTGAAGCCAGAACCCTCGTAATGCATTTTGAAGAGCAGAGACGTACGGGACGAGGGATTCCGTAAGGACACATATCAAAGTTGCAGTCCTTATTGCCAGTGCTGTTCGGCGTTTTAACAGTGTTTTATTGTGCCGAATGAGGTATGATTGCCTTTTTTTATGCAGGAATAAATAGGAGAAAATTCAACTCGAGAAAAAATGCGCCGTTTTTTCCGGAAGCGGGAATCGAACCCACAACCTCCGCATAACGCGTGGGGTGCTCTACCATTGAGCTAGTTCCGCGGCGACTCCCCTCTTGACTATACCGCGGGGTTTTGTATTTACGACTGCTCAGAGCCCGGTCAACTAGCGCTGCCCCTCGACCACCGCGGGAAGACGTAGAACGTCTTTTCCCAGCGGCCGCACGTAAGACGTGGTCGGAAGTCGGGGATAGCCAAAGGCATTTCAGACTGCTGAAGCCAGAACCCTCGTAATGCATTTTCTAGAGCAGAGACGTACGGGACTAGGGATTCCGTAAGGACACATATCAAAGTTGCAGTCCTTATTGCCAGTGCTGTTCGGCGTTTTAACAGTGTTTTATAGTGCCGAATGAGGTATGATTGCCTTTTTTTTATGCAGGAATAAATAATAGAAAATTCAACTCGAGAAAAAATGCGCCGTTTTTTCCGGAAGCGGGAATCGAACCCACAACCTCCGCATAACGCGTGCGGTGCTCTACCATTGAGCTAGTTCCACGGCGACTCCCCTCTCGACTATACCGCGGGGTTTTGTATTTACGACTGCTCAGAGCCCGGTCAACTAGCGCCGCCCCTCGACCACCGCGGGAAGACGTAGAACGTCTTTTCCCAGCGGCCGCACGTAAGACGTGGTCGGAAGTCGGGGATAGCCAAAGGCATTTCAGACTGCTGAAGCAGAACCCTCGTAATGCATTTTGTAGAGCAGAGACGTACGGGACGAGGGATTCCGTAAGGACACATATCATAGTTGCAGTCCTTATTGCCAGTGCTGTTCGGCGTTTTAACAGTGTTTTATAGTGCCGAATGAGGTATGATTGCCTTTTTTCATGCAGGAATAAATAATAGAAAATTCAAGTCGAGAAAAAATGCGCCGTTTTTTCCGGAAGCGGGAATCGAACCCACAACCTCCGCATAACGCGTGCGGTGCTCTACCATTGAGCTAGTTCCGCGGCGACTCCCCTCTCGACTATACCGCGGGGTTTTGTATTTACGACTGCTCAGAGCCCGGTCAACTAGCGCCGCCCCTCGACCACCGCGGGAAGACGTAGAACGTCTTTTCCCAGCGGCCGCACGTAAGACGTGGTCGGAAGTCGGGGATAGCCAAAGGCATTTCAGACTGCTGAAGCCAGAACCTTCGTAATGCATTTTGTAGAGCAGAGACGTACGGGACGAGGGATTCCGTAAGGACACATATCAAAGTTGCAGTCCCTATTGCCAGTGCTGTTCGGCGTTTTAACAGTGTTTTATAGTGCCGAATGAGGTATGATTGCCCTTTTTTATGCAGGAATAAATAATAGAAAATTCAAGTCGAGAAAAAATGCGACGTTTTTTCCGGAAGCGGGAATCGAACCCACAACCTCCGCATAACGCGTGCGGTGCTCTACCATTGAGCTAGTTCCGCGGCGACTCCCCTCTCGACTATACCGCGGGGTTTTGTATTTACGACTGCTCAGAGCCCGGTCAACTAGCGCCGCCCCTCGACCACCGCGGGAAGACGTAGAACGTCTTTTCCCAGCGGCCGCACGTAAGACGTGGTCGGAAGTCGGGGATAGCCAAAGGCATTTCAGACTGCTGAAGCAGAACCCTCGTAATGCATTTTGTAGAGCAGAGATGTACGGGACGAGGGATTCTGTAAGGACACATATCATAGTTGCAGTCCTTATTGCCAGTGCTGTTCGGCGTTTTAACAGTGTTTTATAGTGCCGAATGAGGTATGATTGCCTTTTTTCATGCAGGAATAAATAATAGAAAATTCAAGTCGAGAAAACATGCGCCGTTTTTTTCGGAAGCGGGAATCGAACCCACAACCTCCGCATAACGCGTGCGGTGCTCTACCATTGAGCTAGTTCCGCGGCGACTCCCCTCTCGACTATACCGCGGGGTTTTGTATTTACGACTGCTCAGAGCCCGGTCAACTAGCGCCGCCCCTCGACCACCGCGGGAAGACGTAGAACGTCTTTTCCCAGCGGCCGCACGTAAGACGTGGTCGGAAGTCGGGGATAGCCAAAGGCATTTCAGACTGCTGAAGCCAGAACCCTCGTAATGCATTTTGAAGAGCAGAGACGTACGGGACGAGGGATTCCGTAAGGACACATATCAAAGTTGCAGTCCTTATTGCCAGTGCTGTTCGGCGTTTTAACAGTGTTTTATAGTGCCGAATGAGGTATGATTGCCTTTTTTTATGCAGGAATAAATAATAGAAAATTCAAGTCGAGAAAAAATTCGCCGTTTTTTCCGGAAGCGGGAATCGAACCCACAACCTCCGCATAACGCGTGCGGTGCTCTACCATTGAGCTAGTTCCGCGGCGACTCCCCTCTCGACTATACCGCGGGGTTTTGTATTTAGGACTACTCAGAGCCCGGTCAACTAGCGCCGCCCCTCGACCACCGCGGGGAGACGTAGAACGTCTTTTCCCAGCGGCCGCACGTAAGACGTGGTCAGAAGTCAAGGATAGCCAAAGGCATTTCAGACTGCTGAAGCCAGAACCCTCGTAATGCATTTTGTAGAGCAGAGACGTACGGGACGAGGGATTCCGTAAGGACACATATAAAAGTTGCAGTCCTTATTGCCAGTGCTGTTCGGCGTTTTAACAGTATTTTAAAGTGCCGAATGAGGTATGATTGCCTTTTTTTATGCAGGAATAAATAATAGAAAATTCAAGTCGAGAAAAAATGCGCCGTTTTTTCTGGAAGCGGGAATCGAACCCACAACCTCCGCATAAGGCGTGCGGTGCTCTACAATTGAGCTAGTTCCGCGGTGACTCCCCTCTCGACTATACCGCGGGGTTTTGTATTTACGACTGCTCAGAGCCCGGTCAACTAGCGCCGCCCCTCGACCACCGCGGGAAGACGTAGACCGTCTTTTCCCAGCGGCCGCACGTAAGACGTGGTCGGAAGTCGGGGATAGCCAAAGGCATTTCAGACTGCTGAAGCCAGAACCTTCGTAATGCATTTTGTAGAGCAGAGACGTACGGGACGAGGGATTCCGTAAGGACACATATCAAAGTTGCAGTCCCTATTGCCAGTGCTGTTCGGCGTTTTAACAGTGTTTTATAGTGCCGAATGAGGTATGATTGCCCTTTTTTTATGCAGGAATAAATAATAGAAAATTCAAGTCGAGAAAAAATGCGACGTTTTTTCCGGAAGCGGGAATCGAACCCACAACCTCCGCATAACGCGTGCGGTGCTCTACCATTGAGCTAGTTCCGCGGCGACTCCCCTCTCGACTATACCGCGGGGTTTTGTATTTACGACTGCTCAGAGCCCGGTCAACTAGCGCCGCCCCTCGACCACCACTGGAAGACGTAGAACGCCTTTTCCCAGCGGCCGCACGTAAGACGTGGTCGGAAGTCGGGGATAGCCAAAGGCATTTCAGACTGCTGAAGCCAGAACCCTCGTAATGCATTTTGAAGAGCAGAGACGTACGGGACGAGGGATTCCGTAAGGACACATATCAAAGTTGCAGTCCTTATTGCCAGTGCTGTTCGGCGTTTTAACAGTGTTTTATAGTGCCGAATGAGGTATGATTGCCCTTTTTTTATGCAGGAATAAATAATAGAAAATTCAAGTCGAGAAAAAATGCGCCGTTTTTTCCAGAAGCGGGAATCGAACCCACAACCTCCGCATAACGCGTGCGGTGCTCTACCATTGAGCTAGTTCCGCGGCGACTCCCCTCTCGACTATACCGCGGGGTTTTGTATTTAGGACTACTCAGAGCCCGGTCAACTAGCGCCGCCCCTCGACCACCGCGGGGAGACGTAGAACGTCTTTTCCCAGCGGCCGCACGTAAGACGTGGTCGGAAGTCAAGGATAGCCAAAGGCATTTCAGACTGCTGAAGCCAGAACCCTCGTAATGCATTTTGTAGAGCAGAGACGTACGGGACGAGGGATTCCGTAAGGACACATATAAAAGTTGCAGTCCTTATTGCCAGTGCTGTTCGGCGTTTTAACAGTATTTTAAAGTGCCGAATGAGGTATGATTGCCTTTTTTTATGCAGGAATAAATAATAGAAAATTCAAGTCGAGAAAAAATGCGCCGTTTTTTCTGGAAGCGGGAATCGAACCCACAACCTCCGCATAAGGCGTGCGGTGCTCTACAATTGAGCTAGTTCCGCGGTGACTCCCCTCTCGACTATACCGCGGGGTTTTGTATTTACGACTGCTCAGAGCCCGGTCAACTAGCGCCGCCCCTCGATTACCGCGGGAAGACGTAGACCGTCTTTTCCCAGCGGCCGCACGTAAGACGTGGTCGGAAGTCGGGGATAGCCAAAGGCATTTCAGACTGCTGAAGCCAGAACCTTCGTAATGCATTTTGTAGAGCAGAGACGTACGGGACGAGGGATTCCGTAAGGACACATATCAAAGTTGCAGTCCCTATTGCCAGTGCTGTTCGGCGTTTTAACAGTGTTTTATAGTGCCGAATGAGGTATGATTTCCCTTTTTTTATGCAGGAATAAACAATAGAAAATTGAAGTCGAGAAAAAATGCGACGTTTTTTCCGGAAGCGGGAATCGAACCCACAACCTCCGCATAACGCGTGCGGTGCTCTACCATTGAGCTAGTTCCGCGGCGACTCCCCTCTCGACTCTACCGCGGGGTTTTGTATTTACGACTGCTCAGAGCCCGGTCAACTAGCGCCGCCCCTCGACCACCACTGGAAGACGTAGAACGCCTTTTCCCAGCGGCCGCACGTAAGACGTGGTCGGAAGTCGGGGATAGCCAAAGGCATTTCAGACTGCTGAAGCCAGAACCCTCGTAATGCATTTTGAAGAGCAGAGACGTACAGGACGAGGGATTCCGTAAGGACACATATCAAAGTTGCAGTCCTTATTGCCAGTGCTGTTCGGCGTTTTAACAGTGTTTTATAGTGCCGAATGAGGTATGATTGCCCTTTTTTTATGCAGGAATAAATAATAGAAAATTCAAGTCGAGAAAAAATGCGCCGTTTTTTCCAGAAGCGGGAATCGAACCCACAACCTCCGCATAACGCGTGCGGTGCTCTACCATTGAGCTAGTTCCGCGGCGACTCCCCTCTCGACTCTACCGCGGGGTTTTGTATTTTCGACTGCTTAGAGCCCGGTCAACTAGCGCCGCCCCTCGACCACCGCGGGAAGACGTAGAACGTCTTTTCCCAGCGGCCGCACGTAAGACGTGGTCGGAAGTCGGGGATAGCCAAAGGCATTTCAGACTGCTGAAGCCAGAACCCTCGTAATGCATTTTGAAGAGCAGAGACGTACGGGACGAGGGATTCCGTAAGGACACATATCAAAGTTGCAGTCCTTATTGCCAGTGCTGTTCGGCGTTTTAACAGTGTTTTATAGTGCCGAATGAGGTATGATTGCCTTTTTTTATGCAGGAATAAATAATAGAAAATTCAAGTCGAGAAAAAATTCGCCGTTTTTTCCGGAAGCGGGAATCGAACCCACAACCTCCGCATAACGCGTGCGGTGCTCTACCATTGAGCTAGTTCCGCGGCGACTCCCCTCTCGACTATACCGCGGGGTTTTGTATTTAGGACTACTCAGAGCCCGGTCAACTAGCGCCGCCCCTCGACCACCGCGGGGAGACGTAGAACGTCTTTTCCCAGCGGCCGCACGTAAGACGTGGTCAGAAGTCAAGGATAGCCAAAGGCATTTCAGACTGCTGAAGCCAGAACCCTCGTAATGCATTTTGTAGAGCAGAGACGTACGGGACGAGGGATTCCGTAAGGACACATATAAAAGTTGCAGTCCTTATTGCCAGTGCTGTTCGGCGTTTTAACAGTATTTTAAAGTGCCGAATGAGGTATGATTGCCTTTTTTTATGCAGGAATAAATAATAGAAAATTCAAGTCGAGAAAAAATGCGCCGTTTTTTCTGGAAGCGGGAATCGAACCCACAACCTCCGCATAAGGCGTGCGGTGCTCTACAATTGAGCTAGTTCCGCGGTGACTCCCCTCTCGACTATACCGCGGGGTTTTGTATTTACGACTGCTCAGAGCCCGGTCAACTAGCGCCGCCCCTCGACCACCGCGGGAAGACGTAGACCGTCTTTTCCCAGCGGCCGCACGTAAGACGTGGTCGGAAGTCGGGGATAGCCAAAGGCATTTCAGACTGCTGAAGCCAGAACCTTCGTAATGCATTTTGTAGAGCAGAGACGTACGGGACGAGGGATTCCGTAAGGACACATATCAAAGTTGCAGTCCCTATTGCCAGTGCTGTTCGGCGTTTTAACAGTGTTTTATAGTGCCGAATGAGGTATGATTGCCCTTTTTTTATGCAGGAATAAATAATAGAAAATTCAAGTCGAGAAAAAATGCGACGTTTTTTCCGGAAGCGGGAATCGAACCCACAACCTCCGCATAACGCGTGCGGTGCTCTACCATTGAGCTAGTTCCGCGGCGACTCCCCTCTCGACTATACCGCGGGGTTTTGTATTTACGACTGCTCAGAGCCCGGTCAACTAGCGCCGCCCCTCGACCACCACTGGAAGACGTAGAACGCCTTTTCCCAGCGGCCGCACGTAAGACGTGGTCGGAAGTCGGGGATAGCCAAAGGCATTTCAGACTGCTGAAGCCAGAACCCTCGTAATGCATTTTGAAGAGCAGAGACGTACGGGACGAGGGATTCCGTAAGGACACATATCAAAGTTGCAGTCCTTATTGCCAGTGCTGTTCGGCGTTTTAACAGTGTTTTATAGTGCCGAATGAGGTATGATTGCCCTTTTTTTATGCAGGAATAAATAATAGAAAATTCAAGTCGAGAAAAAATGCGCCGTTTTTTCCAGAAGCGGGAATCGAACCCACAACCTCCGCATAACGCGTGCGGTGCTCTACCATTGAGCTAGTTCCGCGGCGACTCCCCTCTCGACTATACCGCGGGGTTTTGTATTTAGGACTACTCAGAGCCCGGTCAACTAGCGCCGCCCCTCGACCACCGCGGGGAGACGTAGAACGTCTTTTCCCAGCGGCCGCACGTAAGACGTGGTCGGAAGTCAAGGATAGCCAAAGGCATTTCAGACTGCTGAAGCCAGAACCCTCGTAATGCATTTTGTAGAGCAGAGACGTACGGGACGAGGGATTCCGTAAGGACACATATAAAAGTTGCAGTCCTTATTGCCAGTGCTGTTCGGCGTTTTAACAGTATTTTAAAGTGCCGAATGAGGTATGATTGCCTTTTTTTATGCAGGAATAAATAATAGAAAATTCAAGTCGAGAAAAAATGCGCCGTTTTTTCTGGAAGCGGGAATCGAACCCACAACCTCCGCATAAGGCGTGCGGTGCTCTACAATTGAGCTAGTTCCGCGGTGACTCCCCTCTCGACTATACCGCGGGGTTTTGTATTTACGACTGCTCAGAGCCCGGTCAACTAGCGCCGCCCCTCGATTACCGCGGGAAGACGTAGACCGTCTTTTCCCAGCGGCCGCACGTAAGACGTGGTCGGAAGTCGGGGATAGCCAAAGGCATTTCAGACTGCTGAAGCCAGAACCTTCGTAATGCATTTTGTAGAGCAGAGACGTACGGGACGAGGGATTCCGTAAGGACACATATCAAAGTTGCAGTCCCTATTGCCAGTGCTGTTCGGCGTTTTAACAGTGTTTTATAGTGCCGAATGAGGTATGATTGCCCTTTTTTTATGCAGGAATAAACAATAGAAAATTGAAGTCGAGAAAAAATGCGACGTTTTTTCCGGAAGCGGGAATCGAACCCACAACCTCCGCATAACGCGTGCGGTGCTCTACCATTGAGCTAGTTCCGCGGCGACTCCCCTCTCGACTCTACCGCGGGGTTTTGTATTTACGACTGCTCAGAGCCCGGTCAACTAGCGCCGCCCCTCGACCACCACTGGAAGACGTAGAACGCCTTTTCCCAGCGGCCGCACGTAAGACGTGGTCGGAAGTCGGGGATAGCCAAAGGCATTTCAGACTGCTGAAGCCAGAACCCTCGTAATGCATTTTGAAGAGCAGAGACGTACAGGACGAGGGATTCCGTAAGGACACATATCAAAGTTGCAGTCCTTATTGCCAGTGCTGTTCGGCGTTTTAACAGTGTTTTATAGTGCCGAATGAGGTATGATTGCCCTTTTTTTATGCAGGAATAAATAATAGAAAATTCAAGTCGAGAAAAAATGCGCCGTTTTTTCCAGAAGCGGGAATCGAACCCACAACCTCCGCATAACGCGTGCGGTGCTCTACCATTGAGCTAGTTCCGCGGCGACTCCCCTCTCGACTATACCGCGGGGTTTTGTATTTAGGACTACTCAGAGCCCGGTCAACTAGCGCCGCCCCTCGACCACCGCGGGGAGACGTAGAACGTCTTTTCCCAGCGGCCGCACGTAAGACGTGGTCGGAAGTCAAGGATAGCCAAAGGCATTTCAGACTGCTGAAGCCAGAACCCTCGTAATGCATTTTGTAGAGCAGAGACGTACGGGACGAGGGATTCCGTAAGGACACATATAAAAGTTGCAGTCCTTATTGCCAGTGCTGTTCGGCGTTTTAACAGTATTTTAAAGTGCCGAATGAGGTATGATTGCCTTTTTTTATGCAGGAATAAATAATAGAAAATTCAAGTCGAGAAAAAATGCGCCGTTTTTTCTGGAAGCGGGAATCGAACCCACAACCTCCGCATAAGGCGTGCGGTGCTCTACAATTGAGCTAGTTCCGCGGTGACTCCCCTCTCGACTATACCGCGGGGTTTTGTATTTACGACTGCTCAGAGCCCGGTCAACTAGCGCCGCCCCTCGACCACCGCGGGAAGACGTAGACCGTCTTTTCCCAGCGGCCGCACGTAAGACGTGGTCGGAAGTCGGGGATAGCCAAAGGCATTTCAGACTGCTGAAGCCAGAACCTTCGTAATGCATTTTGTAGAGCAGAGACGTACGGGACGAGGGATTCCGTAAGGACACATATCAAAGTTGCAGTCCCTATTGCCAGTGCTGTTCGGCGTTTTAACAGTGTTTTATAGTGCCGAATGAGGTATGATTGCCCTTTTTTTATGCAGGAATAAATAATAGAAAATTCAAGTCGAGAAAAAATGCGACGTTTTTTCCGGAAGCGGGAATCGAACCCACAACCTCCGCATAACGCGTGCGGTGCTCTACCATTGAGCTAGTTCCGCGGCGACTCCCCTCTCGACTATACCGCGGGGTTTTGTATTTACGACTGCTCAGAGCCCGGTCAACTAGCGCCGCCCCTCGACCACCACTGGAAGACGTAGAACGCCTTTTCCCAGCGGCCGCACGTAAGACGTGGTCGGAAGTCGGGGATAGCCAAAGGCATTTCAGACTGCTGTAGCCAGAACCCTCGTAATGCATTTTGAAGAGCAGAGACGTACGGGACGAGGGATTCCGTAAGGACACATATCAAAGTTGCAGTCCTTATTGCCAGTGCTGTTCGGCGTTTTAACAGTGTTTTATAGTGCCGAATGAGGTATGATTGCCTTTTTTTATGCAGGAATAAATAATAGAAAATTCAAGTCGAGAAAAAATTCGCCGTTTTTTCCGGAAGCGGGAATCGAACCCACAACCTCCGCATAACGCGTGCGGTGCTCTACCATTGAGCTAGTTCCGCGGCGACTCCCCTCTCGACTATAACGCGGGGTTTTGTATTTACGACTGCTCAGAGCCCGGTCAACTAGCGCCGCCCCTCGACCACCGCGGGAAGACGTAGAACGTCTTTTCCCAGCGGCCGCACGTAAGACGTGGTCGGAAGTCGGGGATAGCCAAAGGCATTTCAGACTGCTGAAGCCAGAACCCTCGTAATGCATTTTGAAGAGCAGAGACGTACGGGACGAGGGATTCCGTAAGGACACATATCAAAGTTGCAGTCCTTATTGCCAGTGCTGTTCGGCGTTTTAACAGTGTTTTATATTGCCGAATGAGGTATGATTGCCTTTTTTTATGCAGGAATAAATAATAGAAAATTCAAGTCTAAAAAAAAGTCGCCGTTTTTTCTGGAAGCGGGTATCGAACCCACAACCTCCGCATAATCCGTGCGGTGCTCTACCATTGAGCTAGTTCCGCGGCGACTCCCCTCTCGACTATACCGCGGGGTTTTGTATTTTCGACTGCTTAGAGCCCGGTCAACTAGCGCCGCCCCTCGACCACCGCGGGAAGACGTAGAACGTCTTTTCCCAGCGGCCGCACGTAAGACGTGGTCGGAAGTCGGGGATAGCCAAAGGCATTTCAGACTGCTGAAGCAGAACCCTCGTAATGCATTTTGTAGAGCAGAGACGTACGGGACGAGGGATTCCGTAAGGACACATATCATAGTTGCAGTCCTTATTGCCAGTGCTGTTCGGCGTTTTAACAGTGTTTTATAGTGCTGAATGAGGTATGATTGCCTTTTTTTATGCAGGAATAAATAATAGAAAATTCAAGTCGAGAAAAAATGCGCCGTTTTTTCCGGAAGCGGGAATCGAACCCACAACCTCCGCATAACGCGTGCGGTGCTCTACCATTGAGGTTGTTCCGCGGTGACTCCCCTCTCAACTATACCGCGGGGTTTTGTATTTACGACTGCTCAGAGCCCGGTCAACTAGCGCCGCCCCTCGACCACCGCGGGAAGACGTAGAACGTCTTTTCCCAGCGGCCGCACGTAAGACGTGGTCGGAAGTCGGGGATAGCCAAAGGCATTTCAGACTGCTGAAGCCAGAACCTTCGTAATGCATTTTGTAGAGCAGAGACGTACGGAACGAGGGATTCCGTAAGGACACATATCAAAGTTGCAGTCCTTATTGCCAGTGCTGTTCGGCGTTTTAACAGTGTTTTATAGAGCCGAATGAGGTATGATTGCCTTTTTTTTATGCAGGAATAAATAATAGAAAATTCAAGTCGAGAAAAAATGCGCCGTTTTTTCCGGAAGCGGGAATCGAACCCACAACCTCCGCAGAACGCGTGCGGTGCTCTACTATTGAGCTAGTTCCGCGGCAACTCCCCTCTCGACTATACCGCGGGGTTTTGTATTTACGACTGCTCAGAGCCCGGTCAACTAGCGCCGCCCCTCGACCACCGCGGGAAGACGTAGAACGGCTTTTCCCAGCGGCCGCACGTAAGACGTGGTCGGAAGTCAAGGATAGCCAAAGGCATTTCAGACTGCTGAAGCCAGAACCCTCGTAATGCATTTTGTAGAGCAGAGACGTACGGGACGAGGGATTCCGTAAGGACACATATAAAAGTTGCAGTCCTTATTGCCAGTGCTGTTCGGCGTTTTAACAGTATTTTAAAGTGCCGAATGAGGTATGATTGCCTTTTTTTATGCAGGAATAAATAATAGAAAATTCAAGTCGAGAAAAAATGCGCCGTTTTTTCTGGAAGCGGGAATCGAACCCACAACCTCCGCATAAGGCGTGCGGTGCTCTACAATTGAGCTAGTTCCGCGGTGACTCCCCTCTCGACTATACCGCGGGGTTTTGTATTTACGACTGCTCAGAGCCCGGTCAACTAGCGCCGCCCCTCGACCACCGCGGGAAGACGTAGACCGTCTTTTCCCAGCGGCCGCACGTAAGACGTGGTCGGAAGTCGGGGATAGCCAAAGGCATTTCAGACTGCTGAAGCCAGAACCCTCGTAATGCATTTTGAAGAGCAGAGACGTACGGGACGAGGGATTTCGTAAGGACACATATCAAAGTTGCAGTCCTTATTGCCAGTGCTGTTCGGCGTTTTAACAGTGTTTTATAGTGCCGAATGAGGTATGATTGCCTTTTTTTATGCAGGAATAAATAATAGAAAATTCAAGTCTAAAAAAAAGTCGCCGTTTTTTCTGGAAGCGGGTATCGAACCCACAACCTCCGCATAATCCGTGCGGTGCTCTACCATTGAGCTAGTTCCGCGGCGACTCCCCTCTCGACTATACCGCGGGGTTTTGTATTTTCGACTGCTTAGAGCCCGGTCAACTAGCGCCGCCCCTCGACCACCGCGGGAAGACGTAGAACGTCTTTTCCCAGCGGCCGCACGTAAGACGTGGTCGGAAGTCGGGGATAGCCAAAGGCATTTCAGACTGCTGAAGCAGAACCCTCGTAATGCATTTTGTAGAGCAGAGACGTACGGGACGAGGGATTCCGTAAGGACACATATCATAGTTGCAGTCCTTATTGCCAGTGCTGTTCGGCGTTTTAACAGTGTTTTATAGTGCTGAATGAGGTATGATTGCCTTTTTTTATGCAGGAGTAAATAATAGAAAATTCAAGTCGAGAAAAAATGCGCCGTTTTTTCCGGAAGCGGGAATCGAACCCACAACCTCCGCAGAACGCGTGCGGTGCTCTACTATTGAGCTAGTTCCGCGGCAACTCCCCTCTCGACTATACCGCGGGGTTTTGTATTTACGACTGCTCAGAGCCCGGTCAACTAGCGCCGCCCCTCGACCACCGCGGGAAGACGTAGAACGGCTTTTCCCAGCGGCCGCACGTAAGACGTGGTCGGAAGTCGGGGATAGCCAAAGGCATTTCAGACTGCTGAAGCAGAACCCTCGTAATGCATTTTGTAGAGCAGAGACGTACAGGACGAGGGATTCCGTAAGGACACATATCATAGTTGCAGCCCTTATTGCCAGTGCTGTTCGGCGTTTTAACCGTGTTTTATAGTGCCGAATGAGGTATGATTGCCTTTTTTTATGCAGGAATAAATAATAGAAAATTGAAGTCGAGAAAAAATGCGCCGTTTTTTCCGGAAACGGGAATCGAACCCACAACCTCCGCATAATGCGTGCGGTGCTCTACCATTGAGCTAGTTCCGCGGCGACTCCCCTCTCGACTATACCGCGGGGTTTTGTATTTACGACTGCTCAGAGCCCGGTCAACTAGCGCCGCCCCTCGACCACCGCGGGAAGACGTAGAACGTCTTTTCCCAGCGGCCGCACGTAAGACGTGGTCGGAAGTCGGGGATAGCCAAAGGCATTTCAGACTGCTGAAGCCAGAACCTTCGTAATGCATTTTGTAGAGCAGAGACGTACGGGACGAGGGATTCCGTAAGGACACATATCAAAGTTGCAGTCCTTATTGCCAGTGCTGTTCGGCGTTTTAACAGTGTTTTATAGTGCCGAATGAGGTATGATTGCCCTTTTTTTATGCAGGAATAAATAATAGAAAATTCAAGTCGAGAAAAAATGCGCCGTTTTTTCCAGAAGCGGGAATCGAACCCACAACCTCCGCATAACGCGTGCGGTGCTCTATCATTGAGCTAGTTCCGCGGCGACTCCCCTCTTGACTATACCGCGGGGTTTTGTATTTAGGACTACTCAGAGCCCGGTCAACTAGCGCCGCCCCTCGACCACCGCGGGGAGACGTAGAACGTCTTTTCCCAGCGGCCGCACGTAAGACGTGGTCAGAAGTCAGGGATAGCCAAAGGCATTTCAGACTGCTGAAGCAGAACCCTCGTAATGCATTTTGTAGAGCAGAGACGTACGGGACGAGGGATTCCGTAAGGACACATATCATACTTGCAGTCCTTATTGCCAGTGCTGTTCGGCGTTTTAACAGTGTTTTATAGTGCCGAATGAGGTATGATTGCCTTTTTTCATGCAGGAATAAATAATAAAAAATTCAAGTCAAGAAAAAATGCGCCGTTTTTTTCCGGAAGCGGGAATCGAACCCACAACCTCCGCATAACGCGTGCGGTGCTCTACCATTGAGCTAGTTCCGCGGCGACTCCCCTCTCGACTATACCGCGGGGTTTTGTATTTACGACTGCTCAGAGCCCGGTCAACTAGCGCCGCCCCTCGACCACCGCGGGAAGACGTAGAACGTCTTTTCCCAGCGGCCGCACGTAAGACGTGGTCGGAAGTCGGGGATAGCCAAAGGCATTTCAGACTGCTGAAGCCAGAACCTTCGTAATGCATTTTGTAGAGCAGAGACGTACGGGACGAGGGATTCCGTAAGGACACATATCAAAGTTGCAGTCCTTATTGCCAGTGCTGTTCGGCGTTTTAACAGTGTTTTATAGTGCCGAATGAGGTATGATTGCCCTTTTTTTATGCAGGAATAAATAATAGAAAATTCAAGTCGAGAAAAAATGCGCCGTTTTTTCCAGAAGCGGGAATCGAACCCACAACCTCCGCATAACGCGTGCGGTGCTCTATCATTGAGCTAGTTCCGCGGCGACTCCCCTCTTGACTATACCGCGGGGTTTTGTATTTAGGACTACTCAGAGCCCGGTCAACTAGCGCCGCCCCTCGACCACCGCGGGGAGACGTAGAACGTCTTTTCCCAGCGGCCGCACGTAAGACGTGGTCGGAAGTCAAGGATAGCCAAAGGCATTTCAGACTGCTGAAGCCAGAACCCTCGTAATGCATTTTGTAGAGCAGAGACGTACGGGACGAGGGATTCCGTAAGGACACATATCAAAGTTGCAGTCCTTATTGCCAGTGCTGTTCGGCATTTTAACAGTGTTTTATAGTGCTGAATGAGGTATGATTGCCTTTTTTTATGCAGGAATAAATAATAGAAAATTCAAGTCGAGAAAAAATGCGCCGTTTTTTCCGGAAGCGGGAATCGAACCCACAACCTCCGCAGAACGCGTGCGGTGCTCTACTATTGAGCTAGTTCCGCGGCAACTCCCCTCTCGACTATACCGCGGGGTTTTGTATTTACGACTGCTCAGAGCCCGGTCAACTAGCGCCGCCCCTCGACCACCGCGGGAAGACGTAGAACGGCTTTTCCCAGCGGCCGCACGTAAGACGTGGTCGGAAGTCGGGGATAGCCAAAGGCATTTCAGACTGCTGAAGCAGAACCCTCGTAATGCATTTTGTAGAGCAGAGACGTACAGGACGAGGGATTCCGTAAGGACACATATCATAGTTGCAGCCCTTATTGCCAGTGCTGTTCGGCGTTTTAACCGTGTTTTATAGTGCCGAATGAGGTATGATTGCCTTTTTTTATGCAGGAATAAATAATAGAAAATTGAAGTCGAGAAAAAATGCGCCGTTTTTTCCGGAAGCGGGAATCGAACCCACAACCTCCGCATAATGCGTGCGGTGCTCTACCATTGAGCTAGTTCCGCGGCGACTCCCCTCTCGACTATACCGCGGGGTTTTGTATTTACGACTGCTCAGAGCCCGGTCAACTAGCGCCGCCCCTCGACCACCGCGGGAAGACGTAGAACGTCTTTTCCCAGCGGCCGCACGTAAGACGTGGTCGGAAGTCGGGGATAGCCAAAGGCATTTCAGACTGCTGAAGCCAGAACCTTCGTAATGCATTTTGTAGAGCAGAGACGTACGGGACGAGGGATTCCGTAAGGACACATATCAAAGTTGCAGTCCTTATTGCCAGTGCTGTTCGGCGTTTTAACAGTGTTTTATAGTGCCGAATGAGGTATGATTGCCCTTTTTTTATGCAGGAATAAATAATAGAAAATTCAAGTCGAGAAAAAATGCGCCGTTTTTTCCAGAAGCGGGAATCGAACCCACAACCTCCGCATAACGCGTGCGGTGCTCTATCATTGAGCTAGTTCCGCGGCGACTCCCCTCTTGACTATACCGCGGGGTTTTGTATTTAGGACTACTCAGAGCCCGGTCAACTAGCGCCGCCCCTCGACCACCGCGGGGAGACGTAGAACGTCTTTTCCCAGCGGCCGCACGTAAGACGTGGTCGGAAGTCAGGGATAGCCAAAGGCATTTCAGACTGCTGAAGCAGAACCCTCGTAATGCATTTTGTAGAGCAGAGACGTACGGGACGAGGGATTCCGTAAGGACACATATCATACTTGCAGTCCTTATTGCCAGTGCTGTTCGGCGTTTTAACAGTGTTTTATAGTGCCGAATGAGGTATGATTGCCTTTTTTCATGCAGGAATAAATAATAAAAAATTCAAGTCAAGAAAAAATGCGCCGTTTTTTTCCGGAAGCGGGAATCGAACCCACAACCTCCGCATAACGCGTGCGGTGCTCTACCATTGAGCTAGTTCCGCGGCGACTCCCCTCTCGACTATACCGCGGGGTTTTGTATTTACGACTGCTCAGAGCCCGGTCAACTAGCGCCGCCCCTCGACCACCGCGGGAAGACGTAGAACGTCTTTTCCCAGCGGCCGCACGTAAGACGTGGTCGGAAGTCGGGGATAGCCAAAGGCATTTCAGACTGCTGAAGCCAGAACCTTCGTAATGCATTTTGTAGAGCAGAGACGTACGGGACGAGGGATTCCGTAAGGACACATATCAAAGTTGCAGTCCTTATTGCCAGTGCTGTTCGGCGTTTTAACAGTGTTTTATAGTGCCGAATGAGGTATGATTGCCCTTTTTTTATGCAGGAATAAATAATAAAAATTCAAGTCGAGAAAAAATGTGCCGTTTTTTCCAGAAGCGGGAATCGAACCCACAACCTCCGCATAACGCGTGCGGTGCTCTATCATTGAGCTAGTTCCGCGGCGACTCCCCTCTTGACTATACCGCGGGGTTTTGTATTTAGGACTACTCAGAGCCCGGTCAACTAGCGCCGCCCCTCGACCACCGCGGGGAGACGTAGAACGTCTTTTCCCAGCGGCCGCACGTAAGACGTGGTCGGAAGTCAAGGATAGCCAAAGGCATTTCAGACTGCTGAAGCCAGAACCCTCGTAATGCATTTTGTAGAGCAGAGACGTACGGGACGAGGGATTCCGTAAGGACACATATCAAAGTTGCAGTCCTTATTGCCAGTGCTGTTCGGCGTTTTAACAGTGTTTTATAGTGCTGAATGAGGTATGATTGCCTTTTTTTATGCAGGAATAAATAATAGAAAATTCAAGTCGAGAAAAAATGCGCCGTTTTTTCCGGAAGCGGGAATCGAACCCACAACCTCCGCAGAACGCGTGCGGTGCTCTACTATTGAGCTAGTTCCGCGGCAACTCCCCTCTCGACTATACCGCGGGGTTTTGTATTTACGACTGCTCAGAGCCCGGTCAACTAGCGCCGCCCCTCGACCACCGCGGGAAGACGTAGAACGGCTTTTCCCAGCGGCCGCACGTAAGACGTGGTCGGAAGTCGGGGATAGCCAAAGGCATTTCAGACTGCTGAAGCAGAACCCTCGTAATGCATTTTGTAGAGCAGAGACGTACAGGACGAGGGATTCCGTAAGGACACATATCATAGTTGCAGCCCTTATTGCCAGTGCTGTTCGGCGTTTTAACCGTGTTTTATAGTGCCGAATGAGGTATGATTGCCTTTTTTTATGCAGGAATAAATAATAGAAAATTGAAGTCGAGAAAAAATGCGCCGTTTTTTCCGGAAGCGGGAATCGAACCCACAACCTCCGCATAATGCGTGCGGTGCTCTACCATTGAGCTAGTTCCGCGGCGACTCCCCTCTCGACTATACCGCGGGGTTTTGTATTTACGACTGCTCAGAGCCCGGTCAACTAGCGCCGCCCCTCGACCACCGCGGGAAGACGTAGAACGTCTTTTCCCAGCGGCCGCACGTAAGACGTGGTCGGAAGTCGGGGATAGCCAAAGGCATTTCAGACTGCTGAAGCCAGAACCTTCGTAATGCATTTTGTAGAGCAGAGACGTACGGGACGAGGGATTCCGTAAGGACACATATCAAAGTTGCAGTCCTTATTGCCAGTGCTGTTCGGCGTTTTAACAGTGTTTTATAGTGCCGAATGAGGTATGATTGCCCTTTTTTTATGCAGGAATAAATAATAGAAAATTCAAGTCGAGAAAAAATGCGCCGTTTTTTCCAGAAGCGGGAATCGAACCCACAACCTCCGCATAACGCGTGCGGTGCTCTAGCATTGAGCTAGTTCCGCGGCGACTCCCCTCTTGACTATACCGCGGGGTTTTGTATTTAGGACTACTAAGAGCCCGGTCAACTAGCGCCGCCCCTCGACCACCGCGGGGAGACGTAGAACGTCTTTTCCCAGCGGCCGCACGTAAGACGTGGTCGGAAGTCAGGGATAGCCAAAGGCATTTCAGACTGCTGAAGCAGAACCCTCGTAATGCATTTTGTAGAGCAGAGACGTACGGGACGAGGGATTCCGTAAGGACACATATCATACTTGCAGTCCTTATTGCCAGTGCTGTTCGGCGTTTTAACAGTGTTTTATAGTGCCGAATGAGGTATGATTGCCTTTTTTCATGCATGAATAAATAATAAAAAATTCAAGTCAAGAAAAAATGCGCCGTTTTTTTCCGGAAGCGGGAATCGAACCCACAACCTCCGCATAACGCGTGCGGTGCTCTACCATTGAGCTAGTTCCGCGGCGACTCCCCTCTCGACTATACCGCGGGGTTTTGTATTTACGACTGCTCAGAGCCCGGTCAACTAGCGCCGCCCCTCGACCACCGCGGGAAGACGTAGAACGTCTTTTCCCAGCGGCCGCACGTAAGACGTGGTCGGAAGTCGGGGATAGCCAAAGGCATTTCAGACTGCTGAAGCCAGAACCTTCGTAATGCATTTTGTAGAGCAGAGACGTACGGGGCGAGGGATTCCGTAAGGACACATATCAAAGTTGCAGTCCTTATTGCCAGTGCTGTTCGGCGTTTTAACAGTGTTTTATAGTGCCGAATGAGGTATGATTGCCCTTTTTTTATGCAGGAATAAATAATAGAAAATTCAAGTCGAGAAAAAATGCGCCGTTTTTTCCAGAAGCGGGAATCGAACCCACAACCTCCGCATAACGCGTGCGGTGCTCTATCATTGAGCTAGTTCCGCGGCGACTCCCCTCTTGACTATACCGCGGGGTTTTGTATTTAGGACTACTCAGAGCCCGGTCAACTAGCGCCGCCCCTCGACCACCGCGGGGAGACGTAGAACGTCTTTTCCCAGCGGCCGCACGTAAGACGTGGTCGGAAGTCAAGGATAGCCAAAGGCATTTCAGACTGCTGAAGCCAGAACCCTCGTAATGCATTTTGTAGAGCAGAGACGTACGGGACGAGGGATTCCGTAAGGACACATATCAAAGTTGCAGTCCTTATTGCCAGTGCTGTTCGGCGTTTTAACAGTGTTTTATAGTGCTGAATGAGGTATGATTGCCTTTTTTTATGCAGGAATAAATAATAGAAAATTCAAGTCGAGAAAAAATGCGCCGTTTTTTCCGGAAGCGGGAATCGAACCCACAACCTCCGCATAACGCGTGCGGTGCTCTACCATTGAGCTAGTTCCGCGGTGACTCCCCTCTCGACTATACCGCGGGGTTTTGTATTTACGACTGCTCAGAGCCCGGTCAACTAGCGCCGCCTCTCGACCACCGCGGGAAGACGTAGAACGTCTTTTCCCAGCGGCCGCACGTAAGACGTGGTCGGAAGTCGGGGATACCCAAAGGCATTTCAGACTGCTGAAGCCAGAACCTTCGTAATGCATTTTGTAGAGCAGAGACGTACGGGACGAGGGATTCCGTAAGGACACATATCAAAGTTGCAGTCCTTATTGCCAGTGCTGTTCGGCGTTTTAACAGTGTTTTATAGAGCCGAATGAGGTATGATTGCCTTTTTTTTATGCAGGAATAAATAATAGAAAATTCAAGTCGAGAAAAAATGCGCCGTTTTTTCCGGAAGCGGGAATCGAACCCACAACCTCCGCAGAACGCGTGCGGTGCTCTACTATTGAGCTAGTTCCGCGGCGACTCCCCTCTCGACTACACCGCGGGGTTTTGTATTTACGACTGCTCAGAGCCCGGTCAACTAGCGCCGCCCCTCGACCACCGCGGGAAGACGTAGAACGGCTTTTCCCAGCGGCCGCACGTAAGACGTGGTCGGAAGTCGGGGATAGCCAAAGGCATTTCAGACTGCTGAAGCAGAACCCTCGTAATGCATATTGTAGAGCAGAGACGTACAGGACGAGGGATTCCGTAAGGACACATATCATAGTTGCAGCCCTTATTGCCAGTGCTGTTCGGCGTTTTAACCGTGTTTTATAGTGCCGAATGAGGTATGATTGCCTTTTTTTATGCAGGAATAAATAATAGAAAATTGAAGTCGAGAAAAAATGCGCCGTTTTTTCCGGAAGCGGGAATCGAACCCACAACCTCCGCATAATGCGTGCGGTGCTCTACCATTGAGCTAGTTCCGCGACGACTCCCCTCTCGACTATACCGCGGGGTTTTGTATTTACGACTGCTCAGAGCCCGGTCAACTAGCGCCGCCCCTCGACCACCGCGGGAAGACGTAGAACGTCATTTCCCAGCGGCCGCACGTAAGACGTGGTCGGAAGTCGGGGATAGCCAAAGGCATTTCAGACTGCTGAAGCCAGAACCTTCGTAATGCATTTTGTAGAGCAGAGACGTACGGGACGAGGGATTCCGTAAGGACACATATCAAAGTTGCAGTCCTTATTGCCAGTGCTGTTCGGCGTTTTAACAGTGTTTTATAGTGCCGAATGAGGTATGATTGCCTTTTTTTATGCAGGAATAAATAATAGAAAATTCAAGTCGAGAAAAAATGCGCCGTTTTTTCCAGAAGCGGGAATCGAACCCACAACCTCCGCATAACGCGTGCGGTGCTCTACCATTGAGCTAGTTCCGCGGCAACTCCCCTCTCGACTATACCGCGGGGTTTTGTATTTAGGACTACTCAGAGCCCGGTCAACTAGCGCCGCCCCTCGACCACCGCGGGGAGACGTAGAACGTCTTTTCCCAGCGGCCGCACGTAAGACGTGGTCGGAAGTCAAGGATAGCCAAAGGCATTTCAGACTGCTGAAGCCAGAACCCTCGTAATGCATTTTGTAGAGCAGAGACGTACGGGACGAGGGATTCCGTAAGGACACATATCAAAGTTGCAGTCCTTATTGCCAGTGCTGTTCGGCGTTTTAACAGTATTTTAAAGTGCCGAATGAGGTATGATTGCCTTTTTTTATGCAGGAATAAATAATAGAAAATTCAAGTCGAGAAAAAATGCGCCGTTTTTTCTGGAAGCGGGAATCGAACCCACAACCTCAGCATAAGGCGTGCGGTGCTCTACAATTGAGCTAGTTCCGCGGTGACTCCCCTCTCGACTATACCGCGGGGTTTTGTATTTACGACTGCTCAGAGCCCGGTCAACTAGCGCCGCCCCTCGACCACCGCGGGAAGACGTAGACCGTCTTTTCCCAGCGGCCGCACGTAAGACGTGGTCGGAAGTCGGGGATAGCCAAAGGCATTTCAGACTGCTGAAGCCAGAACCTTCGTAATGCATTTTGTAGAGCAGAGACGTACGGGACGAGGGATTCCGTAAGGACACATATCAAAGTTGCAGTCCCTATTGCCAGTGCTGTTCGGCGTTTTAACAGTGTTTTATAGTGCCGAATGAGGTATGATTGCCCTTTTTTTATGCAGGAATAAATAATAGAAAATTCAAGTCGAGAAAAAATGCGACGTTTTTTCCGGAAGCGGGAATCGAACCCACAACCTCCGCATAACGCGTGCGGTGCTCTACCATTGAGCTAGTTCCGCGGCGACTCCCCTCTCGACTATACCGCGGGGTTTTGTATTTACGACTGCTCAGAGCCCGGTCAACTAGCGCCGCCCCTCGACCACCACTGGAAGACGTAGAACGCCTTTTCCCAGCGGCCGCACGTAAGACGTGGTCGGAAGTCGGGGATAGCCAAAGGCATTTCAGACTGCTGAAGCCAGAACCCTCGTAATGCATTTTGAAGAGCAGAGACGTACGGGGCGAGGGATTCCGTAAGGACACATATCAAAGTTGCAGTCCTTATTGCCAGTGCTGTTCGGCGTTTTAACAGTGTTTTATAGTGCCGAATGAGGTATGATTGCCCTTTTTTTATGCAGGAATAAATAATAGAAAATTCAAGTCGAGAAAAAATGCGCCGTTTTTTCCAGAAGCGGGAATCGAACCCACAACCTCCGCATAACGCGTGCGGTGCTCTATCATTGAGCTAGTTCCGCGGCGACTCCCCTCTTGACTATACCGCGGGGTTTTGTATTTAGGACTACTCAGAGCCCGGTCAACTAGCGCCGCCCCTCGACCACCGCGGGGAGACGTAGAACGTCTTTTCCCAGCGGCCGCACGTAAGACGTGGTCGGAAGTCAAGGATAGCCAAAGGCATTTCAGACTGCTGAAGCCAGAACCCTCGTAATGCATTTTGTAGAGCAGAGACGTACGGGACGAGGGATTCCGTAAGGACACATATCAAAGTTGCAGTCCTTATTGCCAGTGCTGTTCGGCGTTTTAACAGTGTTTTATAGTGCTGAATGAGGTATGATTGCCTTTTTTTATGCAGGAATAAATAATAGAAAATTCAAGTCGAGAAAAAATGCGCCGTTTTTTCCGGAAGCGGGAATCGAACCCACAACCTCCGCATAACGCGTGCGGTGCTCTACCATTGAGCTAGTTCCGCGGTGACTCCCCTCTCGACTATACCGCGGGGTTTTGTATTTACGACTGCTCAGAGCCCGGTCAACTAGCGCCGCCTCTCGACCACCGCGGGAAGACGTAGAACGTCTTTTCCCAGCGGCCGCACGTAAGACGTGGTCGGAAGTCGGGGATACCCAAAGGCATTTCAGACTGCTGAAGCCAGAACCTTCGTAATGCATTTTGTAGAGCAGAGACGTACGGGACGAGGGATTCCGTAAGGACACATATCAAAGTTGCAGTCCTTATTGCCAGTGCTGTTCGGCGTTTTAACAGTGTTTTATAGAGCCGAATGAGGTATGATTGCCTTTTTTTTATGCAGGAATAAATAATAGAAAATTCAAGTCGAGAAAAAATGCGCCGTTTTTTCCGGAAGCGGGAATCGAACCCACAACCTCCGCAGAACGCGTGCGGTGCTCTACTATTGAGCTAGTTCCGCGGCGACTCCCCTCTCGACTACACCGCGGGGTTTTGTATTTACGACTGCTCAGAGCCCGGTCAACTAGCGCCGCCCCTCGACCACCGCGGGAAGACGTAGAACGGCTTTTCCCAGCGGCCGCACGTAAGACGTGGTCGGAAGTCGGGGATAGCCAAAGGCATTTCAGACTGCTGAAGCAGAACCCTCGTAATGCATTTTGTAGAGCAGAGACGTACAGGACGAGGGATTCCGTAAGGACACATATCATAGTTGCAGCCCTTATTGCCAGTGCTGTTCGGCGTTTTAACCGTGTTTTATAGTGCCGAATGAGGTATGATTGCCTTTTTTTATGCAGGAATAAATAATAGAAAATTGAAGTCGAGAAAAAATGCGCCGTTTTTTCCGGAAGCGGGAATCGAACCCACAACCTCCGCATAATGCGTGCGGTGCTCTACCATTGAGCTAGTTCCGCGACGACTCCCCTCTCGACTATACCGCGGGGTTTTGTATTTACGACTGCTCAGAGCCCGGTCAACTAGCGCCGCCCCTCGACCACCGCGGGAAGACGTAGAACGTCATTTCCCAGCGGCCGCACGTAAGACGTGGTCGGAAGTCGGGGATAGCCAAAGGCATTTCAGACTGCTGAAGCCAGAACCTTCGTAATGCATTTTGTAGAGCAGAGACGTACGGGACGAGGGATTCCGTAAGGACACATATCAAAGTTGCAGTCCTTATTGCCAGTGCTGTTCGGCGTTTTAACAGTGTTTTATAGTGCCGAATGAGGTATGATTGCCTTTTTTTATGCAGGAATAAATAATAGAAAATTCAAGTCGAGAAAAAATGCGCCGTTTTTTCCAGAAGCGGGAATCGAACCCACAACCTCCGCATAACGCGTGCGGTGCTCTACCATTGAGCTAGTTCCGCGGCAACTCCCCTCTCGACTATACCGCGGGGTTTTGTATTTAGGACTACTCAGAGCCCGGTCAACTAGCGCCGCCCCTCGACCACCGCGGGGAGACGTAGAACGTCTTTTCCCAGCGGCCGCACGTAAGACGTGGTCGGAAGTCAAGGATAGCCAAAGGCATTTCAGACTGCTGAAGCCAGAACCCTCGTAATGCATTTTGTAGAGCAGAGACGTACGGGACGAGGGATTCCGTAAGGACACATATCAAAGTTGCAGTCCTTATTGCCAGTGCTGTTCGGCGTTTTAACAGTATTTTAAAGTGCCGAATGAGGTATGATTGCCTTTTTTTATGCAGGAATAAATAATAGAAAATTCAAGTCGAGAAAAAATGCGCCGTTTTTTCTGGAAGCGGGAATCGAACCCACAACCTCAGCATAAGGCGTGCGGTGCTCTACAATTGAGCTAGTTCCGCGGTGACTCCCCTCTCGACTATACCGCGGGGTTTTGTATTTACGACTGCTCAGAGCCCGGTCAACTAGCGCCGCCCCTCGACCACCGCGGGAAGACGTAGACCGTCTTTTCCCAGCGGCCGCACGTAAGACGTGGTCGGAAGTCGGGGATAGCCAAAGGCATTTCAGACTGCTGAAGCCAGAACCTTCGTAATGCATTTTGTAGAGCAGAGACGTACGGGACGAGGGATTCCGTAAGGACACATATCAAAGTTGCAGTCCCTATTGCCAGTGCTGTTCGGCGTTTTAACAGTGTTTTATAGTGCCGAATGAGGTATGATTGCCCTTTTTTTATGCAGGAATAAATAATAGAAAATTCAAGTCGAGAAAAAATGCGACGTTTTTTCCGGAAGCGGGAATCGAACCCACAACCTCCGCATAACGCGTGCGGTGCTCTACCATTGAGCTAGTTCCGCGGCGACTCCCCTCTCGACTATACCGCGGGGTTTTGTATTTACGACTGCTCAGAGCCCGGTCAACTAGCGCCGCCCCTCGACCACCACTGGAAGACGTAGAACGCCTTTTCCCAGCGGCCGCACGTAAGACGTGGTCGGAAGTCGGGGATAGCCAAAGGCATTTCAGACTGCTGAAGCCAGAACCCTCGTAATGCATTTTGAAGAGCAGAGACGTACGGGACGAGGGATTCCGTAAGGACACATATCAAAGTTGCAGTCCTTATTGCCAGTGCTGTTCGGCGTTTTAACAGTGTTTTATAGTGCCGAATGAGGTATGATTGCCTTTTTTTATGCAGGAATAAATAATAGAAAATTCAAGTCGAGAAAAAATTCGCCGTTTTTTCCGGAAGCGGGAATCGAACCCACAACCTCCGCATAACGCGTGCGGTGCTCTACCATTGAGCTAGTTCCGCGGCGACTCCCCTCTCGACTATACCGCGGGGTTTTGTATTTACGACTGCTCAGAGCTTGGTCAACTAGCGCCGCCCCTCGACCACCGCGGGAAGACGTAGAACGTCTTTTCCCAGCGGCCGCACGTAAGACGTGGTCGGAAGTCGGGGATAGCCAAAGGCATTTCAGACTGCTGAAGCCAGAACCCTCGTAATGCATTTTGAAGAGCAGAGACGTACGGGACGAGGGATTCCGTAAGGACACATATCAAAGTTGCAGTCCTTATTGCCAGTGCTGTTCGGCGTTTTAACAGTGTTTTATAGAGCCGAATGAGGTATGATTGCCCCTTTTTTATGCAGGAATAAATAATAGAAAATTCAAGTCGAGAAAAAATGCGCCGTTTTTTCCGGAAGCGGGAATCGAACCCACAACCTCCGCAGAACGCGTGCGGTGCTCTACCATTGAGCTAGTTCCGCGGCGACTCCCCTCTCGACTATACCGCGGGGTTTTGTATTTACGACTGCTCAGAGCCCGGTCAACTAGCGCCGCCCCTCGACCACCGCGGGAAGACGTAGAACGTCTTTTCCCAGCGGCCGCACGTAAGACGTGGTCGGAAGTCGGGGATAGCCAAAGGCATTTCAGACTGCTGAAGCCAGAACCCTCGTAATGCATTTTGTAGAGCAGAGACGTACGGGACGAGGGATTCCGTAAGGACACATATCAAAGTTGCAGTCCTTATTGCCAGTGCTGTTCGGTGTTTTAACAGTGTTTTATTGTGCCGAATGAGGTATGATTGCCTTTTTTTTATGGAGGAATAAATAATAGAAAATTCAAGTCGAGAAAAAATGCGACGTTTTTTCAGGAAGCGGGTATCGAACCCACAACCTCCGCATAATGCGTGCGGTGCTCTACCATTGAGCTAGTTCCGCGGCGACTCCCCTCTCGACTATACCGCGGGGTTTTGTATTTACGACTGCTCAGAGCCCGGTCAACTAGCGCCGCCCCTCGACCACCGCGGGAAGACGTAGAACGTCTTTTCCCAGCGGCCGCACGTAAGACGTGGTCGGAAGTCGGGGATAGCCAAAGGCATTTCAGCCTGCTGAAGCAGAACCCTCGTAATGCATTTTGAAGAGCAGAGACGTACGGGACGAGGGATTCCGTAAGGACACATATCAAAGTTGCAGTCCTTATTGCCAGTGCTGTTCCGCGTTTTAACAGTGTTTTATAGTGCCGAATGAGGTATGATTGCCTTTTTTTATGCAGGAATAAATAATAGAAAATTCAAGTCGAGAAAAAATTCGCCGTTTTTTCCGGAAGCGGGAATCGAACCCACAACCTCCGCATAACGCGTGCGGTGCTCTACCATTGAGCGAGTTCCGCGGCGACTCCCCTCTCGACTATACCGCGGGGTTTTGTATTTACGACTGCTCAGAGCTTGGTCAACTAGCGCCGCCCCTCGACCACCGCGGGAAGACGTAGAACGTCTTTTCCCAGCGGCCGCACGTAAGACGTGGTCGGAAGTCGGGGATAGCCAAAGGCATTTCAGACTGCTGAAGCCAGAACCCTCGTAATGCATTTTGAAGAGCAGAGACGTACGGGACGAGGGATTCCGTAAGGACACATATCAAAGTTGCAGTCCTTATTGCCAGTGCTGTTCGGCGTTTTAACAGTGTTTTATAGAGCCGAATGAGGTATGATTGCCCCTTTTTTATGCAGGAATAAATAATAGAAAATTCAAGTCGAGAAAAAATGCGCCGTTTTTTCCGGAAGCGGGAATCGAACCCACAACCTCCGCAGAACGCGTGCGGTGCTCTACCATTGAGCTAGTTCCGCGGCGACTCCCCTCTCGACTATACCGCGGGGTTTTGTATTTACGACTGCTCAGAGCCCGGTCAACTAGCGCCGCCCCTCGACCACCGCGGGAAGACGTAGAACGTCTTTTCCCAGCGGCCGCACGTAAGACGTGGTCGGAAGTCGGGGATAGCCAAAGGCATTTCAGACTGCTGAAGCCAGAACCCTCGTAATGCATTTTGTAGAGCAGAGACGTACGGGACGAGGGATTCCGTAAGGACACATATCAAAGTTGCAGTCCTTATTGCCAGTGCTGTTCGGTGTTTTAACAGTGTTTTATTGTGCCGAATGAGGTATGATTGCCTTTTTTTTATGGAGGAATAAATAATAGAAAATTCAAGTCGAGAAAAAATGCGCCGTTTTTTCAGGAAGCGGGTATCGAACCCACAACCTCCGCATAATGCGTGCGGTGCTCTACCATTGAGCTAGTTCCGCGGCGACTCCCCTCTCGACTATACCGCGGGGTTTTGTATTTACGACTGCTCAGAGCCCGGTCAACTAGCGCCGCCCCTCGACCACCGCGGGAAGACGTAGAACGTCTTTTCCCAGCGGCCGCACGTAAGACGTGGTCGGAAGTCGGGGATAGCCAAAGGCATTTCAGCCTGCTGAAGCAGAACCCTCGTAATGCATTTTGTAGAACAGAGACGTACGGGACGAGGGATTCCGTAAGGACACATATCATTGTTGCAGTCCTTATTGCCAGTGCTGTTCGGCGTTTTAACAGTGTTTTATAGTGCCGAATGAGGTATGATTGCCTTTTTTCATGCAGGAATAAATAACAGAAAATTCAAGTCGAGAAAAAATGCGCCGTTTTTTCCGGAAGCGGGAATCGAACCCGCAACCTCCACATAACGCGTGCGGTGCTCTACCATTGAGCTAGTTCCGCGGCGACTCCCCTCTCGACTATACCGCGGGGTTTTGTATTTACGACTGCTCAGAGCCCGGTCAACTAGCGCCGCCCCTCGGCCACCGCGGGAAGACGTAGAACGTCTTTTCCCAGCGGCCGCACGTAAGACGTGGTCGGAAGTCGGGGATAGCCAAAGGCATTTCAGCCTGCTGAAGCAGAACCCTCGTAATGCATTTTGTAGAACAGAGACGTACGGGACGAGGGATTCCGTAAGGACACATATCATAGTTGCAGTCCTTATTGCCAGTGCTGTTCGGCGTTTTAACAGTGTTTTATAGTGCCGAATGAGGTATGATTGCCTTTTTTCATGCAGGAATAAATAACAGAAAATTCAAGTCGAGAAAAAATGCGCCGTTTTTTCCGGAAGCGGGAATCGAACCCACAACCTCCACATAACGCGTGCGGTGCTCTACCATTGAGCTAGTTCCGCGGCGACTCCCCTCTCGACTATACCGCGGGGTTTTGTATTTACGACTGCTCAGAGCCCGGTCAACTAGCGCCGCCCCTCGACCACCGCGGGAAGACGTAGAACGTCTTTTCCCAGCGGCCGCACGTAAGACGTGGTCGGAAGTCGGGGATAGCCAAAGGCATTTCAGACTGCTGAAGCCAGAACCTTCATAATGCATTTTGTAGAGCAGAGACGTACGGGACGAGGGATTCCGTAAGGACACATATCAAAGTTGCAGTCCCTATTGCCAGTGCTGTTCGGTGTTTTAACAGTGTTTTATAGTGCCGAATGAGGTATGATTGCCCTTTTTGTATGCAGGAATAAATAATAGAAAATTCAAGTCGAGAAAAAATGCGACGTTTTTTCTGGAAGCGGGAATCGAACCCACAACCTCCGCATAACGCGTGCGGTGCTCTACCATTGAGCTAGTTACGCGCCGACTCCCCTCTCGACTATACCGCGGGGTTTTGTATTTACGAATGCTCAGAGCCCGGTCAACTAGCGCCGCCCCTGACCACCACTGGAAGACGTAGAACGTCTTTTCCCAGCGGCCGCACGTAAGACGTGGTCGGAAGTCGGGGATAGCCAAAGGCATTTCAGACTGCTGAAGCCAGAACCCTCGTAATGCATTTTGAAGAGCAGAGACGTACGGGACGAGGGATTCCGTAAGGACACATATCAAAGTTGCAGTCCTTATTGCCAGTGCTGTTCGGCGTTTTAACAGTGTTTTATAGTGCCGAATGAGGTATGATTGCCTTTTTTTATGCAGGAATAAATAGGAGAAAATTCAACTCGAGAAAAAATGCGCCGTTTTTTCCGGAAGCGGGAATCGAACCCACAACCTCCGCATAACGCGTGGGGTGCTCTACCATTGAGCTAGTTCCGCGGCGACTCCCCTCTTGACTATACCGCGGGGTTTTGTATTTACGACTGCTCAGAGCCCGGTCAACTAGCGCTGCCCCTCGACCACCGCGGGAAGACGTAGAACGTCTTTTCCCAGCGGCCGCACGTAAGACGTGGTCGGAAGTCGGGGATAGCCAAAGGCATTTCAGACTGCTGAAGCCAGAACCCTCGTAATGCATTTTCTAGAGCAGAGACGTACGGGACGAGGGATTCCGTAAGGACACATATCAAAGTTGCAGTCCTTATTGCCAGTGCTGTTCGGCGTTTTAACAGTGTTTTATAGTGCCGAATGAGGTATGATTGCCTTTTTTTTATGCAGGAATAAATGATAGAAAATTCAACTCGAGAAAAAATGCGCCGTTTTTTCCGGAAGCGGGAATCGAACCCACAACCTCCGCATAACGCGTGCGGTGCTCTACCATTGAGTTAGTTCCGCGGCGACTCCCCTCTCGACTATACCGCGGGGTTTTGTATTTACGACTGCTCAGAGCCCGGTCAACTAGCGCCGCCCCTCGACCACCGCGGGAAGACGTAGAACGTCTTTTCCCAGCGGCCACACGTAAGACGTGGTCGGAAGTCGGGGATAGCCAAAGGCATTTCAGACTGCTGAAGCAGAACCCTCGTAATGCATTTTGTAGAGCAGAGACGTACGGGACGAGGGATTCCGTAAGGACACATATCATAGTTGCAGTCCTTATTGCCAGTGCTGTTCGGCGTTTTAACAGTGTTTTATAGTGCCGAATGAGGTATGATTGCCTTTTTTCATGCAGGAATAAATAATAGAATATTCAAGTCGAGAAAAAATGCGCCGTTTTTTCCGGAAGCGGGAATCGAACCCACAACCTCCGCATAACGCGTGCGGTGCTCTACCATTGAGCTAGTTCCGCGGCGACTCCCCTCTCGACTATACCGCGGGGTTTTGTATTTACGACTGCTCAGAGCCCGGTCAACTAGCGCCGCCCCTCGACCACCGCGGGAAGACGTAGAACGTCTTTTCCCAGCGGCCGCACGTAAGACGTGGTCGGAAGTCGGGAATAGCCAAAGGCATTTCAGACTGCTGAAGCCAGAACCTTCGTAATGCATTTTGTAGAGCAGACACGTACGGGACGAGGGATTCCGTAAGGACACATATCAAAGTTGCAGTCCCTATTGCCAGTGCTGTTCGGCGTTTTAACAGTGTTTTATAGTGCCGAATGAGGTATGATTGCCCTTTTTTTATGCAGGAATAAATAATAGAAAATTCAAGTCGAGAAAAAATGCGACGTTTTTTCCGGAAGCGGGAATCGAACCCACAACCTCCGCATAACGCGTGCGGTGCTCTACCATTGAGCTAGTTCCGCGGCGACTCCCCTCTCGACTATACCGCGGGGTTTTGTATTTACGACTGCTCAGAGCCCGGTCAACTAGCGCCGCCCCTCGACCACCGCGGGAAGACGTAGAACGTCTTTTCCCAGCGGCCGCACGTAAGACGTGGTCGGAAGTCGGGGATAGCCAAAGGCATTTCAGACTGCTGAAGCCAGAACCCTCGTAATGCATTTTGAAGAGCAGAGACGTACGGGACGAGGGATTCCGTAAGGACACATATCAAAGTTGCAGTCCTTATTGCCAGTGCTGTTCGGCGTTTTAACAGTGTTTTATAGTGCCGAATGAGGTATGATTGCCTTTTTTTATGCAGGAATAAATAATAGAAAATTCAAGTCGAGAAAAAATTCGCCGTTTTTTCCGGAAGCGGGAATCGAACCCACAACCTCCGCATAACGCGTGCGGTGCTCTACCATTGAGCTAGTTCCGCGGCGACTCCCCTCTCGACTATACCACGGGGTTTTGTATTTACGACTGCTCAGAGCCCGGTCAGCTAGCGCCGCCCCTCGACCACCGCGGGAAGACGTAGAACGTCTTTTCCCAGCGGCCGCACGTAAGACGTGGTCGGAAGTCGGGGATAGCCAAAGGCATTTCAGACTGCTGAAGCCAGAACCCTCGTAATGCATTTTGAAGAGCAGAGACGTACGGGACGAGGGATTCCGTAAGGACACATATCAAAGTTGCAGTCCTTATTGCCAGTGCTGTTCGGCGTTTTAACAGTGTTTTATAGTGCCGAATGAGGTATGATTGCCTTTTTTTATGCAGGAATAAATAATAGAAAATTCAAGTCGAGAAAAAAAGTCGCCGTTTTTTCTGGAAGCGGGTATCGAACCCACAACCTCCGCATAATGCGTGCGGTGCTCTACCATTGAGCTAGTTCCGCGGCGACTCCCCTCTCGACTATACCGCGGGGTTTTGTATTTACGACTGCTTAGAGCCCGGTCAACTAGCGCCGCCCCTCGACCACCGCGGGAAGACGTAGAACGTCTTTTCCCAGCGGCCGCACGTAAGACGTGGTCGGAAGTCGGGGATAGCCAAAGGCATTTCAGACTGCTGAAGCAGAACCCTCGTAATGCATTTTGTAGAGCAGAGACGTACGGGACGAGGGATTCCGTAAGGACACATATCATAGTTGCAGTCCTTATTGCCAGTGCTGTTCGGCGTTTTAACAGTGTTTTATAGTGCTGAATGAGGTATGATTGCCTTTTTTTATGCAGGAATAAATAATAGAAAATTCAAGTCGAGAAAAAATGCGCCGTTTTTTCCGGAAGCGGGAATCGAACCCACAACCTCCGCATAACGCGTGCGGTGCTCTACCATTGAGCTAGTTCCGCGGCGACTCCCCTCTCGACTATACCGCGGGGTTTTGTATTTACGACTGCTCAGAGCTTGGTCAACTAGCGCCGCCCCTCGACCACCGCGGGAAGACGTAGAACGTCTTTTCCCAGCGGCCGCACGTAAGACGTGGTCGGAAGTCGGGGATAGCCAAAGGCATTTCAGACTGCTGAAGCCAGAACCCTCGTAATGCATTTTCTAGAGCAGAGACGTACGGGACGAGGGATTCCGTAAGGACACATATCAAAGTTGCAGTCCTTATTGCCAGTGCTGTTCGGCGTTTTAACAGTGTTTTATAGTGCCGAATGAGGTATGATTGCCTTTTTTTCATGCAGGAATAAATGATAGAAAATTCAACTCGAGAAAAAATGCGCCGTTTTTTCCGGAAGCGGGAATCGAACCCACAACCTCCGCATAACGCGTGCGGTGCTCTACCATTGAGTTAGTTCCACGGCGACTCCCCTCTCGACTATACCGCGGGGTTTTGTATTTACGACTGCTCAGAGCCCGGTCAACTAGCGCCGCCCCTCGACCACCGCGGGAAGACGTAGAACGTCTTTTCCCAGCGGCCGCACGTAAGACGTGGTCGGAAGTCGGGGATAGCCAAAGGCATTTCAGACTGCTGAAGCAGAACCCTCGTAATGCATTTTGTAGAGCAGAGACGTACGGGACGAGGGATTCCGTAAGGACACATATCATAGTTGCAGTCCTTATTGCCAGTGCTGTTCGGCGTTTTAACAGTGTTTTATAGTGCCGAATGAGGTATGATTGCCTTTTTTCATGCAGGAATAAATAATAGAATATTCAAGTCGAGAAAAAATGCGCCGTTTTTTCCGGAAGCGGGAATCGAACCCACAACCTCCGCATAACGCGTGCGGTGCTCTACCATTGAGCTAGTTCCGCGGCGACTCCCCTCTCGACTATACCGCGGGGTTTTGTATTTACGACTGCTCAGAGCCCGGTCAACTAGCGCCGCCCCTCGACCACCGCGGGAAGACGTAGAACGTCTTTTCCCAGCGGCCGCACGTAAGACGTGGTCGGAAGTCGGGAATAGCCAAAGGCATTTCAGACTGCTGAAGCCAGAACCTTCGTAATGCATTTTGTAGAGCAGACACGTACGGGACGAGGGATTCCGTAAGGACACATATCAAAGTTGCAGTCCCTATTGCCAGTGCTGTTCGGCGTTTTAACAGTGTTTTATAGTGCCGAATGAGGTATGATTGCCCTTTTTTTATGCAGGAATAAATAATAGAAAATTCAAGTCGAGAAAAAATGCGACGTTTTTTCCGGAAGCGGGAATCGAACCCACAACCTCCGCATAACGCGTGCGGTGCTCTACCATTGAGCTAGTTCCGCGGCGACTCCCCTCTCGACTATACCGCGGGGTTTTGTATTTACGACTGCTCAGAGCCCGGTCAACTAGCGCCGCCCCTCGACCACCGCGGGAAGACGTAGAACGTCTTTTCCCAGCGGCCGCACGTAAGACGTGGTCGGAAGTCGGGGATAGCCAAAGGCATTTCAGACTGCTGAAGCCAGAACCCTCGTAATGCATTTTGAAGAGCAGAGACGTACGGGACGAGGGATTCCGTAAGGACACATATCAAAGTTGCAGTCCTTATTGCCAGTGCTGTTCGGCGTTTTAACAGTGTTTTATAGTGCCGAATGAGGTATGATTGCCTTTTTTTTATGCAGGAATAAATAATAGAAAATTCAAGTCGAGAAAAAATTCGCCGTTTTTTCCGGAAGCGGGAATCGAACCCACAACCTCCGCATAACGCGTGCGGTGCTCTACCATTGAGCTAGTTCCGCGGCGACTCCCCTCTCGACTATACCACGGGGTTTTGTATTTACGACTGCTCAGAGCCCGGTCAACTAGCGCCGCCCCTCGACCACCGCGGGAAGACGTAGAACGTCTTTTCCCAGCGGCCGCACGTAAGACGTGGTCGGAAGTCGGGGATAGCCAAAGGCATTTCAGACTGCTGAAGCCAGAACCCTCGTAATGCATTTTGAAGAGCAGAGACGTACGGGACGAGGGATTCCGTAAGGACACATATCAAAGTTGCAGTCCTTATTGCCAGTGCTGTTCGGCGTTTTAACAGTGTTTTATAGTGCCGAATGAGGTATGATTGCCTTTTTTTATGCAGGAATAAATAATAGAAAATTCAAGTCGAGAAAAAAAGTCGCCGTTTTTTCTGGAAGCGGGTATCGAACCCACAACCTCCGCATAATGCGTGCGGTGCTCTACCATTGAGCTAGTTCCGCGGCGACTCCCCTCTCGACTATACCGCGGGGTTTTGTATTTACGACTGCTTAGAGCCCGGTCAACTAGCGCCGCCCCTCGACCACCGCGGGAAGACGTAGAACGTCTTTTCCCAGCGGCCGCACGTAAGACGTGGTCGGAAGTCGGGGATAGCCAAAGGCATTTCAGACTGCTGAAGCAGAACCCTCGTAATGCATTTTGTAGAGCAGAGACGTACGGGACGAGGGATTCCGTAAGGACACATATCATAGTTGCAGTCCTTATTGCCAGTGCTGTTCGGCGTTTTAACAGTGTTTTATAGTGCTGAATGAGGTATGATTGCCTTTTTTTATGCAGGAATAAATAATAGAAAATTCAAGTCGAGAAAAAATGCGCCGTTTTTTCCGGAAGCGGGAATCGAACCCACAACCTCCGCATAACGCGTGCGGTGCTCTACCATTGAGCTAGTTCCGCGGCGACTCCCCTCTCGACTATACCGCGGGGTTTTGTATTTACGACTGCTCAGAGCTTGGTCAACTAGCGCCGCCCCTCGACCACCGCGGGAAGACGTAGAACGTCTTTTCCCAGCGGCCGCACGTAAGACGTGGTCGGAAGTCGGGGATAGCCAAAGGCATTTCAGACTGCTGAAGCCAGAACCCTCGTAATGCATTTTGAAGAGCAGAGACGTACGGGACGAGGGATTCCGTAAGGACACATATCAAAGTTGCAGTCCTTATTGCCAGTGCTGTTCGGCGTTTTAACAGTGTTTTATAGAGCCGAATGAGGTATGATTGCCCCTTTTTTATGCAGGAATAAATAATAGAAAATTCAAGTCGAGAAAAAATGCGCCGTTTTTTCCGGAAGCGGGAATCGAACCCACAACCTCCACATAACGCGTGCGGTGCTCTACCATTGAGCTAGTTCCGCGGCGACTCTCCTCTCGACTATACCGCGGGGTTTTGTATTTACGACTGCTCAGAGCCCGGTTAACTAGCGCCGCCCCTCGACCACCGCGGGAAGACGTAGAACGTCTTTTCCCAGCGGCCGCACGTAAGACGTGGTCGGAAGTCGGGGATAGCCAAAGGCATTTCAGACTGCTGAAGCCAGAACCTTCATAATGCATTTTGTAGAGCAGAGACGTACGGGACGAGGGATTCCGTAAGGACACATATCAAAGTTGCAGTCCCTATTGCCAGTGCTGTTCGGTGTTTTAACAGTGTTTTATAGTGCCGAATGAGGTATGATTGCCCTTTTTGTATGCAGGAATAAATCATAGAAAATTCAAGTCGAGAAAAAATGCGACGTTTTTTCTGGAAGCGGGAATCGAACCCACAACCTCCGCATAACGCGTGCGGTGCTCTACCATTGAGCTAGTTCCGCGCCGACTCCCCTCTCGACTATACCGCGGGGTTTTGTATTTACGAATGCTCAGAGCCCGGTCAACTAGCGCCGCCCCTGACCACCACTGGAAGACGTAGAACGTCTTTTCCCAGCGGCCGCACGTAAGACGTGGTCGGAAGTCGGGGATAGCCAAAGGCATTTCAGACTGCTGAAGCCAGAACCCTCGTAATGCATTTTGAAGAGCAGAGACGTACGGGACGAGGGATTCCGTAAGGACACATATCAAAGTTGCAGTCCTTATTGCCAGTGCTGTTCGGCGTTTTAACAGTGTTTTATAGTGCCGAATGAGGTATGATTGCCTTTTTTTATGCAGGAATAAATAGGAGAAAATTCAACTCGAGAAAAAATGCGCCGTTTTTTCCGGAAGCGGGAATCGAACCCACAACCTCCGCATAACGCGTGGGGTGCTCTACCATTGAGCTAGTTCCGCGGCGACTCCCCTCTTGACTATACCGCGGGGTTTTGTATTTACGACTGCTCAGAGCCCGGTCAACTAGCGCTGCCCCTCGACCACCGCGGGAAGACGTAGAACGTCTTTTCCCAGCGGCCGCACGTAAGACGTGGTCGGAAGTCGGGGATAGCCAAAGGCATTTCAGACTGCTGAAGCCAGAACCCTCGTAATGCATTTTCTAGAGCAGAGACGTACGGGACGAGGGATTCCGTAAGGACACATATCAAAGTTGCAGTCCTTATTGCCAGTGCTGTTCGGCGTTTTAACAGTGTTTTATAGTGCCGAATGAGGTATGATTGCCTTTTTTTTATGCAGGAATAAATGATAGAAAATTCAACTCGAGAAAAAATGCGCCGTTTTTTCCGGAAGCGGGAATCGAACCCACAACCTCCGCATAACGCGTGCGGTGCTCTACCATTGAGTTAGTTCCACGGCGACTCCCCTCTCGACTATACCGCGGGGTTTTGTATTTACGACTGCTCAGAGCCCGGTCAACTAGCGCCGCCCCTCGACCACCGCGGGAAGACGTAGAACGTCTTTTCCCAGCGGCCGCACGTAAGACGTGGTCGGAAGTCGGGGATAGCCAAAGGCATTTCAGACTGCTGAAGCAGAACCCTCGTAATGCATTTTGTAGAGCAGAGACGTACGGGACGAGGGATTCCGTAAGGACACATATCATAGTTGCAGTGCTTATTGCCAGTGCTGTTCGGCGTTTTAACAGTGTTTTATAGAGCCGAATGAGGTATGATTGCCCCTTTTTTATGCAGGAATAAATAATAGAAAATTCAAGTCGAGAAAAAATGCGCCGTTTTTTCCGGAAGCGGGAATCGAACCCACAACCTCCGCATAACGCGTGCGGTGCTCTACCATTGAGCTAGTTCCGCGGCGACTCTCCTCTCGACTATACCGCGGGGTTTTGTATTTACGACTGCTCAGAGCCCGGTTAACTAGCGCCGCCCCTCGACCACCGCGGGAAGACGTAGAACGTCTTTTCCCAGCGGCCGCACGTAAGACGTGGTCGGAAGTCGGGGATAGCCAAAGGCATTTCAGACTGCTGAAGCCAGAACCTTCGTAATGCATTTTGTAGAGCAGAGACGTATGGGACGAGGGATTCCGTAAGGACACATATCAAAGTTGCAGTCCCTATTGCCAGTGCTGTTCGGTGTTTTAACAGTGTTTTATAGTGCCGAATGAGGTATGATTGCCCTTTTTGTATGCAGGAATAAATCATAGAAAATTCAAGTCGAGAAAAAATGCGACGTTTTTTCTGGAAGCGGGAATCGAACCCACAACCTCCGCATAACGCGTGCGGTGCTCTACCATTGAGCTAGTTCCGCGCCGACTCCCCTCTCGACTATACCGCGGGGTTTTGTATTTACGAATGCTCAGAGCCCGGTCAACTAGCGCCGCCCCTGACCACCACTGGAAGACGTAGAACGTCTTTTCCCAGCGGCCGCACGTAAGACGTGGTCGGAAGTCGGGGATAGCCAAAGGCATTTCAGACTGCTGAAGCCAGAACCCTCGTAATGCATTTTGAAGAGCAGAGACGTACGGGACGAGGGATTCCGTAAGGACACATATCAAAGTTGCAGTCCTTATTGCCAGTGCTGTTCGGCGTTTTAACAGTGTTTTATAGTGCCGAATGAGGTATGATTGCCTTTTTTTATGCAGGAATAAATAGGAGAAAATTCAACTCGAGAAAAAATGCGCCGTTTTTTCCGGAAGCGGGAATCGAACCCACAACCTCCGCATAACGCGTGGGGTGCTCTACCATTGAGCTAGTTCCGCGGCGACTCCCCTCTTGACTATACCGCGGGGTTTTGTATTTACGACTGCTCAGAGCCCGGTCAACTAGCGCTGCCCCTCGACCACCGCGGGAAGACGTAGAACGTCTTTTCCCAGCGGCCGCACGTAAGACGTGGTCGGAAGTCGGGGATAGCCAAAGGCATTTCAGACTGCTGAAGCCAGAACCCTCGTAATGCATTTTCTAGAGCAGAGACGTACGGGACGAGGGATTCCGTAAGGACACATATCAAAGTTGCAGTCCTTATTGCCAGTGCTGTTCGGCGTTTTAACAGTGTTTTATAGTGCCGAATGAGGTATGATTGCCTTTTTTTTATGCAGGAATAAATGATAGAAAATTCAACTCGAGAAAAAATGCGCCGTTTTTTCCGGAAGCGGGAATCGAACCCACAACCTCCGCATAACGCGTGCGGTGCTCTACCATTGAGTTAGTTCCACGGCGACTCCCCTCTCGACTATACCGCGGGGTTTTGTATTTACGACTGCTCAGAGCCCGGTCAACTAGCGCCGCCCCTCGACCACCGCGGGAAGACGTAGAACGTCTTTTCCCAGCGGCCGCACGTAAGACGTGGTCGGAAGTCGGGGATAGCCAAAGGCATTTCAGACTGCTGAAGCAGAACCCTCGTAATGCATTTTGTAGAGCAGAGACGTACGGGACGAGGGATTCCGTAAGGACACATATCATAGTTGCAGTCCTTATTGCCAGTGCTGTTCGGCGTTTTAACAGTGTTTTATAGTGCCGAATGAGGTATGATTGCCTTTTTTCATGCAGGAATAAATAATAGAAAATTCAAGTCGAGAAAAAATGCGCCGTTTTTTCCGGAAGCGGGAATCGAACCCACAACCTCCGCATAACGCGTGCGGTGCTCTACCATTGAGCTAGTTCCGCGGCGACTCCCCTCTCGACTATACCGCGGGGTTTTGTATTTACGACTGCTCAGAGCCCGGTCAACTAGCGCCGCCCCTCGACCACCGCGGGAAGACGTAGAACGTCTTTTCCCAGCGGCCGCACGTAAGACGTGGTCGGAAGTCGGGAATAGCCAAAGGCATTTCAGACTGCTGAAGCCAGAACCTTCGTAATGCATTTTGTAGAGCAGACACGTACGGGACGAGGGATTCCGTAAGGACACATATCAAAGTTGCAGTCCCTATTGCCAGTGCTGTTCGGCGTTTTAACAGTGTTTTATAGTGCCGAATGAGGTATGATTGCCCTTTTTTTATGCAGGAATAAATAATAGAAAATTCAAGTCGAGAAAAAATGCGACGTTTTTTCCGGAAGCGGGAATCGAACCCACAACCTCCGCATAACGCGTGCGGTGCTCTACCATTGAGCTAGTTCCGCGGCGACTCCCCTCTCGACTATACCGCGGGGTTTTGTATTTACGACTGCTCAGAGCCCGGTCAACTAGCGCCGCCCCTCGACCACCGCGGGAAGACGTAGAACGTCTTTTCCCAGCGGCCGCACGTAAGACGTGGTCGGAAGTCGGGGATAGCCAAAGGCATTTCAGACTGCTGAAGCAGAACCCTCGTAATGCATTTTGTAGAGCAGAGATGTACGGGACGAGGGATTCCGTAAGGACACATATCATAGTTGCAGTCCTTATTGCCAGTGCTGTTCGGCGTTTTAACAGTGTTTTATAGTGCCGAATGAGGTATGATTGCCTTTTTTCATGCAGGAATAAATAATAGAAAATTCAAGTCGAGAAAACATGCGCCGTTTTTTTCGGAAGCGGGAATCGAACCCACAACCTCCGCATAACGCGTGCGGTGCTCTACCATTGAGCTAGTTCCGCGGCGACTCCCCTCTCGACTCTACCGCGGGGTTTTGTATTTACGACTGCTCAGAGCCCGGTCAACTAGCGCCGCCCCTCGACCACCGCGGGAAGACGTAGAACGTCTTTTCCCAGCGGCCGCACGTAAGACGTGGTCGGAAGTCGGGGATAGCCAAAGGCATTTCAGACTGCTGAAGCCAGAACCCTCGTAATGCATTTTGAAGAGCAGAGACGTACGGGACGAGGGATTCCGTAAGGACACATATCAAAGTTGCAGTCCTTATTGCCAGTGCTGTTCGGCGTTTTAACAGTGTTTTATAGTGCCGAATGAGGTATGATTGCCTTTTTTTATGCAGGAATAAATAATAGAAAATTCAAGTCGAGAAAAAATTCGCCGTTTTTTCCGGAAGCGGGAATCGAACCCACAACCTCCGCATAACGCGTGCGGTGCTCTACCATTGAGCTAGTTCCGCGGCGACTCCCCTCTCGACTATACCACGGGGTTTTGTATTTACGACTGCTCAGAGCCCGGTCAACTAGCGCCGCCCCTCGACCACCGCGGGAAGACGTAGAACGTCTTTTCCCAGCGGCCGCACGTAAGACGTGGTCGGAAGTCGGGGATAGCCAAAGGCATTTCAGACTGCTGAAGCCAGAACCCTCGTAATGCATTTTGAAGAGCAGAGACGTACGGGACGAGGGATTCCGTAAGGACACATATCAAAGTTGCAGTCCTTATTGCCAGTGCTGTTCGGCGTTTTAACAGTGTTTTATAGTGCCGAATGAGGTATGATTGCCTTTTTTTATGCAGGAATAAATAATAGAAAATTCAAGTCGAGAAAAAAAGTCGCCGTTTTTTCTGGAAGCGGGTATCGAACCCACAACCTCCGCATAATGCGTGCGGTGCTCTACCATTGAGCTAGTTCCGCGGCGACTCCCCTCTCGACTATACCGCGGGGTTTTGTATTTACGACTGCTTAGAGCCCGGTCAACTAGCGCCGCCCCTCGACCACCGCGGGAAGACGTAGAACGTCTTTTCCCAGCGGCCGCACGTAAGACGTGGTCGGAAGTCGGGGATAGCCAAAGGCATTTCAGACTGCTGAAGCAGAACCCTCGTAATGCATTTTGTAGAGCAGAGACGTACGGGACGAGGGATTCCGTAAGGACACATATCATAGTTGCAGTCCTTATTGCCAGTGCTGTTCGGCGTTTTAACAGTGTTTTATAGTGCCGAATGAGGTATGATTGCCTTTTTTTATGCAGGAATAAATAATAGAAAATTCAAGTCGAGAAAAAATGCGCCGTTTTTTCCGGAAGCGGGAATCGAACCCACAACCTCCGCATAACGCGTGCGGTGCTCTACCATTGAGCTAGTTCCGCGGCGACTCCCCTCTCGACTATACCGCGGGGTTTTGTATTTACGACTGCTCAGAGCTTGGTCAACTAGCGCCGCCCCTCGACCACCGCGGGAAGACGTAGAACGTCTTTTCCCAGCGGCCGCACGTAAGACGTGGTCGGAAGTCGGGGATAGCCAAAGGCATTTCAGACTGCTGAAGCCAGAACCCTCGTAATGCATTTTGAAGAGCAGAGACGTACGGGACGAGGGATTCCGTAAGGACACATATCAAAGTTGCAGTCCTTATTGCCAGTGCTGTTCGGCGTTTTAACAGTGTTTTATAGAGCCGAATGAGGTATGATTGCCCCTTTTTTATGCAGGAATAAATAATAGAAAATTCAAGTCGAGAAAAAATGCGCCGTTTTTTCCGGAAGCGGGAATCGAACCCACAACCTCCACATAACGCGTGCGGTGCTCTACCATTGAGCTAGTTCCGCGGCGACTCTCCTCTCGACTATACCGCGGGGTTTTGTATTTACGACTGCTCAGAGCCCGGTTAACTAGCGCCGCCCCTCGACCACCGCGGGAAGACGTAGAACGTCTTTTCCCAGCGGCCGCACGTAAGACGTGGTCGGAAGTCGGGGATAGCCAAAGGCATTTCAGACTGCTGAAGCCAGAACCTTCATAATGCATTTTGTAGAGCAGAGACGTACGGGACGAGGGATTCCGTAAGGACACATATCAAAGTTGCAGTCCCTATTGCCAGTGCTGTTCGGTGTTTTAACAGTGTTTTATAGTGCCGAATGAGGTATGATTGCCCTTTTTGTATGCAGGAATAAATCATAGAAAATTCAAGTCGAGAAAAAATGCGACGTTTTTTCTGGAAGCGGGAATCGAACCCACAACCTCCGCATAACGCGTGCGGTGCTCTACCATTGAGCTAGTTCCGCGCCGACTCCCCTCTCGACTATACCGCGGGGTTTTGTATTTACGAATGCTCAGAGCCCGGTCAACTAGCGCCGCCCCTGACCACCACTGGAAGACGTAGAACGTCTTTTCCCAGCGGCCGCACGTAAGACGTGGTCGGAAGTCGGGGATAGCCAAAGGCATTTCAGACTGCTGAAGCCAGAACCCTCGTAATGCATTTTGAAGAGCAGAGACGTACGGGACGAGGGATTCCGTAAGGACACATATCAAAGTTGCAGTCCTTATTGCCAGTGCTGTTCGGCGTTTTAACAGTGTTTTATAGTGCCGAATGAGGTATGATTGCCTTTTTTTATGCAGGAATAAATAGGAGAAAATTCAAGTCGAGAAAAAATGCGACGTTTTTTCTGGAAGCGGGAATCGAACCCACAACCTCCGCATAACGCGTGCGGTGCTCTACCATTGAGCTAGTTCCGCGCCGACTCCCCTCTCGACTATACCGCGGGGTTTTGTATTTACGAATGCTCAGAGCCCGGTCAACTAGCGCCGCCCCTGACCACCACTGGAAGACGTAGAACGTCTTTTCCCAGCGGCCGCACGTAAGACGTGGTCGGAAGTCGGGGATAGCCAAAGGCATTTCAGACTGCTGAAGCCAGAACCCTCGTAATGCATTTTGAAGAGCAGAGACGTACGGGACGAGGGATTCCGTAAGGACACATATCAAAGTTGCAGTCCTTATTGCCAGTGCTGTTCGGCGTTTTAACAGTGTTTTATAGTGCCGAATGAGGTATGATTGCCTTTTTTTATGCAGGAATAAATAGGAGAAAATTCAACTCGAGAAAAAATGCGCCGTTTTTTCCGGAAGCGGGAATCGAACCCACAACCTCCGCATAACGCGTGGGGTGCTCTACCATTGAGCTAGTTCCGCGGCGACTCCCCTCTTGACTATACCGCGGGGTTTTGTATTTACGACTGCTCAGAGCCCGGTCAACTAGCGCTGCCCCTCGACCACCGCGGGAAGACGTAGAACGTCTTTTCCCAGCGGCCGCACGTAAGACGTGGTCGGAAGTCGGGGATAGCCAAAGGCATTTCAGACTGCTGAAGCCAGAACCCTCGTAATGCATTTTCTAGAGCAGAGACGTACGGGACGAGGGATTCCGTAAGGACACATATCAAAGTTGCAGTCCTTATTGCCAGTGCTGTTCGGCGTTTTAACAGTGTTTTATAGTGCCGAATGAGGTATGATTGCCTTTTTTTTATGCAGGAATAAATGATAGAAAATTCAACTCGAGAAAAAATGCGCCGTTTTTTCCGGAAGCGGGAATCGAACCCACAACCTCCGCATAACGCGTGCGGTGCTCTACCATTGAGTTAGTTCCACGGCGACTCCCCTCTCGACTATACCGCGGGGTTTTGTATTTACGACTGCTCAGAGCCCGGTCAACTAGCGCCGCCCCTCGACCACCGCGGGAAGACGTAGAACGTCTTTTCCCAGCGGCCGCACGTAAGACGTGGTCGGAAGTCGGGGATAGCCAAAGGCATTTCAGACTGCTGAAGCAGAACCCTCGTAATGCATTTTGTAGAGCAGAGACGTACGGGACGAGGGATTCCGTAAGGACACATATCATAGTTGCAGTCCTTATTGCCAGTGCTGTTCGGCGTTTTAACAGTGTTTTATAGTGCCGAATGAGGTATGATTGCCTTTTTTCATGCAGGAATAAATAATAGAAAATTCAAGTCGAGAAAAAATGCGCCGTTTTTTCCGGAAGCGGGAATCGAACCCACAACCTCCGCATAACGCGTGCGGTGCTCTACCATTGAGCTAGTTCCGCGGCGACTCCCCTCTCGACTATACCGCGGGGTTTTGTATTTACGACTGCTCAGAGCCCGGTCAACTAGCGCCGCCCCTCGACCACCGCGGGAAGACGTAGAACGTCTTTTCCCAGCGGCCGCACGTAAGACGTGGTCGGAAGTCGGGAATAGCCAAAGGCATTTCAGACTGCTGAAGCCAGAACCTTCGTAATGCATTTTGTAGAGCAGACACGTACGGGACGAGGGATTCCGTAAGGACACATATCAAAGTTGCAGTCCCTATTGCCAGTGCTGTTCGGCGTTTTAACAGTGTTTTATAGTGCCGAATGAGGTATGATTGCCCTTTTTTTATGCAGGAATAAATAATAGAAAATTCAAGTCGAGAAAAAATGCGACGTTTTTTCCGGAAGCGGGAATCGAACCCACAACCTCCGCATAACGCGTGCGGTGCTCTACCATTGAGCTAGTTCCGCGGCGACTCCCCTCTCGACTATACCGCGGGGTTTTGTATTTACGACTGCTCAGAGCCCGGTCAACTAGCGCCGCCCCTCGACCACCGCGGGAAGACGTAGAACGTCTTTTCCCAGCGGCCGCACGTAAGACGTGGTCGGAAGTCGGGGATAGCCAAAGGCATTTCAGACTGCTGAAGCAGAACCCTCGTAATGCATTTTGTAGAGCAGAGATGTACGGGACGAGGGATTCCGTAAGGACACATATCATAGTTGCAGTCCTTATTGCCAGTGCTGTTCGGCGTTTTAACAGTGTTTTATAGTGCCGAATGAGGTATGATTGCCTTTTTTCATGCAGGAATAAATAATAGAAAATTCAAGTCGAGAAAACATGCGCCGTTTTTTTCGGAAGCGGGAATCGAACCCACAACCTCCGCATAACGCGTGCGGTGCTCTACCATTGAGCTAGTTCCGCGGCGACTCCCCTCTCGACTCTACCGCGGGGTTTTGTATTTACGACTGCTCAGAGCCCGGTCAACTAGCGCCGCCCCTCGACCACCGCGGGAAGACGTAGAACGTCTTTTCCCAGCGGCCGCACGTAAGACGTGGTCGGAAGTCGGGGATAGCCAAAGGCATTTCAGACTGCTGAAGCCAGAACCCTCGTAATGCATTTTGAAGAGCAGAGACGTACGGGACGAGGGATTCCGTAAGGACACATATCAAAGTTGCAGTCCTTATTGCCAGTGCTGTTCGGCGTTTTAACAGTGTTTTATAGTGCCGAATGAGGTATGATTGCCTTTTTTTATGCAGGAATAAATAATAGAAAATTCAAGTCGAGAAAAAATTCGCCGTTTTTTCCGGAAGCGGGAATCGAACCCACAACCTCCGCATAACGCGTGCGGTGCTCTACCATTGAGCTAGTTCCGCGGCGACTCCCCTCTCGACTATACCACGGGGTTTTGTATTTACGACTGCTCAGAGCCCGGTCAACTAGCGCCGCCCCTCGACCACCGCGGGAAGACGTAGAACGTCTTTTCCCAGCGGCCGCACGTAAGACGTGGTCGGAAGTCGGGGATAGCCAAAGGCATTTCAGACTGCTGAAGCCAGAACCCTCGTAATGCATTTTGAAGAGCAGAGACGTACGGGACGAGGGATTCCGTAAGGACACATATCAAAGTTGCAGTCCTTATTGCCAGTGCTGTTCGGCGTTTTAACAGTGTTTTATAGTGCCGAATGAGGTATGATTGCCTTTTTTTATGCAGGAATAAATAATAGAAAATTCAAGTCGAGAAAAAAAGTCGCCGTTTTTTCTGGAAGCGGGTATCGAACCCACAACCTCCGCATAATGCGTGCGGTGCTCTACCATTGAGCTAGTTCCGCGGCGACTCCCCTCTCGACTATACCGCGGGGTTTTGTATTTACGACTGCTTAGAGCCCGGTCAACTAGCGCCGCCCCTCGACCACCGCGGGAAGACGTAGAACGTCTTTTCCCAGCGGCCGCACGTAAGACGTGGTCGGAAGTCGGGGATAGCCAAAGGCATTTCAGACTGCTGAAGCAGAACCCTCGTAATGCATTTTGTAGAGCAGAGACGTACGGGACGAGGGATTCCGTAAGGACACATATCATAGTTGCAGTCCTTATTGCCAGTGCTGTTCGGCGTTTTAACAGTGTTTTATAGTGCTGAATGAGGTATGATTGCCTTTTTTTATGCAGGAATAAATAATAGAAAATTCAAGTCGAGAAAAAAAGTCGCCGTTTTTTCTGGAAGCGGGTATCGAACCCACAACCTCCGCATAATGCGTGCGGTGCTCTACCATTGAGCTAGTTCCGCGGCGACTCCCCTCTCGACTATACCGCGGGGTTTTGTATTTACGACTGCTTAGAGCCCGGTCAACTAGCGCCGCCCCTCGACCACCGCGGGAAGACGTAGAACGTCTTTTCCCAGCGGCCGCACGTAAGACGTGGTCGGAAGTCGGGGATAGCCAAAGGCATTTCAGACTGCTGAAGCAGAACCCTCGTAATGCATTTTGTAGAGCAGAGACGTACGGGACGAGGGATTCCGTAAGGACACATATCATAGTTGCAGTCCTTATTGCCAGTGCTGTTCGGCGTTTTAACAGTGTTTTATAGTGCTGAATGAGGTATGATTGCCTTTTTTTATGCAGGAATAAATAATAGAAAATTCAAGTCGAGAAAAAATGCGCCGTTTTTTCCGGAAGCGGGAATCGAACCCACAACCTCCGCATAACGCGTGCGGTGCTCTACCATTGAGCTAGTTCCGCGGTGACTCCCCTCTCGACTATACCGCGGGGTTTTGTATTTACGACTGCTCAGAGCCCGGTCAACTAGCGCCGCCCCTCGACCACCGCGGGAAGACGTAGAACGTCTTTTCCCAGCGGCCGCACGTAAGACGTGGTCGGAAGTCGGGGATAGCCAAAGGCATTTCAGACTGCTGAAGCCAGAACCTTCGTAATGCATTTTGTAGAGCAGAGACGTACGGGACGAGGGATTGCGTAAGGACACATATCAAAGTTGCAGTCCTTATTGCCAGTGCTGTTCGGCGTTTTAACAGTGTTTTATAGAGCCGAATGAGGTATGATTGCCTTTTTTTATGCAGGAATAAATAATAGAAAATTGAAGTCGAGAAAAAATGCGCCGTTTTTTCCGGAAGCGGGAATCGAACCCACAACCTCCGCATAATGCGTGCGGTGCTCTACCATTGAGCTAGTTCCGCGGCGACTCCCCTCTCGACTATACCGCGGGGTTTTGTATTTACGACTGCTCAGAGCCCGGTCAACTAGCGCCGCCCCTCGACCACCGCGGGAAGACGTAGAACGTCTTTTCCCAGCGGCCGCACGTAAGACGTGGTCGGAAGTCAGGGATAGCCAAAGGCATTTCAGACTGCTGAAGCAGAACCCTCGTAATGCATTTTGTAGAGCAGAGACGTACGGGACGAGGGATTCCGTAAGGACACATATCATACTTGCAGTCCTTATTGCCAGTGCTGTTCGGCGTTTTAACAGTGTTTTATAGTGCCGAATGAGGTATGATTGCCTTTTTTCATGGAGGAATAAATAATAGAAAATTCAAGTCGAGAAAAAATGCGCCGTTTTTTCTGGAAGCGGGAATCGAACCCACAACCTCCGCATAAGGCGTGCGGTGCTCTACAATTGAGCTAGTTCCGCGGTGACTCCCCTCTCGACTATACCGCGGGGTTTTGTATTTACGACTGCTCAGAGCCCGGTCAACTAGCGCCGCCCCTCGACCACCGCGGGAAGACGTAGACCGTCTTTTCCCAGCGGCCGCACGTAAGACGTGGTCGGAAGTCGGGGATAGCCAAAGGCATTTCAGACTGCTGAAGCCAGAACCTTCGTAATGCATTTTGTAGAGCAGAGACGTACGGGACGAGGGATTCCGTAAGGACACATATCAAAGTTGCAGTCCCTATTGCCAGTGCTGTTCGGCGTTTTAACAGTGTTTTATAGTGCCGAATGAGGTATGATTGCCCTTTTTTTATGCAGGAATAAATAATAGAAAATTCAAGTCGAGAAAAAATGCGACGTTTTTTCCGGAAGCGGGAATCGAACCCACAACCTCCGCATAACGCGTGCGGTGCTCTACCATTGAGCTAGTTCCGCGGCGACTCCCCTCTCGACTATACCGCGGGGTTTTGTATTTACGACTGCTCAGAGCCCGGTCAACTAGCGCCGCCCCTCGACCACCACTGGAAGACGTAGAACGCCTTTTCCCAGCGGCCGCACGTAAGACGTGGTCGGAAGTCGGGGATAGCCAAAGGCATTTCAGACTGCTGAAGCCAGAACCCTCGTAATGCATTTTGAAGAGCAGAGACGTACGGGACGAGGGATTCCGTAAGGACACATATCAAAGTTGCAGTCCTTATTGCCAGTGCTGTTCGGCGTTTTAACAGTGTTTTATAGTGCCGAATGAGGTATGATTGCCCTTTTTTTATGCAGGAATAAATAATAGAAAATTCAAGTCGAGAAAAAATGCGCCGTTTTTTCCAGAAGCGGGAATCGAACCCACAACCTCCGCATAACGCGTGCGGTGCTCTACCATTGAGCTAGTTCCGCGGCGACTCCCCTCTCGACTATACCGCGGGGTTTTGTATTTAGGACTACTCAGAGCCCGGTCAACTAGCGCCGCCCCTCGACCACCGCGGGGAGACGTAGAACGTCTTTTCCCAGCGGCCGCACGTAAGACGTGGTCGGAAGTCAAGGATAGCCAAAGGCATTTCAGACTGCTGAAGCCAGAACCCTCGTAATGCATTTTGTAGAGCAGAGACGTACGGGACGAGGGATTCCGTAAGGACACATATAAAAGTTGCAGTCCTTATTGCCAGTGCTGTTCGGCGTTTTAACAGTATTTTAAAGTGCCGAATGAGGTATGATTGCCTTTTTTTATGCAGGAATAAATAATAGAAAATTCAAGTCGAGAAAAAATGCGCCGTTTTTTCTGGAAGCGGGAATCGAACCCACAACCTCCGCATAAGGCGTGCGGTGCTCTACAATTGAGCTAGTTCCGCGGTGACTCCCCTCTCGACTATACCGCGGGGTTTTGTATTTACGACTGCTCAGAGCCCGGTCAACTAGCGCCGCCCCTCGACCACCGCGGGAAGACGTAGACCGTCTTTTCCCAGCGGCCGCACGTAAGACGTGGTCGGAAGTCGGGGATAGCCAAAGGCATTTCAGACTGCTGAAGCCAGAACCTTCGTAATGCATTTTGTAGAGCAGAGACGTACGGGAAGGGATTCCGTAAGGACACATATCAAAGTTGCAGTCCCTATTGCCAGTGCTGTTCGGCGTTTTAACAGTGTTTTATAGTGCCGAATGAGGTATGATTGCCCTTTTTTTATGCAGGAATAAATAATAGAAAATTCAAGTCGAGAAAAAATGCGATGTTTTTTCCGGAAGCGGGAATCGAACCCACAACCTCCGCATAACGCGTGCGGTGCTCTACCATTGAGCTAGTTCCGCGGCGACTCCCCTCTCGACTATACCGCGGGGTTTTGTATTTACGACTGCTCAGAGCCCGGTCAACTAGCGCCGCCCCTCGACCACCACTGGAAGACGTAGAACGCCTTTTCCCAGCGGCCGCACGTAAGACGTGGTCGGAAGTCGGGGATAGCCAAAGGCATTTCAGACTGCTGTAGCCAGAACCCTCGTAATGCATTTTGAAGAGCAGAGACGTACGGGACGAGGGATTCCGTAAGGACTCATATCAAAGTTGCAGTCCTTATTGCCAGTGCTGTTCGGCGTTTTAACAGTGTTTTATAGTGCCGAATGAGGTATGATTGCCTTTTTTTATGCAGGAATAAATAATAGAAAATTCAAGTCGAGAAAAAATTCGCCGTTTTTTCCGGAAGCGGGAATCGAACCCACAACCTCCGCATAACGCGTGCGGTGCTCTACCATTGAGCTAGTTCCGCGGCGACTCCCCTCTCGACTATAACGCGGGGTTTTGTATTTACGACTGCTCAGAGCCCGGTCAACTAGCGCCGCCCCTCGACCACCGCGGGAAGACGTAGAACGTCTTTTCCCAGCGGCCGCACGTAAGACGTGGTCGGAAGTCGGGGATAGCCAAAGGCATTTCAGACTGCTGAAGCCAGAACCCTCGTAATGCATTTTGAAGAGCAGAGACGTACGGGACGAGGGATTCCGTAAGGACACATATCAAAGTTGCAGTCCTTATTGCCAGTGCTGTTCGGCGTTTTAACAGTGTTTTATAGTGCCGAATGAGGTATGATTGCCTTTTTTTATGCAGGAATAAATAATAGAAAATTCAAGTCTAAAAAAAAGTCGCCGTTTTTTCTGGAAGCGGGTATCGAACCCACAACCTCCGCATAATCCGTGCGGTGCTCTACCATTGAGCTAGTTCCGCGGCGACTCCCCTCTCGACTATACCGCGGGGTTTTGTATTTACGACTGCTCAGAGCCCGGTCAACTAGCGCCGCCCCTCGACCACCACTGGAAGACGTAGAACGCCTTTTCCCAGCGGCCGCACGTAAGACGTGGTCGGAAGTCGGGGATAGCCAAAGGCATTTCAGACTGCTGTAGCCAGAACCCTCGTAATGCATTTTGAAGAGCAGAGACGTACGGGACGAGGGATTCCGTAAGGACTCATATCAAAGTTGCAGTCCTTATTGCCAGTGCTGTTCGGCGTTTTAACAGTGTTTTATAGTGCCGAATGAGGTATGATTGCCTTTTTTTATGCAGGAATAAATAATAGAAAATTCAAGTCGAGAAAAAATTCGCCGTTTTTTCCGGAAGCGGGAATCGAACCCACAACCTCCGCATAACGCGTGCGGTGCTCTACCATTGAGCTAGTTCCGCGGCGACTCCCCTCTCGACTATAACGCGGGGTTTTGTATTTACGACTGCTCAGAGCCCGGTCAACTAGCGCCGCCCCTCGACCACCGCGGGAAGACGTAGAACGTCTTTTCCCAGCGGCCGCACGTAAGACGTGGTCGGAAGTCGGGGATAGCCAAAGGCATTTCAGACTGCTGAAGCCAGAACCCTCGTAATGCATTTTGAAGAGCAGAGACGTACGGGACGAGGGATTCCGTAAGGACACATATCAAAGTTGCAGTCCTTATTGCCAGTGCTGTTCGGCGTTTTAACAGTGTTTTATAGTGCCGAATGAGGTATGATTGCCTTTTTTTATGCAGGAATAAATAATAGAAAATTCAAGTCTAAAAAAAAGTCGCCGTTTTTTCTGGAAGCGGGTATCGAACCCACAACCTCCGCATAATCCGTGCGGTGCTCTACCATTGAGCTAGTTCCGCGGCGACTCCCCTCTCGACTATACCGCGGGGTTTTGTATTTTCGACTGCTTAGAGCCCGGTCAACTAGCGCCGCCCCTCGACCACCGCGGGAAGACGTAGAACGTCTTTTCCCAGCGGCTGCACGTAAGACGTGGTCGGAAGTCCGGGATAGCCAAAGGCATTTCAGACTGCTGAAGCAGAACCCTCGTAATGCATTTTGTAGAGCAGAGACGTACGGGACGAGGGATTCCGTAAGGACACATATCATAGTTGCAGTCCTTATTGCCAGTGCTGTTCGGCGTTTTAACAGTGTTTTATAGTGCTGAATGAGGTATGATTGCCTTTTTTTATGCAGGAATAAATAATAGAAAATTCAAGTCGAGAAAAAATGCGCCGTTTTTTCCGGAAGCGGGAATCGAACCCACAACCTCCGCATAACGCGTGCGGTGCTCTACCATTGAGGTTGTTCCGCGGTGACTCCCCTCTCGACTATACCGCGGGGTTTTGTATTTACGACTGCTCAGAGCCCGGTCAACTAGCGCCGCCCCTCGAACACCGCGGGAAGACGTAGAACGTCTTTTCCCAGCGGCCGCACGTAAGACGTGGTCGGAAGTCGGGGATAGCCAAAGGCATTTCAGACTGCTGAAGCCAGAACCTTCGTAATGCATTTTGTAGAGCAGAGACGTACGGAACGAGGGATTCCGTAAGGACACATATCAAAGTTGCAGTCCTTATTGCCAGTGCTGTTCGGCGTTTTAACAGTGTTTTATAGAGCCGAATGAGGTATGATTGCCTTTTTTTTATGCAGGAATAAATAATAGAAAATTCAAGTCGAGAAAAAATGCGCCGTTTTTTCCGGAAGCGGGAATCGAACCCACAACCTCCGCAGAACGCGTGCGGTGCTCTACTATTGAGCTAGTTCCGCGGCGACTCCCCTCTCGACTATACCGCGGGGTTTTGTATTTACGACTGCTCAGAGCCCGGTCAACTAGCGCCGCCCCTCGACCACCGCGGGAAGACGTAGAACGGCTTTTCCCAGCGGCCGCACGTAAGACGTGGTCGGAAGTCGGGGATAGCCAAAGGCATTTCAGACTGCTGAAGCAGAACCCTCGTAATGCATTTTGTAGAGCAGAGACGTACAGGACGAGGGATTCCGTAAGGACACATATCATAGTTGCAGCCCTTATTGCCAGTGCTGTTCGGCGTTTTAACCGTGTTTTATAGTGCCGAATGAGGTATGATTGCCTTTTTTTATGCAGGAATAAATAATAGAAAATTGAAGTCGAGAAAAAATGCGCCGTTTTTTCCGGAAGCGGGAATCGAACCCACAACCTCCGCATAATGCGTGCGGTGCTCTACCATTGAGCTAGTTCCGCGGCGACTCCCCTCTCGACTATACCGCGGGGTTTTGTATTTACGACTGCTCAGAGCCCGGTCAACTAGCGCCGCCCCTCGACCACCGCGGGAAGACGTAGAACGTCTTTTCCCAGCGGCCGCACGTAAGACGTGGTCGGAAGTCAGGGATAGCCAAAGGCATTTCAGACTGCTGAAGCAGAACCCTCGTAATGCATTTTGTAGAGCAGAGACGTACGGGACGAGGGATTCCGTAAGGACACATATCATACTTGCAGTCCTTATTGCCAGTGCTGTTCGGCGTTTTAACAGTGTTTTATAGTGCCGAATGAGGTATGATTGCCTTTTTTCATGCAGGAATAAATAATAAAAAACTCAAGTCAAGAAAAAATGCGCCGTTTTTTTCCGGAAGCGGGAATCGAACCCACAACCTCCGCATAACGCGTGCGGTGCTCTACCATTGAGCTAGTTCCGCGGCGACTCCCCTCTCGACTATACCGCGGGGTTTTGTATTTACGACTGCTCAGAGCCCGGTCAACTAGCGCCGCCCCTCGACCACCGCGGGAAGACGTAGAACGTCTTTTCCCAGCGGCCGCACGTAAGACGTGGTCGGAAGTCGGTGATAGCCAAAGGCATTTCAGACTGCTGAAGCCAGAACCTTCGTAATGCATTTTGTAGAGCAGAGACGTACGGGACGAGGGATTCCGTAAGGACACATATCAAAGTTGCAGTCCTTATTGCCAGTGCTGTTCGGCGTTTTAACAGTGTTTTATAGTGCCGAATGAGGTATGATTGCCCTTTTTTTATGCAGGAATAAATAATAGAAAATTCAAGTCGAGAAAAAATGCGCCGTTTTTTCCAGAAGCGGGAATCGAACCCACAACCTCCGCATAACGCGTGCGGTGCTCTATCATTGAGCTAGTTCCGCGGCGACTCCCCTCTTGACTATACCGCGGGGTTTTGTATTTAGGACTACTCAGAGCCCGGTCAACTAGCGCCGCCCCTCGACCACCGCGGGGAGACGTAGAACGTCTTTTCCCAGCGGCCGCACGTAAGACGTGGTCGGAAGTCAAGGATAGCCAAAGGCATTTCAGACTGCTGAAGCCAGAACCCTCGTAATGCATTTTGTAGAGCAGAGACGTACGGGACGAGGGATTCCGTAAGGACACATATCAAAGTTGCAGTCCTTATTGCCAGTGCTGTTCGGCGTTTTAACAGTGTTTTATAGTGCTGAATGAGGTATGATTGCCTTTTTTTATGCAGGAATAAATAATAGAAAATTCAAGTCGAGAAAAAATGCGCCGTTTTTTCCGGAAGCGGGAATCGAACCCACAACCTCCGCATAACGCGTGCGGTGCTCTACCATTGAGCTAGTTCCGCGGTGACTCCCCTCTCGACTATACCGCGGGGTTTTGTATTTACGACTGCTCAGAGCCCGGTCAACTAGCGCCGCCTCTCGACCACCGCGGGAAGACGTAGAACGTCTTTTCCCAGCGGCCGCACGTAAGACGTGGTCGGAAGTCGGGGATAGCCAAAGGCATTTCAGACTGCTGAAGCCAGAACCTTCGTAATGCATTTTGTAGAGCAGAGACGTACGGGACGAGGGATTCCGTAAGGACACATATCAAAGTTGCAGTCCTTATTGCCAGTGCTGTTCGGCGTTTTAACAGTGTTTTATAGAGCCGAATGAGGTATGATTGCCTTTTTTTTATGCAGGAATAAATAATAGAAAATTCAAGTCGAGAAAAAATGCGCCGTTTTTTCCGGAAGCGGGAATCGAACCCACAACTTCCGCATAACGCGTGCGGTGCTCTACCATTGAGCTAGTTCCGCGGCGACTCCCCTCTCGACTATACCGCGGGGTTTTGTATTTAGGACTACTCAGAGCCCGGTCAACTAGCGCCGCCCCTCGACCACCGCGGGGAGACGTAGAACGTCTTTTCCCAGCGGCCGCACGTAAGACGTGGTCGGAAGTCAAGGATAGCCAAAGGCATTTCAGACTGCTGAAGCCAGAACCCTCGTAATGCATTTTGTAGAGCAGAGACGTACGGGACGAGGGATTCCGTAAGGACACATATCAAAGTTGCAGTCCTTATTGCCAGTGCTGTTCGGCGTTTTAACAGTATTTTAAAGTGCCGAATGAGGTATGATTGCCTTTTTTTATGCAGGAATAAATAATAGAAAATTCAAGTCGAGAAAAAATGCGCCGTTTTTTCTGGAAGCGGGAATCGAACCCACAACCTCAGCATAAGGCGTGCGGTGCTCTACCATTGAGCTAGTTCCGCGGCGACTCCCCTCTCGACTATACCGCGGGGTTTTGTATTTACGACTGCTCAGAGCCCGGTCAACTAGCGCCGCCCCTCGACCACCACTGGAAGACGTAGAACGCCTTTTCCCAGCGGCCGCACGTAAGACGTGGTCGGAAGTCGGGGATAGCCAAAGGCATTTCAGACTGCTGAAGCCAGAACCCTCGTAATGCATTTTGAAGAGCAGAGACGTACGGGACGAGGGATTCCGTAAGGACACATATCAAAGTTGCAGTCCTTATTGCCAGTGCTGTTCGGCGTTTTAACAGTGTTTTATAGTGCCGAATGAGGTATGATTGCCTTTTTTTATGCAGGAATAAATAATAGAAAATTCAAGTCGAGAAAAAATTCGCCGTTTTTTCCGGAAGCGGGAATCGAACCCACAACCTCCGCATAACGCGTGCGGTGCTCTACCATTGAGCTAGTTCCGCGGCGACTCCCCTCTCGACTATACCGCGGGGTTTTGTATTTACGACTGCTCAGAGCTTGGTCAACTAGCGCCGCCCCTCGACCACCGCGGGAAGACGTAGAACATCTTTTCCCAGCGGCCGCACGTAAGACGTGGTCGGAAGTCGGGGATAGCCAAAGGCATTTCAGACTGCTGAAGCCAGAACCCTCGTAATGCATTTTGAAGAGCAGAGACGTACGGGACGAGGGATTCCGTAAGGACACATATCAAAGTTGCAGTCCTTATTGCCAGTGCTGTTCGGCGTTTTAACAGTGTTTTATAGTGCCGAATGAGGTATGATTGCCTTTTTTTTATGCAGGAATAAATAATAGAAAATTCAAGTCGAGAAAAAAAGTCGCCGTTTTTCTGGAAGTGGGTATCGAACCCACAACCTCCGCATAATGCGTGCGGTGCTCTACCATTGAGCTAGTTCCGCGGCGACTCCCCTCTCGACTATACCGCGGGGTTTTGTATTTACGACTGCTTAGAGCCCGGTCAACTAGCGCCGCCCCTCGACCACCGCGGGAAGACGTAGAACGTCTTTTCCCAGCGGCCGCACGTAAGACGTGGTCGGAAGTCGGGGATAGCCAAAGGCATTTCAGACTGCTGAAGCAGAACCCTCGTAATGCATTTTGTAGAGCAGAGACGTACGGGACGAGGGATTCCGTAAGGACACATATCATAGTTGCAGTCCTTATTGCCAGTGCTGTTCGGCGTTTTAACAGTGTTTTATAGTGCTGAATGAGGTATGATTGCCTTTTTTTATGCAGGAATAAATAATAGAAAATTCAAGTCGAGAAAAAATGCGCCGTTTTTTCCGGAAGCGGGAATCGAACCCACAACCTCCGCATAACGCGTGCGGTGCTCTACCATTGAGCTAGTTCCGCGGTGACTCCCCTCTCGACTATACCGCGGGGTTTTGTATTTACGACTGCTCAGAGCCCGGTCAACTAGCGCCGCAACCTCGACCACCGCGGGAAGACGTAGAACGTCTTTTCCCAGCGGCCGCACGTAAGACGTGGTCGGAAGTCGGGGATAGCCAAAGGCATTTCAGACTGCTGAAGCCAGAACCTTCGTAATGCATTTTGTAGAGCAGAGACGTACGGGACGAGGGATTCCGTAAGGACACATATCAAAGTTGCAGTCCTTATTGCCAGTGCTGTTCGGCGTTTTAACAGTGTTTTATAGAGCCGAATGAGGTATGATTGCCTTTTTTTATGCAGGAATAAATAATAGAAAATTCAAGTCCAGAAAAAATGCGCCGTTTTTTCCGGAAGCGGGAATCGAACCCACAACCTCCGCAGAACGCGTGCGGTGCTCTACTATTGAGCTAGTTCCGCGGCGACTCCCCTCTCGACTATACCGCGGGGTTTTGTATTTACGACTGCTCAGAGCCCGGTCAACTAGCGCCGCCCCTCGACCACCGCGGGAAGACGTAGAACGGCTTTTCCCAGCGGCCGCACGTACGACGTGGTCGGAAGTCGGGGATAGCCAAAGGCATTTCAGACTGCTGAAGCAGAACCCTCGTAATGCATTTTGTAGAGCAGAGACGTACAGGACGAGGGATTCCGTAAGGACACATATCATAGTTGCAGCCCTTATTGCCAGTGCTGTTCGGCGTTTTAACCGTGTTTTATAGTGCCGAATGAGGTATGATTGCCTTTTTTTATGCAGGAATAAATAATAGAAAATTGAAGTCGAGAAAAAATGCGCCGTTTTTTCCGGAGGCGGGAATCGAACCCACAACCTCCGCATAACGCGTGCGGTGCTCTACCATTGAGCTAGTTCCGCGGCGACTCCCCTCTCGACTATACCGCGGGGTTTTGTATTTACGACTGCTCAGAGCCCGGTCAACTAGCGCCGCCCCTCGACCACCGCGGGAAGACGTAGAACGTCTTTTCCCAGCGGCCGCACGTAAGACGTGGTCGGAAGTCGGGGATAGCCAAAGGCATTTCAGACTGCTGAAGCCAGAACCTTCGTAATGCATTTTGTAGAGCAGAGACGTACGGGACGAGGGATTCCGTAAGGACACATATCAAAGTTGCAGTCCTTATTGCCAGTGCTGTTCGGCGTTTTAACAGTGTTTTATAGTGCCGAATGAGGTATGATTGCCCTTTTTTTATGCAGGAATAAATAATAGAAAATTCAAGTCGAGAAAAAATGCGCCGTTTTTTCCAGAAGCGGGAATCGAACCCACAACCTCCGCATAACGCGTGCGGTGCTCTATCATTGAGCTAGTTCCGCGGCGACTCCCCTCTTGACTATACCGCGGGGTTTTGTATTTAGGACTACTCAGAGCCCGGTCAACTAGCGCCGCCCCTCGACCACCGCGGGGAGACGTAGAACGTCTTTTCCCAGCGGCCGCACGTAAGACGTGGTCGGAAGTCAAGGATAGCCAAAGGCATTTCAGACTGCTGAAGCCAGAACCCTCGTAATGCATTTTGTAGAGCAGAGACGTACGGGACGAGGGATTTCGTAAGGACACATATCAAAGTTGCAGTCCTTATTGCCAGTGCTGTTCGGCGTTTTAACAGTGTTTTATAGTGCTGAATGAGGTATGATTGCCTTTTTTTATGCAGGAATAAATAATAGAAAATTCAAGTCGAGAAAAAATGCGCCGTTTTTTCCGGAAGCGGGAATCGAACCCACAACCTCCGCATAACGCGTGCGGTGCTCTACCATTGAGCTAGTTCCGCGGTGACTCCCCTCTCGACTATACCGCGGGGTTTTGTATTTACGACTGCTCAGAGCCCGGTCAACTAGCGCCGCCTCTCGACCACCGCGGGAAGACGTAGAACGTCTTTTCCCAGCGGCCGCACGTAAGACGTGGTCGGAAGTCGGGGATAGCCAAAGGCATTTCAGACTGCTGAAGCCAGAACCTTCGTAATGCATTTTGTAGAGCAGAGACGTACGGGACGAGGGATTCCGTAAGGACACATATCAAAGTTGCAGTCCTTATTGCCAGTGCTGTTCGGCGTTTTAACAGTGTTTTATAGAGCCGAATGAGGTATGATTGCCTTTTTTTTATGCAGGAATAAATAATAGAAAATTCAAGTCGAGAAAAAATGCGCCGTTTTTTCCGGAAGCGGGAATCGAACCCACAACCTCCGCATAACGCGTGCGGTGCTCTACCATTGAGCTAGTTCCGCGGCGACTCCCCTCTCGACTATACCGCGGGGTTTTGTATTTAGGACTACTCAGTGCCCGGTCAACTAGCGCCGCCCCTCGACCACCGCGGGGAGACGTAGAACGTCTTTTCCCAGCGGCCGCACGTAAGACGTGGTCGGAAGTCAAGGATAGCCAAAGGCATTTCAGACTGCTGAAGCCAGAACCCTCGTAATGCATTTTGTAGAGCAGAGACGTACGGGACGAGGGATTCCGTAAGGACACATATCAAAGTTGCAGTCCTTATTGCCAGTGCTGTTCGGCGTTTTAACAGTATTTTAAAGTGCCGAATAAGGTATGATTGCCTTTTTTTATGCAGGAATAAATAATAGAAAATTCAAGTCGAGAAAAAATGCGCTGTTTTTTCTGGAAGCGGGAATCGAACCCACAACCTCAGCATAAGGCGTGCGGTGCTCTACCATTGAGCTAGTTCCGCGGCGACTCCCCTCTCGACTATACCGCGGGGTTTTGTATTTACGACTGCTCAGAGCCCGGTCAACTAGCGCCGCCCCTCGACCACCACTGGAAGACGTAGAACGCCTTTTCCCAGCGGCCGCACGTAAGACGTGGTCGGAAGTCGGGGATAGCCAAAGGCATTTCAGACTGCTGAAGCCAGAACCCTCGTAATGCATTTTGAAGAGCAGAGACGTACGGGACGAGGGATTCCGTAAGGACACATATCAAAGTTGCAGTCCTTATTGCCAGTGCTGTTCGGCGTTTTAACAGTGTTTTATAGTGCCGAATGAGGTATGATTGCCTTTTTTTATGCAGGAATAAATAATAGAAAATTCAAGTCGAGAAAAAATTCGCCGTTTTTTCCGGAAGCGGGAATCGAACCCACAACCTCCGCATAACGCGTGCGGTGCTCTACCATTGAGCTAGTTCCGCGGCGACTCCCCTCTCGACTATACCGCGGGGTTTTGTATTTACGACTGCTCAGAGCTTGGTCAACTAGCGCCGCCCCTCGACCACCGCGGGAAGACATAGAACGTCTTTTCCCAGCGGCCGCACGTAAGACGTGGTCGGAAGTAGGGGATAGCCAAAGGCATTTCAGACTGCTGAAGCCAGAACCCTCGTAATGCATTTTGAAGAGCAGAGACGTACGGGACGAGGGATTCCGTAAGGACACATATCAAAGTTGCAGTCCTTATTGCCAGTGCTGTTCGGCGTTTTAACAGTGTTTTATAGTGCCGAATGAGGTATGATTGCCTTTTTTTATGCAGGAATAAATAATAGAAAATTCAAGTCGAGAAAAAAAGTCGCTGTTTTTCTGGAAGCGGGTATCGAACCCACAACCTCCGCATAATGCGTGCGGTGCTCTACCATTGAGCTAGTTCCGCGGCGACTCCCCTCTCGACTATACCGCGGGGTTTTGTATTTACGACTGCTCAGAGCTTGGTCAACTAGCGCCGCCCCTCGACCACCGCGGGAAGACGTAGAACGTCTTTTCCCAGCGGCCGCACGTAAGACGTGGTCGGAAGTCGGGGATAGCCAAAGGCATTTCAGACTGCTGAAGCCAGAACCCTCGTAATGCATTTTGAAGAGCAGAGACGTACGGGACGAGGGATTCCGTAAGGACACATATCAAAGTTGCAGTCCTTATTGCCAGTGCTGTTCGGCGTTTTAACAGTGTTTTATAGTGCCGAATGAGGTGTGATTGCCTTTTTTTTTATGCAGGAATAAATAATAGAAAATTCAAGTCGAGAAAAAAAGTCGCCGTTTTTCTGGAAGCGGGTATCGAACCCACAACCTCCGCATAATGCGTGCGGTGCTCTACCATTGAGCTAGTTCCGCGGCGACTCCCCTCTCGACTATACCGCGGGGTTTTGTATTTACGACTGCTTAGAGCCCGGTCAACTAGCGCCGCCCCTCGACCACCGCGGGAAGACGTAGAACGTCTTTTCCCAGCGGCCGCACGTAAGACGTGGTCGGAAGTCGGGGATAGCCAAAGGCATTTCAGACTGCTGAAGCAGAACCCTCGTAATGCATTTTGTAGAGCAGAGACGTACGGGACGAGGGATTCCGTAAGGACACATATCATAGTTGCAGTCCTTATTGCCAGTGCTGTTCGGCGTTTTAACAGTGTTTTATAGTGCTGAATGAGGTATGATTGCCTTTTTTTATGCAGGAATAAATAATAGAAAATTCAAGTCGAGAAAAAATGCGCCGTTTTTTCCGGAAGCGGGAATCGAACCCACAACCTCCGCATAACGCGTGCGGTGCTCTACCATTGAGCTAGTTCCGCGGTGACTCCCCTCTCGACTTTACCGCGGGGTTTTGTATTTACGACTGCTCAGAGCCCGGTCAACTAGCGCCGCAACCTCGACCACCGCGGGAAGACGTAGAACGTCTTTTCCCAGCGGCCGCACGTAAGACGTGGTCGGAAGTCGGGGATAGCCAAAGGCATTTCAGACTGCTGAAGCCAGAACCTTCGTAATGCATTTTGTAGAGCAGAGACGTACGGGACGAGGGATTCCGTAAGGACACATATCAAAGTTGCAGTCCTTATTGCCAGTGCTGTTCGGCGTTTTAACAGTGTTTTATAGAGCCGAATGAGGTATGATTGCCTTTTTTTTATGCAGGAATATATAATAGAAAATTCAAGTCGAGAAAAAATGCGCCGTTTTTTCCGGAAGCGGGAATCGAACCCACAACCTCCGCAGAACGCGTGCGGTGCTCTACTATTGAGCTAGTTCCGCGGCGACTCCCCTCTCGACTATACCGCGGGGTTTTGTATTTACGACTGCTCAGAGCCCGGTCAACTAGCGCCGCCCCTCGACCACCGCGGGAAGACGTAGAACGGCTTTTCCCAGCGGCCGCACGTAAGACGTGGTCGGAAGTCGGGGATAGCCAAAGGCATTTCAGACTGCTGAAGCAGAGCCCTCGTAATGCATTTTGTAGAGCAGAGACGTACAGGACGAGGGATTCCGTAAGGACACATATCATAGTTGCAGCCCTTATTGCCAGTGCTGTTCGGCGTTTTAACCGTGTTTTATAGTGCCGAATGAGGTATGATTGCCTTTTTTTATGCAGGAATAAATAATAGAAAATTGAAGTCGAGAAAAAATGCGCCGTTTTTTCCGGAAGCGGGAATCGAACCCACAACCTCCGCATAACGCGTGCGGTGCTCTATCATTGAGCTAGTTCCGCGGCGACTCCCCTCTTGACTATACCGCGGGGTTTTGTATTTAGGACTACTCAGAGCCCGGTCAACTAGCGCCGCCCCTCGACCACCGCGGGGAGACGTAGAACGTCTTTTCCCAGCGGCCGCACGTAAGACGTGGTCGGAAGTCAAGGATAGCCAAAGGCATTTCAGACTGCTGAAGCCAGAACCCTCGTAATGCATTTTGTAGAGCAGAGACGTACGGGACGAGGGATTCCGTAAGGACACATATCAAAGTTGCAGTCCTTATTGCCAGTGCTGTTCGGCGTTTTAACAGTGTTTTATAGTGCTGAATGAGGTATGATTGCCTTTTTTTATGCAGGAATAAATAATAGAAAATTCAAGTCGAGAAAAAATGCGCCGTTTTTTCCGGAAGCGGGAATCGAACCCACAACCTCCGCATAACGCGTGCGGTGCTCTACCATTGAGCTAGTTCCGCGGTGACTCCCCTCTCGACTATACCGCGGGGTTTTGTATTTACGACTGCTCAGAGCCCGGTCAACTAGCGCCGCCTCTCGACCACCGCGGGAAGACGTAGAACGTCTTTTCCCAGCGGCCGCACGTAAGACGTGGTCGGAAGTCGGGGATAGCCAAAGGCATTTCAGACTGCTGAAGCCAGAACCTTCGTAATGCATTTTGTAGAGCAGAGACGTACGGGACGAGGGATTCCGTAAGGACACATATCAAAGTTGCAGTCCTTATTGCCAGTGCTGTTCGGCGTTTTAACAGTGTTTTATAGAGCCGAATGAGGTATGATTGCCTTTTTTTTATGCAGGAATAAATAATAGAAAATTCAAGTCGAGAAAAAATGCGCCGTTTTTTCCGGAAGCGGGAATCGAACCCACAACTTCCGCATAACGCGTGCGGTGCTCTACCATTGAGCTAGTTCCGCGGCGACTCCCCTCTCGACTATACCGCGGGGTTTTGTATTTAGGACTACTCAGAGCCCGGTCAACTAGCGCCGCCCCTCGACCACCGCGGGGAGACGTAGAACGTCTTTTCCCAGCGGCCGCACGTAAGACGTGGTCGGAAGTCAAGGATAGCCAAAGGCATTTCAGACTGCTGAAGCCAGAACCCTCGTAATGCATTTTGTAGAGCAGAGACGTACGGGACGAGGGATTCCGTAAGGACACATATCAAAGTTGCAGTCCTTATTGCCAGTGCTGTTCGGCGTTTTAACAGTATTTTAAAGTGCCGAATGAGGTATGATTGCCTTTTTTTATGCAGGAATAAATAATAGAAAATTCAAGTCGAGAAAAAATGCGCCGTTTTTTCTGGAAGCGGGAATCGAACCCACAACCTCAGCATAAGGCGTGCGGTGCTCTACCATTGAGCTAGTTCCGCGGCGACTCCCCTCTCGACTATACCGCGGGGTTTTGTATTTACGACTGCTCAGAGCCCGGTCAACTAGCGCCGCCCCTCGACCACCACTGGAAGACGTAGAACGCCTTTTCCCAGCGGCCGCACGTAAGACGTGGTCGGAAGTCGGGGATAGCCAAAGGCATTTCAGACTGCTGAAGCCAGAACCCTCGTAATGCATTTTGAAGAGCAGAGACGTACGGGACGAGGGATTCCGTAAGGACACATATCAAAGTTGCAGTCCTTATTGCCAGTGCTGTTCGGCGTTTTAACAGTGTTTTATAGTGCCGAATGAGGTATGATTGCCTTTTTTTATGCAGGAATAAATAATAGAAAATTCAAGTCGAGAAAAAATTCGCCGTTTTTTCCGGAAGCGGGAATCGAACCCACAACCTCCGCATAACGCGTGCGGTGCTCTACCATTGAGCTAGTTCCGCGGCGACTCCCCTCTCGACTATACCGCGGGGTTTTGTATTTACGACTGCTCAGAGCTTGGTCAACTAGCGCCGCCCCTCGACCACCGCGGGAAGACGTAGAACGTCTTTTCCCAGCGGCCGCACGTAAGACGTGGTCGGAAGTCGGGGATAGCCAAAGGCATTTCAGACTGCTGAAGCCAGAACCCTCGTAATGCATTTTGAAGAGCAGAGACGTACGGGACGAGGGATTCCGTAAGGACACATATCAAAGTTGCAGTCCTTATTGCCAGTGCTGTTCGGCGTTTTAACAGTGTTTTATAGTGCCGAATGAGGTATGATTGCCTTTTTTTTATGCAGGAATAAATAATAGAAAATTCAAGTCGAGAAAAAAAGTCGCCGTTTTTCTGGAAGTGGGTATCGAACCCACAACCTCCGCATAATGCGTGCGGTGCTCTACCATTGAGCTAGTTCCGCGGCGACTCCCCTCTCGACTATACCGCGGGGTTTTGTATTTACGACTGCTTAGAGCCCGGTCAACTAGCGCCGCCCCTCGACCACCGCGGGAAGACGTAGAACGTCTTTTCCCAGCGGCCGCACGTAAGACGTGGTCGGAAGTCGGGGATAGCCAAAGGCATTTCAGACTGCTGAAGCAGAACCCTCGTAATGCATTTTGTAGAGCAGAGACGTACGGGACGAGGGATTCCGTAAGGACACATATCATAGTTGCAGTCCTTATTGCCAGTGCTGTTCGGCGTTTTAACAGTGTTTTATAGTGCTGAATGAGGTATGATTGCCTTTTTTTATGCAGGAATAAATAATAGAAAATTCAAGTCGAGAAAAAATGCGCCGTTTTTTCCGGAAGCGGGAATCGAACCCACAACCTCCGCATAACGCGTGCGGTGCTCTACCATTGAGCTAGTTCCGCGGTGACTCCCCTCTCGACTATACCGCGGGGTTTTGTATTTACGACTGCTCAGAGCCCGGTCAACTAGCGCCGCAACCTCGACCACCGCGGGAAGACGTAGAACGTCTTTTCCCAGCGGCCGCACGTAAGACGTGGTCGGAAGTCGGGGATAGCCAAAGGCATTTCAGACTGCTGAAGCCAGAACCTTCGTAATGCATTTTGTAGAGCAGAGACGTACGGGACGAGGGATTCCGTAAGGACACATATCAAAGTTGCAGTCCTTATTGCCAGTGCTGTTCGGCGTTTTAACAGTGTTTTATAGAGCCGAATGAGGTATGATTGCCTTTTTTTATGCAGGAATAAATAATAGAAAATTCAAGTCCAGAAAAAATGCGCCGTTTTTTCCGGAAGCGGGAATCGAACCCACAACCTCCGCAGAACGCGTGCGGTGCTCTACTATTGAGCTAGTTCCGCGGCGACTCCCCTCTCGACTATACCGCGGGGTTTTGTATTTACGACTGCTCAGAGCCCGGTCAACTAGCGCCGCCCCTCGACCACCGCGGGAAGACGTAGAACGGCTTTTCCCAGCGGCCGCACGTACGACGTGGTCGGAAGTCGGGGATAGCCAAAGGCATTTCAGACTGCTGAAGCAGAACCCTCGTAATGCATTTTGTAGAGCAGAGACGTACAGGACGAGGGATTCCGTAAGGACACATATCATAGTTGCAGCCCTTATTGCCAGTGCTGTTCGGCGTTTTAACCGTGTTTTATAGTGCCGAATGAGGTATGATTGCCTTTTTTTATGCAGGAATAAATAATAGAAAATTGAAGTCGAGAAAAAATGCGCCGTTTTTTCCGGAAGCGGGAATCGAACCCACAACCTCCGCATAACGCGTGCGGTGCTCTACCATTGAGCTAGTTCCGCGGCGACTCCCCTCTCGACTATACCGCGGGGTTTTGTATTTACGACTGCTCAGAGCCCGGTCAACTAGCGCCGCCCCTCGACCACCGCGGGAAGACGTAGAACGTCTTTTCCCAGCGGCCGCACGTAAGACGTGGTCGGAAGTCGGGGATAGCCAAAGGCATTTCAGACTGCTGAAGCCAGAACCTTCGTAATGCATTTTGTAGAGCAGAGACGTACGGGACGAGGGATTCCGTAAGGACACATATCAAAGTTGCAGTCCTTATTGCCAGTGCTGTTCGGCGTTTTAACAGTGTTTTATAGTGCCGAATGAGGTATGATTGCCCTTTTTTTATGCAGGAATAAATAATAGAAAATTCAAGTCGAGAAAAAATGCGCCGTTTTTTCCAGAAGCGGGAATCGAACCCACAACCTCCGCATAACGCGTGCGGTGCTCTATCATTGAGCTAGTTCCGCGGCGACTCCCCTCTTGACTATACCGCGGGGTTTTGTATTTAGGACTACTCAGAGCCCGGTCAACTAGCGCCGCCCCTCGACCACCGCGGGGAGACGTAGAACGTCTTTTCCCAGCGGCCGCACGTAAGACGTGGTCGGAAGTCAAGGATAGCCAAAGGCATTTCAGACTGCTGAAGCCAGAACCCTCGTAATGCATTTTGTAGAGCAGAGACGTACGGGACGAGGGATTTCGTAAGGACACATATCAAAGTTGCAGTCCTTATTGCCAGTGCTGTTCGGCGTTTTAACAGTGTTTTATAGTGCTGAATGAGGTATGATTGCCTTTTTTTATGCAGGAATAAATAATAGAAAATTCAAGTCGAGAAAAAATGCGCCGTTTTTTCCGGAAGCGGGAATCGAACCCACAACCTCCGCATAACGCGTGCGGTGCTCTACCATTGAGCTAGTTCCGCGGTGACTCCCCTCTCGACTATACCGCGGGGTTTTGTATTTACGACTGCTCAGAGCCCGGTCAACTAGCGCCGCCTCTCGACCACCGCGGGAAGACGTAGAACGTCTTTTCCCAGCGGCCGCACGTAAGACGTGGTCGGAAGTCGGGGATAGCCAAAGGCATTTCAGACTGCTGAAGCCAGAACCTTCGTAATGCATTTTGTAGAGCAGAGACGTACGGGACGAGGGATTCCGTAAGGACACATATCAAAGTTGCAGTCCTTATTGCCAGTGCTGTTCGGCGTTTTAACAGTGTTTTATAGAGCCGAATGAGGTATGATTGCCTTTTTTTTATGCAGGAATAAATAATAGAAAATTCAAGTCGAGAAAAAATGCGCCGTTTTTTCCGGAAGCGGGAATCGAACCCACAACCTCCGCATAACGCGTGCGGTGCTCTACCATTGAGCTAGTTCCGCGGCGACTCCCCTCTCGACTATACCGCGGGGTTTTGTATTTAGGACTACTCAGTGCCCGGTCAACTAGCGCCGCCCCTCGACCACCGCGGGGAGACGTAGAACGTCTTTTCCCAGCGGCCGCACGTAAGACGTGGTCGGAAGTCAAGGATAGCCAAAGGCATTTCAGACTGCTGAAGCCAGAACCCTCGTAATGCATTTTGTAGAGCAGAGACGTACGGGACGAGGGATTCCGTAAGGACACATATCAAAGTTGCAGTCCTTATTGCCAGTGCTGTTCGGCGTTTTAACAGTATTTTAAAGTGCCGAATGAGGTATGATTGCCTTTTTTTATGCAGGAATAAATAATAGAAAATTCAAGTCGAGAAAAAATGCGCTGTTTTTTCTGGAAGCGGGAATCGAACCCACAACCTCAGCATAAGGCGTGCGGTGCTCTACCATTGAGCTAGTTCCGCGGCGACTCCCCTCTCGACTATACCGCGGGGTTTTGTATTTACGACTGCTCAGAGCCCGGTCAACTAGCGCCGCCCCTCGACCACCACTGGAAGACGTAGAACGCCTTTTCCCAGCGGCCGCACGTAAGACGTGGTCGGAAGTCGGGGATAGCCAAAGGCATTTCAGACTGCTGAAGCCAGAACCCTCGTAATGCATTTTGAAGAGCAGAGACGTACGGGACGAGGGATTCCGTAAGGACACATATCAAAGTTGCAGTCCTTATTGCCAGTGCTGTTCGGCGTTTTAACAGTGTTTTATAGTGCCGAATGAGGTATGATTGCCTTTTTTTATGCAGGAATAAATAATAGAAAATTCAAGTCGAGAAAAAATTCGCCGTTTTTTCCGGAAGCGGGAATCGAACCCACAACCTCCGCATAACGCGTGCGGTGCTCTACCATTGAGCTAGTTCCGCGGCGACTCCCCTCTCGACTATACCGCGGGGTTTTGTATTTACGACTGCTCAGAGCTTGGTCAACTAGCGCCGCCCCTCGACCACCGCGGGAAGACATAGAACGTCTTTTCCCAGCGGCCGCACGTAAGACGTGGTCGGAAGTAGGGGATAGCCAAAGGCATTTCAGACTGCTGAAGCCAGAACCCTCGTAATGCATTTTGAAGAGCAGAGACGTACGGGACGAGGGATTCCGTAAGGACACATATCAAAGTTGCAGTCCTTATTGCCAGTGCTGTTCGGCGTTTTAACAGTGTTTTATAGTGCCGAATGAGGTATGATTGCCTTTTTTTATGCAGGAATAAATAATAGAAAATTCAAGTCGAGAAAAAAAGTCGCTGTTTTTCTGGAAGCGGGTATCGAACCCACAACCTCCGCATAATGCGTGCGGTGCTCTACCATTGAGCTAGTTCCGCGGCGACTCCCCTCTCGACTATACCGCGGGGTTTTGTATTTACGACTGCTCAGAGCTTGGTCAACTAGCGCCGCCCCTCGACCACCGCGGGAAGACGTAGAACGTCTTTTCCCAGCGGCCGCACGTAAGACGTGGTCGGAAGTCGGGGATAGCCAAAGGCATTTCAGACTGCTGAAGCCAGAACCCTCGTAATGCATTTTGAAGAGCAGAGACGTACGGGACGAGGGATTCCGTAAGGACACATATCAAAGTTGCAGTCCTTATTGCCAGTGCTGTTCGGCGTTTTAACAGTGTTTTATAGTGCCGAATGAGGTGTGATTGCCTTTTTTTTTATGCAGGAATAAATAATAGAAAATTCAAGTCGAGAAAAAAAGTCGCCGTTTTTCTGGAAGCGGGTATCGAACCCACAACCTCCGCATAATGCGTGCGGTGCTCTACCATTGAGCTAGTTCCGCGGCGACTCCCCTCTCGACTATACCGCGGGGTTTTGTATTTACGACTGCTTAGAGCCCGGTCAACTAGCGCCGCCCCTCGACCACCGCGGGAAGACGTAGAACGTCTTTTCCCAGCGGCCGCACGTAAGACGTGGTCGGAAGTCGGGGATAGCCAAAGGCATTTCAGACTGCTGAAGCAGAACCCTCGTAATGCATTTTGTAGAGCAGAGACGTACGGGACGAGGGATTCCGTAAGGACACATATCATAGTTGCAGTCCTTATTGCCAGTGCTGTTCGGCGTTTTAACAGTGTTTTATAGTGCTGAATGAGGTATGATTGCCTTTTTTTATGCAGGAATAAATAATAGAAAATTCAAGTCGAGAAAAAATGCGCCGTTTTTTCCGGAAGCGGGAATCGAACCCACAACCTCCGCATAACGCGTGCGGTGCTCTACCATTGAGCTAGTTCCGCGGTGACTCCCCTCTCGACTTTACCGCGGGGTTTTGTATTTACGACTGCTCAGAGCCCGGTCAACTAGCGCCGCAACCTCGACCACCGCGGGAAGACGTAGAACGTCTTTTCCCAGCGGCCGCACGTAAGACGTGGTCGGAAGTCGGGGATAGCCAAAGGCATTTCAGACTGCTGAAGCCAGAACCTTCGTAATGCATTTTGTAGAGCAGAGACGTACGGGACGAGGGATTCCGTAAGGACACATATCAAAGTTGCAGTCCTTATTGCCAGTGCTGTTCGGCGTTTTAACAGTGTTTTATAGAGCCGAATGAGGTATGATTGCCTTTTTTTTATGCAGGAATATATAATAGAAAATTCAAGTCGAGAAAAAATGCGCCGTTTTTTCCGGAAGCGGGAATCGAACCCACAACCTCCGCAGAACGCGTGCGGTGCTCTACTATTGAGCTAGTTCCGCGGCGACTCCCCTCTCGACTATACCGCGGGGTTTTGTATTTACGACTGCTCAGAGCCCGGTCAACTAGCGCCGCCCCTCGACCACCGCGGGAAGACGTAGAACGGCTTTTCCCAGCGGCCGCACGTAAGACGTGGTCGGAAGTCGGGGATAGCCAAAGGCATTTCAGACTGCTGAAGCAGAGCCCTCGTAATGCATTTTGTAGAGCAGAGACGTACAGGACGAGGGATTCCGTAAGGACACATATCATAGTTGCAGCCCTTATTGCCAGTGCTGTTCGGCGTTTTAACCGTGTTTTATAGTGCCGAATGAGGTATGATTGCCTTTTTTTATGCAGGAATAAATAATAGAAAATTGAAGTCGAGAAAAAATGCGCCGTTTTTTCCGGAAGCGGGAATCGAACCCACAACCTCCGCATAATGCGTGCGGTGCTCTACCATTGAGCTAGTTCCGCGGCGACTCCCCTCTCGACTATACCGCGGGGTTTTGTATTTACGACTGCTCAGAGCCCGGTCAACTAGCGCCGCCCCTCGACCACCGCGGGAAGACGTAGAACGTCTTTTCCCAGCGGCCGCACGTAAGACGTGGTCGGAAGTCAGGGATAGCCAAAGGCATTTCAGACTGCTGAAGCAGAACCCTCGTAATGCATTTTGTAGAGCAGAGACGTACGGGACGAGGGATTCCGTAAGGACACATATCATACTTGCAGTCCTTATTGCCAGTGCTGTTCGGCGTTTTAACAGTGTTTTATAGTGCCGAATGAGGTATGATTGCCTTTTTTCATGCAGGAATAAATAATAAAAAATTCAAGTCGAGAAAAAATGCGCCGTTTTTTTCCGGAAGCGGGAATCGAACCCACAACCTCCGCATAACGCGTGCGGTGCTCTACCATTGAGCTAGTTCCGCGGCGACTCCCCTCTCGACTATACCGCGGGGTTTTGTATTTACGACTGCTCAGAGCCCGGTCAACTAGCGCCGCCCCTCGACCACCGCGGGAAGACGTAGAACGGCTTTTCCCAGCGGCCGCACGTAAGACGTGGTCGGAAGTCGGGGATAGCCAAAGGCATTTCAGACTGCTGAAGCAGAACCCTCGTAATGCATTTTGTAGAGCAGAGACGTACAGGACGAGGGATTCCGTAAGGACACATATCATAGTTGCAGCCCTTATTGCCAGTGCTGTTCGGCGTTTTAACCGTGTTTTATAGTGCCGAATGAGGTATGATTGCCTTTTTTTATGCAGGAATAAATAATAGAAAATTGAAGTCGAGAAAAAATGCGCCGTTTTTTCCGGAAGCGGGAATCGAACCCACAACCTCCGCATAATGCGTGCGGTGCTCTACCATTGAGCTAGTTCCGCGGCGACTCCCCTCTCGACTATACCGCGGGGTTTTGTATTTACGACTGCTCAGAGCCCGGTCAACTAGCGCCGCCCCTCGACCACCGCGGGAAGACGTAGAACGTCTTTTCCCAGCGGCCGCACGTAAGACGTGGTCGGAAGTCAGGGATAGCCAAAGGCATTTCAGACTGCTGAAGCAGAACCCTCGTAATGCATTTTGTAGAGCAGAGACGTACGGGACGAGGGATTCCGTAAGGACACATATCATACTTGCAGTCCTTATTGCCAGTGCTGTTCGGCGTTTTAACAGTGTTTTATAGTGCCGAATGAGGTATGATTGCCTTTTTTCATGCAGGAATAAATAATAAAAAATTCAAGTCGAGAAAAAATGCGCCGTTTTTTTCCGGAAGCGGGAATCGAACCCACAACCTCCGCATAACGCGTGCGGTGCTCTACCATTGAGCTAGTTCCGCGGCGACTCCCCTCTCGACTATACCGCGGGGTTTTGTATTTACGACTGCTCAGAGCCCGGTCAACTAGCGCCGCCCCTCGACCACCGCGGGAAGACGTAGAACGTCTTTTCCCAGCGGCCGCACGTAAGACGTGGTCGGAAGTCGGGGATAGCCAAAGGCATTTCAGACTGCTGAAGCCAGAACCTTCGTAATGCATTTTGTAGAGCAGAGACGTACGGGACGAGGGATTCCGTAAGGACACATATCAAAGTTGCAGTCCTTATTGCCAGTGCTGTTCGGCGTTTTAACAGTGTTTTATAGTGCCGAATGAGGTATGATTGCCCTTTTTTTATGCAGGAATAAATAATAGAAAATTCAAGTCGAGAAAAAATGCGCCGTTTTTTCCAGAAGCGGGAATCGAACCCACAACCTCCGCATAACGCGTGCGGTGCTCTATCATTGAGCTAGTTCCGCGGCGACTCCCCTCTTGACTATACCGCGGGGTTTTGTATTTAGGACTACTCAGAGCCCGGTCAACTAGCGCCGCCCCTCGACCACCGCGGGGAGACGTAGAACGTCTTTTCCCAGCGGCCGCACGTAAGACGTGGTCGGAAGTCAAGGATAGCCAAAGGCATTTCAGACTGCTGAAGCCAGAACCCTCGTAATGCATTTTGTAGAGCAGAGACGTACGGGACGAGGGATTTCGTAAGGACACATATCAAAGTTGCAGTCCTTATTGCCAGTGCTGTTCGGCGTTTTAACAGTGTTTTATAGTGCCGAATGAGGTATGATTGCCTTTTTTTATGCAGGAATAAATAATAGAAAATTCAAGTCGAGAAAAAATTCGCCGTTTTTTCCGGAAGCGGGAATCGAACCCACAACCTCCGCATAACGCGTGCGGTGCTCTACCATTGAGCTAGTTCCGCGGCGACTCCCCTCTCGACTATACCGCGGGGTTTTGTATTTACGACTGCTCAGAGCTTGGTCAACTAGCGCCGCCCCTCGACCACCGCGGGAAGACGTAGAACGTCTTTTCCCAGCGGCCGCACGTAAGACGTGGTCGGAAGTAGGGGATAGCCAAAGGCATTTCAGACTGCTGAAGCCAGAACCCTCGTAATGCATTTTGAAGAGCAGAGACGTACGGGACGAGGGATTCCGTAAGGACACATATCAAAGTTGCAGTCCTTATTGCCAGTGCTGTTCGGCGTTTTAACAGTGTTTTATAGTGCCGAATGAGGTATGATTGCCTTTTTTTATGCAGGAATAAATAATAGAAAATTCAAGTCGAGAAAAAAAGTCGCTGTTTTTCTGGAAGCGGGTATCGAACCCACAACCTCCGCATAATGCGTGCGGTGCTCTACCATTGAGCTAGTTCCGCGGCGACTCCCCTCTCGACTATACCGCGGGGTTTTGTATTTACGACTGCTCAGAGCTTGGTCAACTAGCGCCGCCCCTCGACCACCGCGGGAAGACGTAGAACGTCTTTTCCCAGCGGCCGCACGTAAGACGTGGTCGGAAGTCGGGGATAGCCAAAGGCATTTCAGACTGCTGAAGCCAGAACCCTCGTAATGCATTTTGAAGAGCAGAGACGTACGGGACGAGGGATTCCGTAAGGACACATATCAAAGTTGCAGTCCTTATTGCCAGTGCTGTTCGGCGTTTTAACAGTGTTTTATAGTGCCGAATGAGGTGTGATTGCCTTTTTTTTTATGCAGGAATAAATAATAGAAAATTCAAGTCGAGAAAAAAAGTCGCCGTTTTTCTGGAAGCGGGTATCGAACCCACAACCTCCGCATAATGCGTGCGGTGCTCTACCATTGAGCTAGTTCCGCGGCGACTCCCCTCTCGACTATACCGCGGGGTTTTGTATTTACGACTGCTTAGAGCCCGGTCAACTAGCGCCGCCCCTCGACCACCGCGGGAAGACGTAGAACGTCTTTTCCCAGCGGCCGCACGTAAGACGTGGTCGGAAGTCGGGGATAGCCAAAGGCATTTCAGACTGCTGAAGCAGAACCCTCGTAATGCATTTTGTAGAGCAGAGACGTACGGGACGAGGGATTCCGTAAGGACACATATCATAGTTGCAGTCCTTATTGCCAGTGCTGTTCGGCGTTTTAACAGTGTTTTATAGTGCTGAATGAGGTATGATTGCCTTTTTTTATGCAGGAATAAATAATAGAAAATTCAAGTCGAGAAAAAATGCGCCGTTTTTTCCGGAAGCGGGAATCGAACCCACAACCTCCGCATAACGCGTGCGGTGCTCAACCATTGAGCTAGTTCCGCGGTGACTCCCCTCTCGACTTTACCGCGGGGTTTTGTATTTACGACTGCTCAGAGCCCGGTCAACTAGCGCCGCAACCTCGACCACCGCGGGAAGACGTAGAACGTCTTTTCCCAGCGGCCGCACGTAAGACGTGGTCGGAAGTCGGGGATAGCCAAAGGCATTTCAGACTGCTGAAGCCAGAACCTTCGTAATGCATTTTGTAGAGCAGAGACGTACGGGACGAGGGATTCCGTAAGGACACATATCAAAGTTGCAGTCCTTATTGCCAGTGCTGTTCGGCGTTTTAACAGTGTTTTATAGAGCCGAATGAGGTATGATTGCCTTTTTTTTATGCAGGAATAAATAATAGAAAATTCAAGTCGAGAAAAAATGCGCCGTTTTTTCCGGAAGCGGGAATCGAACCCACAACCTCCGCAGAACGCGTGCGGTGCTCTACTATTGAGCTAGTTCCGCGGCGACTCCCCTCTCGACTATACCGCGGGGTTTTGTATTTACGACTGCTCAGAGCCCGGTCAACTAGCGCCGCCCCTCGACCACCGCGGGAAGACGTAGAACGGCTTTTCCCAGCGGCCGCACGTAAGACGTGGTCGGAAGTCGGGGATAGCCAAAGGCATTTCAGACTGCTGAAGCAGAGCCCTCGTAATGCATTTTGTAGAGCAGAGACGTACAGGACGAGGGATTCCGTAAGGACACATATCATAGTTGCAGCCCTTATTGCCAGTGCTGTTCGGCGTTTTAACCGTGTTTTATAGTGCCGAATGAGGTATGATTGCCTTTTTTTATGCAGGAATAAATAATAGAAAATTGAAGTCGAGAAAAAATGCGCCGTTTTTTCCGGAAGCGGGAATCGAACCCACAACCTCCGCATAATGCGTGCGGTGCTCTACCATTGAGCTAGTTCCGCGGCGACTCCCCTCTCGACTATACCGCGGGGTTTTGTATTTACGACTGCTCAGAGCCCGGTCAACTAGCGCCGCCCCTCGACCACCGCGGGAAGACGTAGAACGTCTTTTCCCAGCGGCCGCACGTAAGACGTGGTCGGAAGTCAGGGATAGCCAAAGGCATTTCAGACTGCTGAAGCAGAACCCTCGTAATGCATTTTGTAGAGCAGAGACGTACGGGACGAGGGATTCCGTAAGGACACATATCATACTTGCAGTCCTTATTGCCAGTGCTGTTCGGCGTTTTAACAGTGTTTTATAGTGCCGAATGAGGTATGATTGCCTTTTTTCATGCAGGAATAAATAATAAAAAATTCAAGTCGAGAAAAAATGCGCCGTTTTTTTCCGGAAGCGGGAATCGAACCCACAACCTCCGCATAACGCGTGCGGTGCTCTACCATTGAGCTAGTTCCGCGGCGACTCCCCTCTCGACTATACCGCGGGGTTTTGTATTTACGACTGCTCAGAGCCCGGTCAACTAGCGCCGCCCCTCGACCACCGCGGGAAGACGTAGAACGTCTTTTCCCAGCGGCCGCACGTAAGACGTGGTCGGAAGTCGGGGATAGCCAAAGGCATTTCACACTGCTGAAGCCAGAACCTTCGTAATGCATTTTGTAGAGCAGAGACGTACGGGACGAGGGATTCCGTAAGGACACATATCAAAGTTGCAGTCCTTATTGCCAGTGCTGTTCGGCGTTTTAACAGTGTTTTATAGTGCCGAATGAGGTATGATTGCCCTTTTTTTATGCAGGAATAAATAATAGAAAATTCAAGTCGAGAAAAAATGCGCCGTTTTTTCCAGAAGCGGGAATCGAACCCACAACCTCCGCATAACGCGTGCGGTGCTCTATCATTGAGCTAGTTCCGCGGCGACTCCCCTCTTGACTATACCGCGGGGTTTTGTATTTAGGACTACTCAGAGCCCGGTCAACTAGCGCCGCCCCTCGACCACCGCGGGGAGACGTAGAACGTCTTTTCCCAGCGGCCGCACGTAAGACGTGGTCGGAAGTCAAGGATAGCCAAAGGCATTTCAGACTGCTGAAGCCAGAACCCTCGTAATGCATTTTGTAGAGCAGAGACGTACGGGACGAGGGATTCCGTAAGGACACATATCAAAGTTGCAGTCCTTATTGCCAGTGCTGTTCGGCGTTTTAACAGTGTTTTATAGTGCTGAATGAGGTATGATTGCCTTTTTTTATGCAGGAATAAATAATAGAAAATTCAAGTCGAGAAAAAATGCGCCGTTTTTTCCGGAAGCGGGAATCGAACCCACAACCTCCGCATAACGCGTGCGGTGCTCTACCATTGAGCTAGTTCCGCGGTGACTCCCCTCTCGACTATACCGCGGGGTTTTGTATTTACGACTGCTCAGAGCCCGGTCAACTAGCGCCGCCTCTCGACCACCGCGGGAAGACGTAGAACGTCTTTTCCCAGCGGCCGCACGTAAGACGTGGTCGGAAGTCGGGGATAGCCAAAGGCATTTCAGACTGCTGAAGCCAGAACCTTCGTAATGCATTTTGTAGAGCAGAGACGTACGGGACGAGGGATTCCGTAAGGACACATATCAAAGTTGCAGTCCTTATTGGCAGTGCTGTTCGGCGTTTTAACAGTGTTTTATAGAGCCGAATGAGGTATGATTGCCTTTTTTTTATGCAGGAATAAATAATAGAAAATTCAAGTCGAGAAAAAATGCGCCGTTTTTTCCGGAAGCGGGAATCGAACCCACAACCTCCGCATAACGCGTGCGGTGCTCTACCATTGAGCTAGTTCCGCGGCGACTCCCCTCTCGACTATACCGCGGGGTTTTGTATTTAGGACTACTCAGAGCCCGGTCAACTAGCGCCGCCCCTCGACCACCGCGGGGAGACGTAGAACGTCTTTTCCCAGCGGCCGCACGTAAGACGTGGTCGGAAGTCAAGGATAGCCAAAGGCATTTCAGACTGCTGAAGCCAGAACCCTCGTAATGCATTTTGTAGAGCAGAGACGTACGGGACGAGGGATTCCGTAAGGACACATATCAAAGTTGCAGTCCTTATTGCCAGTGCTGTTCGGCGTTTTAACAGTATTTTAAAGTGCCGAATGAGGTATGATTGCCTTTTTTTATGCAGGAATAAATAATAGAAAATTCAAGTCGAGAAAAAATGCGCCGTTTTTTCCGGAAGCGGGAATCGAACCCACAACCTCAGCATAAGGCGTGCGGTGCTCTACCATTGAGCTAGTTCCGCGGCGACTCCCCTCTCGACTATACCGCGGGGTTTTGTATTTACGACTGCTCAGAGCCCGGTCAACTAGCGCCGCCCCTCGACCACCACTGGAAGACGTAGAACGCCTTTTCCCAGCGGCCGCACGTAAGACGTGGTCGGAAGTCGGGGATAGCCAAAGGCATTTCAGACTGCTGAAGCCAGAACCCTCGTAATGCATTTTGAGGAGCAGAGACGTACGGGACGAGGGATTCCGTAAGGACACATATCAAAGTTGCAGTCCTTATTGCCAGTGCTGTTCGGCGTTTTAACAGTGTTTTATAGTGCCGAATGAGGTATGATTGCCTTTTTTTATGCAGGAATAAATAATAGAAAATTCAAGTCGAGAAAAAATTCGCCGTTTTTTCCGGAAGCGGGAATCGAACCCACAACCTCCGCATAACGCGTGCGGTGCTCTACCATTGAGCTAGTTCCGCGGCGACTCCCCTCTCGACTATACCGCGGGGTTTTGTATTTACGACTGCTCAGAGCCCGGTCAACTAGCGCCGCCCCTCGACCACCGCGGGAAGACGTAGAACGGCTTTTCCCAGCGGCCGCACGTAAGACGTGGTCGGAAGTCGGGGATAGCCAAAGGCATTTCAGACTGCTGAAGCAGAGCCCTCGTAATGCATTTTGTAGAGCAGAGACGTACAGGACGAGGGATTCCGTAAGGACACATATCAAAGTTGCAGTCCTTATTGCCAGTGCTGTTCGGCGTTTTAACAGTGTTTTATAGTGCCGAATGAGGTATGATTGCCTTTTTTTATGCAGGAATAAATAATAGAAAATTCAAGTCGAGAAAAAAAGTCGCCGTTTTTCTGGAAGCGGGTATCGAACCCACAACCTCCGCATAATGCGTGCGGTGCTCTACCATTGAGCAAGTTCCGCGGCGACTCCCCTCTCGACTATACCGCGGGGTTTTGTATTTACGACTGCTCAGAGCTTGGTCAACTAGCGCCGCCCCTCGACCACCGCGGGAAGACGTAGAACGTCTTTTCCCAGCGGCCGCACGTAAGACGTGGTCGGAAGTCGGGGATAGCCAAAGGCATTTCAGACTGCTGAAGCCAGAACCCTCGTAATGCATTTTGAAGAGCAGAGACGTACGGGACGAGGGATTCCGTAAGGACACATATCAAAGTTGCAGTCCTTATTGCCAGTGCTGTTCGGCGTTTTAACAGTGTTTTATAGTGCCGAATGAGGTGTGATTGCCTTTTTTTTATGCAGGAATAAATAATAGAAAATTCAAGTCGAGAAAAAAAGTCGCCGTTTTTCTGGAAGCGGGTATCGAACCCACAACCTCCGCATAATGCGTGCGGTGCTCTACCATTGAGCTAGTTCCGCGGCGACTCCCCTCTCGACTATACCGCGGGGTTTTGTATTTACGACTGCTCAGAGCCCGGTCAACTAGCGCCGCCCCTCGACCACCACTGGAAGACGTAGAACGCCTTTTCCCAGCGGCCGCACGTAAGACGTGGTCGGAAGTCGGGGATAGCCAAAGGCATTTCAGACTGCTGAAGCCAGAACCCTCGTAATGCATTTTGAGGAGCAGAGACGTACGGGACGAGGGATTCCGTAAGGACACATATCAAAGTTGCAGTCCTTATTGCCAGTGCTGTTCGGCGTTTTAACAGTGTTTTATAGTGCCGAATGAGGTGTGATTGCCTTTTTTTTATGCAGGAATAAATAATAGAAAATTCAAGTCGAGAAAAAAAGTCGCCGTTTTTCTGGAAGCGGGTATCGAACCCACAACCTCCGCATAATGCGTGCGGTGCTCTACCATTGAGCTAGTTCCGCGGCGACTCCCCTCTCGACTATACCGCGGGGTTTTGTATTTACGACTGCTTAGAGCCCGGTCAACTAGCGCCGCCCCTCGACCACCGCGGGAAGACGTAGAACGTCTTTTCCCAGCGGCCGCACGTAAGACGTGGTCGGAAGTCGGGGATAGCCAAAGGCATTTCAGACTGCTGAAGCAGAACCCTCGTAATGCATTTTGTAGAGCAGAGACGTACGGGACGAGGGATTCCGTAAGGACACATATCATAGTTGCAGTCCTTATTGCCAGTGCTGTTCGGCGTTTTAACAGTGTTTTATAGTGCTGAATGAGGTATGATTGCCTTTTTTTATGCAAGAATAAATAATAGAAAATTCAAGTCGAGAAAAAATGCGCCGTTTTTTCCGGAAGCGGGAATCGAACCCACAACCTCCGCATAACGCGTGCGGTGCTCTACCATTGAGCTAGTTCCGCGGTGACTCCTCTCTCGACTATACCGCGGGGTTTTGTATTTACGACTGCTCAGAGCCCGGTCAACTAGCGCCGCAACCTCGACCACCGCGGGAAGACGTAGAACGTCTTTTCCCAGCGGCCGCACGTAAGACGTGGTCGGAAGTCGGGGATAGCCAAAGGCATTTCAGACTGCTGAAGCCAGAACCTTCGTAATGCATTTTGTAGAGCAGAGACGTACGGGACGAGGGATTCCGTAAGGACACATATCAAAGTTGCAGTCCTTATTGCCAGTGCTGTTCGGCGTTTTAACAGTGTTTTATAGAGCCGAATGAGGTATGATTGCCTTTTTTTTATGCAGGAATAAATAATAGAAAATTCAAGTCGAGAAAAAATGCGCCGTTTTTTCCGGAAGCGGGAATCGAACCCACAACCTCCGCAGAACGCGTGCGGTGCTCTACTATTGAGCTAGTTCCGCGGCGACTCCCCTCTCGACTATACCGCGGGGTTTTGTATTTACGACTGCTCAGAGCCCGGTCAACTAGCGCCGCCCCTCGACCACCGCGGGAAGACGTAGAACGGCTTTTCCCAGCGGCCGCACGTAAGACGTGGTCGGAAGTCGGGGATAGCCAAAGGCATTTCAGACTGCTGAAGCAGAGCCCTTGTAATGCATTTTGTAGAGCAGAGACGTACAGGACGAGGGATTCCGTAAGGACACATATCATAGTTGCAGCCCTTATTGCCAGTGCTGTTCGGCGTTTTAACCGTGTTTTATAGTGCCGAATGAGGTATGATTGCCTTTTTTTATGCAGGAATAAATAATAGAAAATTGAAGTCGAGAAAAAATGCGCCGTTTTTTCCGGAAGCGGGAATCGAACCCACAACCTCCGCATAATGCGTGCGGTGCTCTACCATTGAGCTAGTTCCGCGGCGACTCCCCTCTCGACTATACCGCGGGGTTTTGTATTTACGACTGCTCAGAGCCCGGTCAACTAGCGCCGCCCCTCGACCACCGCGGGAAGACGTAGAACGTCTTTTCCCAGCGGCCGCACGTAAGACGTGGTCGGAAGTCAGGGATAGCCAAAGGCATTTCAGACTGCTGAAGCAGAACCCTCGTAATGCATTTTGTAGAGCAGAGACGTACGGGACGAGGGATTCCGTAAGGACACATATCATACTTGCAGTCCTTATTGCCAGTGCTGTTCGGCGTTTTAACAGTGTTTTATAGTGCCGAATGAGGTATGATTGCCTTTTTTCATGCAGGAATAAATAATATAAAATTCAAGTCGAGAAAAAATGCGCCGTTTTTTTCCGGAAGCGGGAATCGAACCCACAACCTCCGCATAACGCGTGCGGTGCTCTACCATTGAGCTAGTTCCGCGGCGACTCCCCTCTCGACTATACCGCGGGGTTTTGTATTTACGACTGCTCAGAGCCCGGTCAACTAGCGCCGCCCCTCGACCACCGCGGGAAGACGTAGAACGTCTTTTCCCAGCGGCCGCACGTAAGACGTGGTCGGAAGTCAGGGATAGCCAAAGGCATTTCAGACTGCTGAAGCAGAACCCTCGTAATGCATTTTGTAGAGCAGAGACGTACGGGACGAGGGATTCCGTAAGGACACATATCATACTTGCAGTCCTTATTGCCAGTGCTGTTCGGCGTTTTAACAGTGTTTTATAGTGCCGAATGAGGTATGATTGCCCTTTTTTATGCAGGAATCAATAATAGAAAATTCAAGTCGAGAAAAAATGCGCCGTTTTTTCCAGAAGCGGGAATCGAACCCACAACCTCCGCATAACGCGTGCGGTGCTCTACCATTGAGCTAGTTCCGCGGCGACTCCCCTCTCGACTATACCGCGGGGTTTTGTATTTAGGACTACTCAGAGCCCGGTCAACTAGCGCCGCCCCTCGACCACCGCGGGGAGACGTAGAACGTCTTTTCCCAGCGGCCGCACGTAAGACGTGGTCGGAAGTCAAGGATAGCCAAAGGCATTTCAGACTTCTGAAGCCAGAACCCTCGTAATGCATTTTGTAGAGCAGAGACGTACGGGACGAGGGATTCCGTAAGGACACATATCAAAGTTGCAGTCCTTATTGCCAGTGCTGTTCGGCGTTTTAACAGTATTTTAAAGTGCCGAATGAGGTATGATTGCCTTTTTTTATGCAGGAATAAATAATAGAAAATTCAAGTCGAGAAAAAATGCGCCGTTTTTTCTGGAAGCGGGAATCGAACCCACAACCTCCGCATAAGGCGTGCGGTGCTCTACAATTGAGCTAGTTCCGCGGTGACTCCCCTCTCGACTATACCGCGGGGTTTTGTATTTACGACTGCTCAGAGCCCGGTCAACTAGCGCCGCCCCTCGACCACCGCGGGAAGACGTAGACCGTCTTTTCCCAGCGGCCGCACGTAAGACGTGGTCGGAAGTCGGGGATAGCCAAAGGCATTTCAGACTGCTGAAGCCAGAACCTTCGTAATGCATTTTGTAGAGCAGAGACGTACGGGACGAGGGATTCCGTAAGGACACATATCAAAGTTGCAGTCCTTATTGCCAGTGCTGTTCGGCGTTTTAACACTGTTTTATAGTGCCGAATGAGGCATGATTGCCTTTTTTTATGCAGGAATAAATAATAGAAAATTCAAGTCGAGAAAAAAAGTCGCCGTTTTTTCTGGAAGCGGGTATCGAACCCACAACCTCCGCATAATGCGTGCGGTGCTCTACCATTGAGCTAGTTCCGCGGCGACTCCCCTCTCGACTATACCGCGGGGTTTTGTATTTACGACTGCTCAGAGCCTGGTCAACTAGCGCCGCAACCTCGACCACCGCGGGAAGACGTAGAACGTCTTTTCCCAGCGGCCGCACGTAAGACGTGGTCGGAAGTCGGGGATAGCCAAAGGCATTTCAGACTGCTGAAGCCAGAACCTTCGTAATGCATTTTGTAGAGCAGAGACGTACGGGACGAGGGATTCCGTAAGGACACATATCAAAGTTGCAGTCCTTATTGCCAGTGCTGTTCGGCGTTTTAACAGTGTTTTATAGAGCCGAATGAGGTATGATTGCCTTTTTTTTATGCAGGAATAAATAATAGAAAATTCAAGTCGAGAAAAAATGCGCCGTTTTTTCCGGAAGTGGGAATCGAACCCACAACCTCCGCAGAACGCGTGCGGTGCTCTACTATTGAGCTAGTTCCGCGGCGACTCCCCTCTCGACTATACCGCGGGGTTTTGTATTTACGACTGCTCAGAGCCCGGTCAACTAGCGCCGCCCCTCGACCACCGCGGGAAGACGTAGAACGGCTTTTCCCAGCGGCCGCACGTAAGACGTGGTCGGAAGTCGGGGATAGCCAAAGGCATTTCAGACTGCTGAAGCAGAGCCCTCGTAATGCATTTTGTAGAGCAGAGACGTACAGGACGAGGGATTCCGTAAGGACACATATCATAGTTGCAGCCCTTATTGCCAGTGCTGTTCGGCGTTTTAACCGTGTTTTATAGTGCCGAATGAGGTATGATTGCCTTTTTTTATGCAGGAATAAATAATAGAAAATTGAAGTCGAGAAAAAATGCGCCGTTTTTTCCGGAAGCGGGAATCGAACCCACAACCTCCGCATAATGCGTGCGGTGCTCTACCATTGAGCTAGTTCCGCGGCGACTCCCCTCTCGACTATACCGCGGGGTTTTGTATTTACGACTGCTCAGAGCCCGGTCAACTAGCGCCGCCCCTCGACCACCGCGGGAAGACGTAGAACGTCTTTTCCCAGCGGCCGCACGTAAGACGTGGTCGGAAGTCAGGGATAGCCAAAGGCATTTCAGACTGCTGAAGCAGAACCCTCGTAATGCATTTTGTAGAGCAGAGACGTACGGGACGAGGGATTCCGTAAGGACACATATCATACTTGCAGTCCTTATTGCCAGTGCTGTTCGGCGTTTTAACAGTGTTTTATAGTGCCGAATGAGGTATGATTGCCTTTTTTCATGCAGGAATAAATAATAAAAAATTCAAGTCGAGAAAAAATGCGCCGTTTTTTTCCGAAAGCGGGAATCGAACCCACAACCTCCGCATAACGCGTGCGGTGCTCTACCATTGAGCTAGTTCCGCGGCGACTCCCCTCTCGACTATACCGCGGGGTTTTGTATTTACGACTGCTCAGAGCCCGGTCAACTAGCGCCGCCCCTCGACCACCGCGGGAAGACGTAGAACGTCTTTTCCCAGCGGCCGCACGTAAGACGTGGTCGGAAGTCAGGGATAGCCAAAGGCATTTCAGACTGCTGAAGCAGAACCCTCGTAATGCATTTTGTAGAGCAGAGACGTACGGGACGAGGGATTCCGTAAGGACACATATCATACTTGCAGTCCTTATTGCCAGTGCTGTTCGGCGTTTTAACAGTATTTTAAAGTGCCGAATGAGGTATGATTGCCTTTTTTTATGCAGGAATAAATAATAGAAAATTCAAGTCGAGAAAAAATGCGCCGTTTTTTCTGGAAGCGGGAATCGAACCCACAACCTCCGCATAAGGCGTGCGGTGCTCTACAATTGAGCTAGTTCCGCGGTGACTCCCCTCTCGACTATACCGCGGGGTTTTGTATTTACGACTGCTCAGAGCCCGGTCAACTAGCGCCGCCCCTCGACCACCGCGGGAAGACGTAGACCGTCTTTTCCCAGCGGCCGCACGTAAGACGTGGTCGGAAGTCGGGGATAGCCAAAGGCATTTCAGACTGCTGAAGCCAGAACCTTCGTAATGCATTTTGTAGAGCAGAGACGTACGGGACGAGGGATTCCGTAAGGACACATATCAAAGTTGTAGTCCTTATTGCCAGTGCTGTTCGGCGTTTTAACACTGTTTTATAGTGCCGAATGAGGCATGATTGCCTTTTTTTATGCAGGAATAAATAATAGAAAATTCAAGTCGAGAAAAAAAGTCGCCGTTTTTTCTGGAAGCGGGTATCGAACCCACAACCTCCGCATAATGCGTGCGGTGCTCTACCATTGAGCTAGTTCCGCGGCGACTCCCCTCTCGACTATACCGCGGGGTTTTGTATTTACGACTGCTTAGAGCCCGGTCAACTAGCGCCGCCCCTCGACCACCGCGGGAAGACGTAGAACGTCTTTTCCCAGCGGCCGCACGTAAGACGTGGTCGTAAGTCGGGGATAGCCAAAGGCATTTCAGACTGCTGAAGCAGAACCCTCGTAATGCATTTTGTAGAGCAGAGACGTACGGGACGAGGGATTCCGTAAGGACACAAATCATAGTTGCAGTCCTTATTGCCAGTGCTGTTCGGCGTTTTAACCGTGTTTTATAGTGCCGAATGAGGTATGATTGCCTTTTTTTATGCAGGAATAAATAATAGAAAATTGAAGTCGAGAAAAAATGCGCCGTTTTTTCCGGAAGCGGGAATCGAACCCACAACCTCCGCATAACGCGTGCGGTGCTCTACCATTGAGCTAGTTCCGCGGCGACTCCCCTCTCGACTATACCGCGGGGTTTTGTATTTACGACTGCTCAGAGCCCGGTCAACTAGCGCCGCCCCTCGACCACCGCGGGAAGACGTAGAACGTCTTTTCCCAGCGGCCGCACGTAAGACGTGGTCGGAAGTCAGGGATAGCCAAAGGCATTTCAGACTGCTGAAGCAGAACCCTCGTAATGCATTTTGTAGAGCAGAGACGTACGGGACGAGGGATTCCGTAAGGACACATATCATACTTGCAGTCCTTATTGCCAGTGCTGTTCGGCGTTTTAACAGTATTTTAAAGTGCCGAATGAGGTATGATTGCCTTTTTTTATGCAGGAATAAATAATAGAAAATTCAAGTCGAGAAAAAATGCGCCGTTTTTTCTGGAAGCGGGAATCGAACCCACAACCTCCGCATAAGGCGTGCGGTGCTCTACAATTGAGCTAGTTCCGCGGTGACTCCCCTCTCGACTATACCGCGGGGTTTTGTATTTACGACTGCTCAGAGCCCGGTCAACTAGCGCCGCCCCTCGACCACCGCGGGAAGACGTAGACCGTCTTTTCCCAGCGGCCGCACGTAAGACGTGGTCGGAAGTCGGGGATAGCCAAAGGCATTTCAGACTGCTGAAGCCAGAACCTTCGTAATGCATTTTGTAGAGCAGAGACGTACGGGACGAGGGATTCCGTAAGGACACATATCAAAGTTGCAGTCCTTATTGCCAGTGCTGTTCGGCGTTTTAACACTGTTTTATAGTGCCGAATGAGGCATGATTGCCTTTTTTTATGCAGGAATAAATAATAGAAAATTCAAGTCGAGAAAAAAAGTCGCCGTTTTTTCTGGAAGCGGGTATCGAACCCACAACCTCCGCATAATGCGTGCGGTGCTCTACCATTGAGCTAGTTCCGCGGCGACTCCCCTCTCGACTATACCGCGGGGTTTTGTATTTACGACTGCTTAGAGCCCGGTCAACTAGCGCCGCCCCTCGACCACCGCGGGAAGACGTAGAACGTCTTTTCCCAGCGGCCGCACGTAAGACGTGGTCGTAAGTCGGGGATAGCCAAAGGCATTTCAGACTGCTGAAGCAGAACCCTCGTAATGCATTTTGTAGAGCAGAGACGTACGGGACGAGGGATTCCGTAAGGACACAAATCATAGTTGCAGTCCTTATTGCCTGTGCTGTTCGGCGTTTTAACAGTGTTTTATAGTGCTGAATGAGGTATGATTGCCTTTTTTTATGCAGGAATAAATAATAGAAAATTCAAGTCGAGAAAAAATGCGCCGTTTTTTCCGGAAGCGGGAATCGAACCCACAACCTCCGCATAATGCGTGCGGTGCTCTACCATTGAGCTAGTTCCGCGGCGACTCCCCTCTCGACTATACCGCGGGGTTTTGTATTTACGACTGCTCAGAGCCCGGTCAACTAGCGCCGCCCCTCGACCACCGCGGGAAGACGTAGAACGTCTTTTCCCAGCGGCCGCACGTAAGACGTGGTCGGAAGTCAGGGATAGCCAAAGGCATTTCAGACTGCTGAAGCAGAACCCTCGTAATGCATTTTGTAGAGCAGAGACGTACGGGACGAGGGATTCCGTAAGGACACATATCAAAGTTGCAGTCCTTATTGCCAGTGCTGTTCGGCGTTTTAACAGTATTTTAAAGTGCCGAATGAGGTATGATTGCCTTTTTTTATGCAGGAATAAATAATAGAAAATTCAAGTCGAGAAAAAATGCGCCGTTTTTTCTGGAAGCGGGAATCGAACCCACAACCTCCGCATAAGGCGTGCGGTGCTCTACAATTGAGCTAGTTCCGCGGTGACTCCCCTCTCGACTATACCGCGGGGTTTTGTATTTACGACTGCTCAGAGCCCGGTCAACTAGCGCCGCCCCTCGACCACCGCGGGAAGACGTAGACCGTCTTTTCCCAGCGGCCGCACGTAAGACGTGGTCGGAAGTCGGGGATAGCCAAAGGCATTTCAGACTGCTGAAGCCAGAACCTTCGTAATGCATTTTGTAGAGCAGAGACGTACGGGACGAGGGATTCCGTAAGGACACATATCAAAGTTGCAGTCCTTATTGCCAGTGCTGTTCGGCGTTTTAACACTGTTTTATAGTGCCGAATGAGGCATGATTGCCTTTTTTTATGCAGGAATAAATAATAGAAAATTCAAGTCGAGAAAAAAAGTCGCCGTTTTTTCTGGAAGCGGGTATCGAACCCACAACCTCCGCATAATGCGTGCGGTGCTCTACCATTGAGCTAGTTCCGCGGCGACTCCCCTCTCGACTATACCGCGGGGTTTTGTATTTACGACTGCTTAGAGCCCGGTCAACTAGCGCCGCCCCTCGACCACCGCGGGAAGACGTAGAACGTCTTTTCCCAGCGGCCGCACGTAAGACGTGGTCGTAAGTCGGGGATAGCCAAAGGCATTTCAGACTGCTGAAGCAGAACCCTCGTAATGCATTTTGTAGAGCAGAGACGTACGGGACGAGGGATTCCGTAAGGACACATATCATAGTTGCAGTCCTTATTGCCTGTGCTGTTCGGCGTTTTAACAGTGTTTTATAGTGCTGAATGAGGTATGATTGCCTTTTTTTATGCAGGAATAAATAATAGAAAATTCAAGTCGAGAAAAAATGCGCCGTTTTTTCCGGAAGCGGGAATCGAACCCACAACCTCCGCAGAACGCGTGCGGTGCTCTACTATTGAGCTAGTTCCGCGGCGACTCCCCTGTCGACTATACCGCGGGGTTTTGTATTTACGACTGCTCAGAGCCCGGTCAACTAGCGCCGCCCCTCGACCACCGCGGGAAGACGTAGAACGGCTTTTCCCAGCGGCCGCACGTAAGACGTGGTCGGAAGTCGGGGATAGCCAAAGGCATTTCAGACTGCTGAAGCAGAACCCTCGTAATGCATTTTGTAGAGCAGAGACGTACAGGACGAGGGATTCCGTAAGGACACATATCATAGTTGCAGCCCTTATTGCCAGTGCTGTTCGGCGTTTTAACCGTGTTTTATAGTGCCGAATGAGGTATGATTGCCTTTTTTTATGCAGGAATAAATAATAGAAAATTGAAGTCGAGAAAAAATGCGCCGTTTTTTCCGGAAGCGGGAATCGAACCCACAACCTCCGCATAATGCGTGCGGTGCTCTACCATTGAGCTAGTTCCGCGGCGACTCCCCTCTCGACTATACCGCGGGGTTTTGTATTTACGACTGCTCAGAGCCCGGTCAACTAGCGCCGCCCCTCGACCACCGCGGGAAGACGTAGAACGTCTTTTCCCAGCGGCCGCACGTAAGACGTGGTCGGAAGTCAGGGATAGCCAAAGGCATTTCAGACTGCTGAAGCAGAACCCTCGTAATGCATTTTGTAGAGCAGAGACGTACGGGACGAGGGATTCCGTAAGGACACATATCATACTTGCAGTCCTTATTGCCAGTGCTGTTCGGCGTTTTAACAGTGTTTTATAGTGCCGAATGAGGTATGATTGCCTTTTTTCATGCAGGAATAAATAATAAAAAATTCAAGTCGAGAAAAAATGCGCCGTTTTTTTCTGGAAGCGGGAATCGAACCCACAACCTCCGCATAACGCGTGCGGTGCTCTACCATTGAGCTAGTTCCGCGGCGACTCCCCTCTCGACTATACCGCGGGGTTTTGTATTTACGACTGCTCAGAGCCCGGTCAACTAGCGCCGCCCCTCGACCACCGCGGGAAGACGTAGAACGTCTTTTCCCAGCGGCCGCACGTAAGACGTGGTCGGACGTCAAGGATAGCCAAAGGCATTTCAGACTGCTGAAGCCAGAACCCTCGTAATGCATTTTGTAGAGCAGAGACGTACGGGACGAGGGATTCCGTAAGGACACATATCATAGTTGCAGTCCTTATTGCCAGTGCTGTTCGGCGTTTTAACAGTGTTTTATAGTGCCGAATGAGGTATGATTGCCTTTTTATTATGCAGGAATAAATAATAGAAAATTCAAGTAGAGAAAAAATGCGCCGTTTTTTCCGGAAGCGGGAATCGAACCCACAACCTCCGCATAACGCGTGCGGTGCTCTACCATTCAGCTAGTTCCGCGGCGACTCCCCTCTCGACTTTACCGCGGGGTATTGTATTTACGACTGCTCAGAGCCCGGTCAACTAGCGCCGCCCCTCGACCACCGCGGGAAGACGTAGAACGTCTTTTCCCAGCGGCCGCACGTAAGATGTGGTCGGAAGTCGGGGATAGCCAAAGGCATTTCAGACTGCTGAAGCAGAACCCTCGTAATGCATTGTGTAGAGCAGAGACATACGGGACGAGGGATTCCGTAAGGACACATATCAGAGTTGCAGTCCTTAATGCCAGTGCTGTTCGGCGTTTTAACAGTGTTTTATACTGCCGAATGAGGTATGATCGCCTTTTTTTATGCAGGAATAAATAATAGAAAATTCAAGTCGAGAAAAAATGCGCCGTTTTTTCCGGAAGCGGGAATCGAACCCACAACCTCCGCATAAGGCGTGCGGTGCTCTACCATTGAGCTAGTTCCGCGGTGACTCCCCTCTCGACTATACCGCGGGGTTTTGTATTTACGACTGCTCAGAGCCCGGTCAACTAGCGCCGCCCCTCGACCACCGCGGGAAGACGTAGACCGTCTTTTCCCAGCGGCCGCACGTAACACGTGGTCGGAAGTCGGAGATAGCCAAAGGCATTTCAGACTGCTGAAGCCTTGAACCTTCGTAATGCATTTTGTAGAGCAGAGACGTACGGGACGAGGGATTCCGTAAGGAGACATATCAAAGTTGCAGTCCTTATTGCCAGTGCTGCTCGGCGTTTTAACAGTGTTTTATAGTGCCGAATGAGGCATGATTGCCCTTTTTTTATGCAGGAATAAATAATAGAAAATTCAAGTCGAGAAAAAATGCGCCCTTTTTTCCGGAAGCGGGAATCGAACCCACAACCTCCGCATAACGCGTGCTTTGCTCTACCATTGAGCTAGTTCCGCGGCGACTCCCCTCTCGACTATACCGCGAGGTTTTGTATTTACGACGGCTCAGAGCCCGGTCAACTAGCGCCGCCCCTAAACCACCGCGGGAAGACGTAGAACGTCTTTTCCAAGCGGCCGCACGTAAGACGTGGTCGGAAGTCGGGGATAGCCAAAGGCATTTCAGACTGCTGAAGCCAGAACCCTCGTAATGCATTTTGTAGAGCAGAGACGTACGGGACGAGGGATTCCGTAAGGACACATATCAAAGTTGCAGTCCTTAATGCCAGTGCTGTTCGGCGTTTTAACAGTGTTTTATAGTGCCGAATGAGGTATGATTGCCTTTTTTTATGCAGGAATAAATAATAGAAAATTCAAGTCGAGAAAAAATGCGCCCTTTTTTCCGGAAGCGGGAATCGAACCCACAACCTGCGCATAACGCGTGCGGTGCTCTACCATTGAGCTAGTTCCGCGGCGACTCCCCTCTCGACTATACCGCGGGGTTTTGTATTTACGACTGCTCAGAGCCCGGTCCACTAGCGCCGCCCCTCGACCACCGCGGGAAGACGTAGAACGTCTTTTCCCAACGGCCGCAAGTAAGACGTGGTCGGAAGTTGGGGATAGCCAAAGGCATTTCAGACTGCTGAAGCCAGAACCCTCGTAATACATTTTGTAGAGCAGAGACGTACCGGACGAGGGATTCCGTAAGGACACATATCAAAGTTGCAGTCCTTATTGCCAGTGGTGTTCGGCGTTTTAACAGTGTTTTATAGTGCCGAATGATGTATGATTGCCTTTTTGTTATGCAGGAATAAATAATAGAAAATTCAAGTCGAGAAAAAATGCGCCGTTTTTTCCAGAAGCGGGAATCGAACCCACAACCTCCGCATAACGCGTGCGGTGCTCTACCATTGAGCTAGTTCCGCGGCGACTCCCCTCTCGACTTACCGCGGGGTTTTGTATTTACGACTGCTCAGAGCCCGGTCAACTAGCGCCGCCCCTCGACCACCGCGGGAAGACGTAGAACGTCTTTTCCCAGCGGCCGCACGTAAGACATGGTCGGAAGTCGGGGATAGCCAAAGGCATTTCAGACTGCTGAAGCAGAACCCTCGTAATGCATTTTGTAGAGCAGAGACGTACGGGACGAGGGATTCCGTAAGGACACATATCATAGTTGCAGTCCTTATTGCCAGTGCTGTTCGGCGTTTTAACAGTGTTTTATAGTGCCGAATGAGGTTTGATTGCCTTTTTTATGCAGGAATAAATAATAGAAAATTCAAGTCGAGAAAAAATGCGCCGTTTTTCCGGAAGCGGGAATTGAACCCACAACCTCCGCATAACGCGTGCGGTGCTCTACCATTGAGCTAGTTCCGCGGCGACTCCCCTCTCGACTATACCTCGGGGTTTTGTATTTACGACAGCTCAGAGCCCGGTCAACTAGCGCCGCCCCTCGACCACCGCGGGAAGACGTGGAACGTCTTTTCCCAGCGGCCGCACGTAAGACTTGGTCGTAAGTCGAGGATAGCCAAAGGCATTTCAGACTGCTGAAGCCAGAGCCTTCGTAAAGCATTTTGTAGAGCAGAGACGTACGGGACGAGGGATTCCGTAAGGACACATATCAAAGCTGCAGTCCATATTGCCAGTGCTGTTCGGCGTTTTAACAATGTTTTATAGTGCCGAATGAGGTATGATTGCCCTTTTTCATGCAAGAATAAATAATAGAAAATTCAAGTCGAGAAAAAATGCGCCGTTTTTTCCGGAAGCGGGAATCGAACCCACAACCTCCGCATAACGCGTGCGGTGCTCTACCATTGAGCTAGTTCCGCGGCGACTCCCCTCTCGACTATACCGCGGGGTTTTGTATTTACGACTGCTCAGAGCCCGTTCAACTAGCGCCGCCCCTCGACCACCGCTGGAAGACGTAGAACGTCTTTTCCCAGCGGCCGCACGTAAGACGTGGTCGGAAGTCGGGGATTGCCAAAGGCATTTCAGACTGCTGAAGCCAGAACCCTCATAATGCATTTTGTAGAGCAGAGACGTACGGGACGAGGGATTCCGTAAGGACAAATATCAAAGTTGCAGTCCTTATTGCCAGTGCTGTTCGGCGTTTTAACAGTGTTTTATAGTGCCGAATGAGGTATGATTGCCTTTTTATTATGCAGGAATAAATAATAGAAAATTCAAGTCGAGAAAAAATGCGCCGTTTTTTCCGGAAGCCGGAATCGAACCCACAACCTCCGCATAAGGCGTGCGGTGCTCTACCATTGAGCTAGTTCCGCGGTGACTCCCCTCTCGACTATACCGCGGGGTTTTGTATTTACGACTGCTCAGAGCCCGGTCAACTAGCGCCGCCCCTCGACCACCGCGGGAAGACGTAGAACGTCTTTTCCCAGCGGCCGCACGTAAGATGTGGTCGGAAGTCGGGGATAGCCAAAGGCATTTCAGACTGCTGAAGCAGAACCCTCGTAATGCATTGTGTAGAGCAGAGACATACGGGACGAGGCATTCCGTAAGGACACATATCATAGTTGCAGTCCTTATTGCCAGTGCTGTTCGGCGTTTTAACAGTGTTTTATAGTGCCGAATGAGGTATGATTGCCTTTTTATTATGCAGGACTAAATAATAGAAAATTCAAGTCGAGAAAAAATGCGCCGTTTTTTCCGGAAGCGGGAATCGAACCCACAACCTCCGCATAACGCGTGCGGTGCTCTACCATTCAGCTAGTTCCGCGGCGACTCCCCTCTCGACTGTACCGCGGGGTATTGTATTTACGACTGCTCAGAGCCCGATCAACTAGCACCGCCCCTCGACCACCGCGGGAAGACGTAGAACGTCTTTTCCCAGCGGCCGCACGTAAGATGTGGTCGGAAGTCGGGGATAGCCAAAGGCATTTCAGACTGCTGAAGCAGAACCCTCGTAATGCATTGTGTAGAGCAGAGACATACGGGACGAGGGATTCCGTAAGGACACATATCATAGTTGCAGTCCTTATTGCCAGTGCTGTTCGGCGTTTTAACAGTGTTTTATACTGCCGAATGAGGTATGATCGCCTTTTTTTATGCAGGAATAAATAATAGAAAATTCAAGTCGAGAAAAAATGCGCCGTTTTTTCCGGAAGCGGGAATCGAACCCACAACCTCCGCATAAGGCGTGCGGTGCTCTACCATTGAGCTAGTTCCGCGGTGACTCCCCTCTCGACTATACCGCGGGGTTTTGTATTTACGACTGCTCAGAGCCCGGTCAACTAGCGCCGCCCCTCGACCACCGCGGGAAGACGTAGACCGTCTTTTCCCAGCGGCCGCACGTAAGACGTGGTCGGAAGTCGGGGATAGCCAAAGGCATTTCAGACTGCTGAAGCCAGAACCTTCGTAATGCATTTTGTAGAGCAGAGACGTACGGGACGAGGGATTCCGTAAGGAGACATATCAAAGTTGCAGTCCTTATTGCCAGTGCTGCTCGGCGTTTTAACAGTGTTTTATAGTGCCGAATGAGGCATGATTGCCCTTTTTTTATGCAGGAATAAATAATAGAAAATTCAAGTCGAGAAAAAATGCGCCGTTTTTTCCGGAAGCGGGAATCGAACCCACAACCTCCGCATAACGCGTGCGGTGCTCTACCATTGAGCTAGTTCCGCGGCGATTCCCCTCTCGACTATACCGCGGGGTTTTGTATTTACGACTGCTCAGAGCCCGGTCAACTAGCGCCGCCCCTCGACCACCGCTGGAAGACGTAGAACGTCTTTTCCCAGTGGCCGCACGTAAGACGTGGTCGGAAGTCGGGGATAGCCAAAGGCATTTCAGACTGCTGAAGCCAGAACCCTCGTAATGCATTTTGTAGAGCAGAGACGTACGGGACGAGGGATTCCGTAAGGACACATATCAAAGTTGCAGTCCTTATTGCCAGTGCTGTTCGGCGTTTTAACAGTGTTTTATAGTGCCGAATGAGGTATGATTGCCTTTTTATTATGCAGGAATAAATAATAGAAAATTCAAGTCGAGAAAAAATGCGCCGTTTTTTTCCGGAAGCGGGAATCGAACCCACAACCTCCGCATAACGCGTGCGGTGCTCTACCATTCAGCTAGTTCCGCGGCGACTCCCCTCTCGACTGTACCGCGGGGTATTGTATTTACGACTGCTCAGAGCCCGGTCAACTAGCGCCGCCCCTCGACCACCGCGGGAAGACGTAGAACGTCTTTTCCCAGCGGCCGCACGTAAGATGTGGTCGGAAGTCGGGGATAGCCAAAGGCATTTCAGACTGCTGAAGCAGAACCCTCGTAATGCATTGTGTAGAGCAGAGACATACGGGACGAGGGATTCCGTAAGGACACATATCATAGTTGCAGTACTTATTGCCAGTGCTGTTCGGCGTTTTAACAGTGTTTTATAGTGCCGAATGAGGTATAATCGCCTTTTTTTATGCAGGAATAAATAATAGAAAATTCAAGTCGAGAAAAAATGCGCCGTTTTTTCCGGAAGCGGGAATCGAACCCACAACCTCCGCATAACGCGTGCGGTGCTCTACCATTGAGCTAGTTCCGCGGCGACTCCCCTCTCGACTATACCGCGAGGTTTTGTATTTACGACGGCTCAGAGCCCGGTCAACTAGCGCCGCCCCTAAACCACCGCGGGAAGACGTAGAACGTCTTTTCCAAGCGGCCGCACGTAAGACGTGGTCGGAAGTCGGGGATAGCCAAAGGCATTTCAGTCTGCTGAAGCCAGAACCCTCGTAATGCATTTTGTAGAGCAGAGACGTACGGGACGAGGGATTCTGTAAGGACACATATCAAAGTTGCAGTCCTTAATGCCAGTGCTGTTCGGCGTTGTAACAGTGTTTTATAGTGCCGAATGAGGTATGATTGCCTTTTTTTATGCAGGAATAAATAATAGAAAATTCAAGTCGAGAAAAAATGCGCCCTTTTTTCCGGAAGCGGGAATCGAACCCACAACCTGCGCATAACGCGTGCGGTGCTCTACCATTGAGCTAGTTCCGCGGCGACTCCCCTCTCGACTATACCGCGGGGTTTTGTATTTACGACTGCTCAGAGCCCGGTCAACTAGCGCCGCCCCTCGACCACCGCGGGAAGACGTAGAACGTCTTTTCCCAACGGCCGCAAGTAAGACGTGGTCGGAAGTTGGGGATAGCCAAAGGCATTTCAGACTGCTGAAGCCAGAACCCTCGTAATACATTTTGTAGAGCAGAGACGTACCGGACGAGGGATTCCGTAAGGACACATATCAAAGTTGCAGTCCTTATTGCCAGTGGTGTTCGGCGTTTTAACAGTGTTTTATAGTGCCGAATGATGTATGATTGCCTTTTTGTTATGCAGGAATAAATAATAGAAAATTCAAGTCGAGAAAAAATGCGCCGTTTTTTCCAGAAGCGGGAATCGAACCCACAACCTCCGCATAACGCGTGCGGTGCTCTATCATTGAGCTAGTTCCGCGGCGAGTCCCCTCTCGACTTACCGCGGGGTTTTGTATTTACGACTGCTCAGAGCCCGGTCAACTAGCGCCGCCCCTCGACCACCGCGGGAAGACGTAGAACGTCTTTTCCCAGCGGCCGCACGTAAGACATGGTCGGAAGTCGGGGATAGCCAAAGGCTTTTCAGACTGCTGAAGCAGAACCCTCGTAATGCATTTTGTAGAGCAGAGACGTACGGGACGAGGGATTCCGTAAGGACACATATCATAGTTGCAGTCTTTATTGCCAGTGCTGTTCGGCGTTTTAACAGTGTTTTATAGTGCCGAATGAGGTATGATTGCCTTTTTTATGCAGGAATAAATAATAGAAAATTCAAGTCGAGAAAAAATGCGCCGTTTTTCCGGAAGCGGGAATTGAACCCACAACCTCCGCATAACGCGTGCGGTGCTCTACCATTGAGCTAGTTCCGCGGCGACTCCCCTCTCGACTATACCTCGGGGTTTTGTATTTACGACAGCTCAGAGCCCGGTCAACTAGCGCCGCCCCTCGACCACCCCGGGAAGACGTAGAACGTCTTTTCCCAGCGGCCGCACGTAAGACTTGGTCGTAAGTCGGGGATAGCCAAAGGCATTTCAGACTGCTGAAGCCAGAACCTTCGTAAAGCATTTTGTAGAGCAGAGACGTACGGGACGAGGGATTCCGTAAGGACACATATCAAAGCTGCAGTCCATATTGCCAGTGCTGTTCGGCGTTTTAACAATGTTTTATAGTGCCGAATGAGGTATGATTGCCCTTTTTCATGCAAGAATAAATAATAGAAAATTCAAGTCGAGAAAAAAATGCGCCGTTTTTTCCGGAAGCGGGAATCGAACCCACAACCTCCGCATAACGCGTGCGGTGCTCTACCATTGAGCTAGTTCCGCGGCGACTCCCCTCTCGACTATACCGCGGGGTTTTGTATTTACGACTGCTCAGAGCCCGGTCAACTAGCGCCGCCCCTCGACCACCGCTGGAAGACGTAGAACGTCTTTTCCCAGCGGCCGCACGTAAGACGTGGTCGGAAGTCGGGGATTGCCAAAGGCATTTCAGACTGCTGAAGCCAGAACCCTCGTAATGCATTTTGTAGAGCAGAGACGTACGGGACTAGGGATTCCGTAAGGACACATATCAAAGTTGCAGTCCTTATTGCCAGTGCTGTTCGGCGTTTTAACAGCGTTTTATAGTGCCGAATGAGGTATGATTGCCTTTTTATTATGCAGGAATAAATAATAGAAAATTCAAGTGGAGAAAAAATGCGCCGTTTTTTCCGGAAGCGGGAATCGAACCCACAACCTCCGCATAACGCGTGCGGTGCTCTACCATTGAGCTAGTTCCGCGGCGACTCCCCTCTCGACTATACCGCGGGGTTTTGTATTTACGACTGCTCAGAGCCCGGTCAACTAGCGCCGTCCCTCGACCACCGCGGGAAGACGTAGAACGTCTTTTCCCAGCGGCCGCAAGTAAGACGTGGTCAGAAGTTGGGGATAGCCAAAGGCATTTCAGACTGCTGAAGCCAGAACCCTCGTAATACATTTTGTAGAGCAGAGACGTACCGGACGAGGGATTCCGTAAGGACACATATCAAAGTTGCAGTCCTTATTGCCAGTGGTGTTCGGCGTTGTAACAGTGTGTTATAGTGCCGAATGATGTATGATTGCCTTTTTGTTATGCAGGAATAAATATTAGAAAATTCAAGTCGAGAAAAAATGCGCCGTTTTTTCCAGAAGCGGGAATCGAACCCACAACCTCCGCATAACACGTGCGGTGCTCTACCATTGAGCTAGTTCCGCGGCGACTCCCCTCTCGACTATACCGCGGGGTTTTGTATTTACGACTGCTCAGAGCCCGGTCAACTAGCGCCGCCCCTAAACCACCGCGGGAAGACGTAGAACGTCTTTTCCCAGCGGCCGCACGTAAGACGTGGTCGGAAGTCGGGGATAGCCAAAGGCATTTCAGACTGCTGAAGCAGAACCCTCGTAATGCATTTTGTAGAGCAGAGACGTACGGGACGAGGGATTCCGTAAGGACACATATCATAGTTGCAGTCCTTATTGCCAGTGCTGTTCGGCGTTTTAACAGTGTTTTATAGTGCCGAATGAGGTATGATTGCCTTTTTATGCAGGAATAAATAATAGAAAATTCAAGTCGAGAAAAAATGCGCCGTTTTTCCGGAAGCGGGAATTGAACCCACAACCTCCGCATAACGCGTGCGGTGCTCTACCATTGAGCTAGTTCCGCGGCGACTCCCCTCTCGACTATACCTCGGGGTTTTGTATTTACGACAGCTCAGAGCCCGGTCAACTAGCGCCGCCCCTCGACCACCGCGGGAAGACGTAGAACGTCTTTTCCCAGCGGCCGTACGTAAGACTTGGTCGGAAGTCGGGGATAGCCAAAGGCATTTCAGACTGCTGAAGCCAGAACCTTCGTAAAGCATTTTGTAGAGCAGAGACATACGGGACGAGGGATTCCGTAAGGACACATATCAAAGCTGCAGTCCATATTGCCAGTGCTGTTCGGCGTTTTAACAATGTTTTATAGTGCCGAATGAGGTATGATTGCCCTTTTTTATGCAAGAATAAATAATAGAAAATTCAAGTCGAGAAAAAATGCGCCGTTTTTTCCGGAAGCGGGAATCGAACCCACAACCTCCGCATAACGCGTGCGGTGCTCCACCATTAAGCTAGTTCCGCGGCGACTCCCCTCTCGACTATACCGCGGGGTTTTGTATTTACTACTGCTCAGAGCCCGGTCAACTAGCGCCGCCCCTCGACCACCGCGGGAAGACGTAGAACGTCTTTTCCCAGCGGCCGCACGTAAGACGTGGTCGGAAGTCGGGTATAGCCAAAGGCATTTCAGACTGCTGAAGCCAGAACCCTCGTAATGCATTTTGTAGAGCAGAGACGTACGGGACGAGGGATTCCGTAAGGACACATATCAAAGTTGCAGTCCTCATTGCCAGTGCTGTTCGGCGTTTTAACAGTGTTTTATAGTTCCGAATGAGGTATGATTGCCTTTTTTTATGCAGGAATAAATAATAGAAAATTCAAGTCGAGAAAAAATGCGCCGTTTTTTCTGGAAGCGGGAATCAAACCCACAACCTCCGCATAACGCGTGCGGTGCTCTACCATTGAGCTAGTTCCGCGGCGACTCCCCTCTCGACTATACCGCGGGGTTTTTTATTTACGACTGCTCAGAGCCCGGTCAACTAGCGCCGCCCCTCGATCACCGCGGGAAGACGTAGAACGTCTTTTCCCAGCGGCCGCACGTAAGACGTGGTCGGAAGTCGGGGATAGCCAAAGGCATTTCAGACTGCTGAAGCCAGAACCCTCGTAATGCATTTTGTAGAGCAGAGACGTACGGGACGAGGGATTCCGTAAGTACACATATCAAAGTTGCAGTCCTTATTGCCAGTGCTGTTCGGCGTTTTAACAGTGTTTTATAGAGCCGAATGAGGTATGATTGCCCCTTTTTATACAGGAATAAATAATAGAAAATTCAAGTCGAGAAAATATGCGCCGTTTTTTCCGGAAGCGGGAATCGAACCCACAACCTCCGCAGAACGCGTGCGGTGCTCTACCATTGAGCTAGTTCCGCGGCGACTCCCCTCTCGACTATACCGCGGGGTTTTGTATTTACGACTGCTCAGAGCCCGGTCAACTAGCGCCGCCCCTCGACCACCCCGGGAAGACGTAGAACGCCTTTTCCCAGCGGCCGCACGTAAGACGTTGTCGGAAGTCGGGGATAGCCAAAGGCATTTCAGACTGCTGAAGCCAGAATCCTCGAAATGCATTTTGAAGAGCAGAGACGTACGGGACGAGGGATTCCGTAAGGACACCTATCAAAGTTGCAGTCCTTATTGCCAGTGCTGTTCGGCGTTTTAACAGTGTTTTATTGTGCCGAATGAGGTATGATTGCCTTTTTTTTATGCAGGAATAAATAATAGAAAATTCAAGTCGAGAAAAAATGCGTTGATTTTTCCGGAAGCGGGAATCGAACCCACAACCTCCGCATAACGCGTGCGGTGCTCTACCATTAAGCTAGTTCCGCGGCGACTCCCCTCTCGACTATACCGCGGGGTTTTGTATTTAGGACTACTCAGAGCCCGGTCAACTAGCGCCGCCCCTCGACCACCGCGGGAAGACGTAGAACGTCTTTTCCCAGCGGCCGCACGTAAGACGTGGTCGGAAGTCAAGGATAGCCAAAGGCATTTCAGACTGCTGAAGCCAGAACCCTCGTAATGCATTTTGTAGAGCAGAGACGTACGGGACGAGGGATTCCGTAAGGACACATATCAAAGTTGCAGTCCTTATTGCCAGTGCTGTTCGGCGTTTTAACAGTATTTTAAAGTGCCGAATGAGGTATGATTGCCTTTTTTTATGCAGGAATAAATAATAGAAAATTCAAGTCGAGAAAACATGCGGCGTTTTTTTCTGGAAGCGGGAATCGAACCCACAACCTCCGCATAAGGCGTGCGGTGCTCTACCATTGAGCTAGTTCCGCGGTGACTCCCCTCTCGACTATACCGCGGGGTTTTGTATTTACGACTGCTCAGAGCCCGGTCAACTAGCGCCGCCCCTCGACCACCGCGGGAAGACGTAGACCGTCTTTTCCCAGCGGCCGCACGTAATACGTGGTCGGAAGTCGGGGATAGCCAAAGGCATTTCAGACTGCTGAAGCCAGAACCCTCGTAATACATTTTCTAGAGCAGAGACGTACCGGACGAGGGATTCCGTAAGGACACATATCAAAGTTGCAGTCCTTATTGCCAGTGGTGTTCGGCGTTTTAACAGTGTTTTATAGTGCCGAATGATGTATGATTGCCTTTTTGTTATGCAGGAATAAATAATAGAAAATTCAAGTCGAGAAAAAATGCGCCGTTTTTTCCAGAAGCGGGAATCGAACCCACAACCTCCGCATAACGCGTGCGGTGCTCTACCATTGAGCTAGTTCCGCGGCGACTCCCCTCTCGACTATACCGCGGGGTTTTGTATTTACGACTGCTCAGAGCCCGGTCAACTAGCGCCGCTCCTCGACCACCGCGGGAAGACGTAGAACGTCTTTTCCCAGCGGCCGCACGTAAGACGTGGTCGGAAGTCGGGGATAGCCAAAGGCATTTCAGACTGCTGAAGCCAGAACCCTCGTAATGCATTTTGTAGAGCAGAGACGTACGGGACGAGGGATTCTGTAAGGACACATATCAAAGTTGCAGTCCTTAATGCCAGTGCTGTTCGGCGTTTTAACAGTGTTTTATAGTGCCGAATGAGGTATGATTGCCTTTTTTTATGCAGGAATAAATAATAGAAAATTCAAGTCGAGAAAAAATGCGCCGTTTTTCCGGAAGCGGGAATTGAACCCACAACCTCCGCATAACGCGTGCGGTGCTCTACCATTGAGCTAGTTCCGCGGCGACTCCCCTCTCGACTATACCTCGGGGTTTTGTATTTACGACAGCTCAGAGCCCGGTCAACTAGCGCCGCCCCTCGACCACCGCGGGAAGACGTAGAACGTCTTTTCCCAGCGGCCGCACGTAAGACTTGGTCGGAAGTCGGGGATAGCCAAAGGCATTTCAGACTGCTGAAGCCAGAACCTTCGTAAAGCATTTTGTAGAGCAGAGACGTACGGGACGAGGGATTCCGTAAGGACACATATCAAAGCTGCAGTCCATATTGCCAGTGCTGTTCGGCGTTTTAACAATGTTTTATAGTGCCGAATGAGGTATGATTGCCCTATTTTATGCAAGAATAAATAATAGAAAATTCAAGTCGAGAAAAAATGCGCCGTTTTTTCCGGAAGCGGGAATCGAACCCACAACCTCCGCATAACGCGTGCGGTGCTCCACCATTAAGCTAGTTCCGCGGCGACTCCCCTCTCGACTATACCGCGGGGTTTTGTATTTACTACTGCTCAGAGCCCGGTCAACTAGCGCCGCCCCTCGACCACCGCGGGAAGACGTAGAACGTCTTTTCCCAGCGGCCGCACGTAAGACGTGGTCGGAAGTCGGGGATAGCCAAAGGCATTTCAGACTGCTGAAGCCAGAACCCTCGTAATGCATTTTGTAGAGCAGAGACGTACGGGACGAGGGATTCCGTAAGGACACATATCAAAGTTGCAGTCCTCATTGCCAGTGCTGTTCGGCGTTTTAACAGTGTTTTATAGTGCCGAATGAGGTATGATTGCCATTTTTTATGCAGGAATAAATAATAGAAAATTCAAGTCGAGAAAAAATGCGCCGTTTTTTCTGGAAGCGGGAATAAAACTCACAACCTCCGCATAACGCGTGCGGTGCTCTACCATTGAGCTAGTTCCGCGGCGACTCCCCTCTCGACTATACCGCGGGGTTTTGTATTTACGACTGCTCAGAGCCCGGTCAACTAGCGCCGCCCCTCGATCACCGCGGGAAGACGTAGAACGTCTTTTCCCAGCGGCCGCACGTAAGACGTGGTCGGAATTCGGGGATAGCCAAAGGCATTTCAGACTGCTGAAGCCAGAACCCTCGTAATGCATTTTGTAGAGCAGCGACGTACGGGACGAGGGATTCCGTAAGGACACATATCAAAGTTGCAGTCCTTATTGCCAGTGCTGTTCGGCGTTTTAACAGTGTTTTATAGTGCCGAATGAGGTATGATTGCCTTTTTTTATACAGGAATAAATAATAGAAAATTCAAGTCGAGAAAAAAATGCGCCGTTTTTTCCGGAAGCGGGTATCGAACCCACAACCTCCGTATAATGCGTGCGGTGCTCTACCATTGAGCTATTTCCGCGGCGACTCCCCTCTCGACGATACCGCGGGGTTTTGTATTTACGACTGCTCAGAGCCCGGTCAACTAGCACCGCCCCTCGACCACCGCGGGAAGACGTAGAACGTCTTTTCCCAGCGGCCGCACGTAAGACGTGGTGGGAAGTCGGGGATAGCCAAAGGCATTTCCGACTGCTGAAGCAGAACCCTCGTAATGCATTTTGTAGAGCAGAGACGTACGGGACGAGGGATTCCGTAAGGACACATATCATAGTTGCAGTCCTTATTGCCAGTGCTGTTCGGCGTTTTAACAGTGTTTTATAGTGCCGAATGAGGTATGATTGCCTTTTTTCATGCAGGAATAAATAATAGAAAATTCAAGCCGAGAAAAAATGCGCCTTTTTTTCCGGAAGCGGGAATCGAACCCACAACCTCCGCATAACGCGTGCGGTGCTCTAACCATTGAGCTAGTTCCGCGGCGACTCCCCTCTCGACTATACCGCGGGGTTTTGTATTTACTACTGCTCAGAGCCCGGTCAACTAGCGCCGCCCCTCGACCACCGCGGGAAGACGTAGAACGTCTTTTCCCAGCGGCCGCACGTAAGACGTTGTCGGAAGTCGGGGATAGCCAAAGGCATTTCAGACTGCTGAAGCCAGAATCCTCGTAATGCATTTTGAAGAGCAGAGACGTACGGGACGAGGGATTCCGTAAGGACACCTATCAAAGTTGCAGTCCTTATTGCCAGTGCTGTTCGGCGTTTTAACAGTGTTTTATTGTGCCGAATGAGGTATGATTGCCTTTTTTTTATGCAGGAATATATAATAGAAAATTCAAGTCGAGAAAAAATGCGCCGTTTTTTCCGGAAGCGGGAATCGAACCCACAACCTCCGCATAACGCGTGCGGTGCTCTACCATTAGGCTAGTTCCGCGGCGACTCCCCTCTCGACTATACCGCGGGGTTTTGTATTTAGGACTACTCAGAGCCCGGTCAACTAGCGCCGCCCCTCGACCACCGCGGGAAGACGTAGAACGTCTTTTCCCAGCGGCCGCACGTAAGACGTGGTCGGAAGTCAAGGATAGCCAAAGGCATTTCAGACTGCTGAAGCCAGAACCCTCGTAATGCATTTTGTAGAGCAGAGACGTACGGGACGAGGGATTCCGTAAGGACACATATCAAAGTTGCAGTCCTTATTGCCAGTGCTGTTCGGCGTTTTAACAGTATTTTAAAGTGCCGAATGAGGTATGATTGCCTTTTTTTATGCAGGAATAAATAATAGAAAATTCAAGTCGAGAAAACATGCGCCGTTTTTTTCTGGAAGCGGGAATCGAACCCACAACCTCCGCATAAGGCGTGCGGTGCTCTACCATTGAGCTAGTTCCGCGGTGACTCCCCTCTCGACTATACCGCGGGGTTTTGTATTTACGACTGCTCAGAGCCCGGTCAACTAGCGCCGCCCCTCGACCACCGCGGGAAGACGTAGACCGTCTTTTCCCAGCGGCCGCACGTAATACGTGGTCGGAAGTCGGGGATAGCCAAAGGCATTTCAGACTGCTGAAGCCAGAACCCTCGTAATACATTTTGTAGAGCAGAGACGTACCGGACGAGGGATTCCGTAAGGACACATATCAAAGTTGCAGTCCTTATTGCCAGTGGTGTTCGGCGTTTTAACAGTGTTTTATAGTGCCGAATGATGTATGATTGCCTTTTTGTTATGCAGGAATAAATAATAGAAAATTCAAGTCGAGAAAAAATGCGCCGTTTTTTCCAGAAGCGGGAATCGAACCCACAACCTCCGCATAACGCGTGCGGTGCTCTACCATTGAGCTAGTTCCGCGGCGACTCCCCTCTCGACTATACCGCGGGGTTTTGTATTTACGACTGCTCAGAGCCCGGTCAACTAGCGCCGCTCCTCGACCACCGCGGGAAGACGTAGAACGTCTTTTCCCAGCGGCCGCACGTAAGACGTGGTCGGAAGTCGGGGATAGCCAAAGGCATTTCAGACTGCTGAAGCCAGAACCCTCGTAATGCATTTTGTAGAGCAGAGACGTACGGGACGAGGGATTCTGTAAGGACACATATCAAAGTTGCAGTCCTTAATGCCAGTGCTGTTCGGCGTTTTAACAGTGTTTTATAGTGCCGAATGAGGTATGATTGCCTTTTTTTTATGCAGGAATAAATAATAGAAAATTCAAGTCGAGAAAAAATGCGCCGTTTTTCCGGAAGCGGGAATTGAACCCACAACCTCCGCATAACGCGTGCGGTGCTCTACAATTGAGCTAGTTCCGAGGCGACTCCCCTCTCGACTATACCTCGGGGTTTTGTATTTACGACAGCTCAGAGCCCGGTCAACTAGCGCCGCCCCTCGACCACCGCGGGAAGACGTAGAACGTCTTTTCCCAGCGGCCGCACGTAAGACTTGGTCGGAAGTCGGGGATAGCCAAAGGCATTTCAGACTGCTGAAGCCAGAACCTTCGTAAAGCATTTTGTAGAGCAGAGACGTACGGGACGAGGGATTCCGTAAGGACACATATCAAAGCTGCAGTCCATATTGCCAGTGCTGTTCGGCGTTTAAACAATGTTTTATAGTGCCGAATGAGGTATGATTGCCCTTTTTTATGCAAGAATAAATAATAGAAAATTCAAGTCGAGAAAAAATGCGCCGTTTTTTCCGGAAGCGGGAATCGAACCCACAACCTCCGCATAACGCGTGCGGTGCTCCACCATTAAGCTAGTTCCGCGGCGACTCCCCTCTCGACTATACCGCGGGGTTTTGTATTTACTACTGCTCAGAGCCCGGTCAACTAGCGCCGCCCCTCGACCACCGCGGGAAGACGTAGAACGTCTTTTCCCAGCGGCCGCACGTAAGACGTGGTCGGAAGTCGGGGATAGCCAAAGGCATTTCAGACTGCTGAAGCCAGAACCCTCGTAATGCATTTTGTAGAGCAGAGACGTACGGGACGAGGGATTCCGTAAGGACACATATCAAAGTTGCAGTCCTCATTGCCAGTGCTGTTCGGCGTTTTAACAGTGTTTTATAGTGCCGAATGAGGTATGATTGCCTTTTTTTATGCAGGAATAAATAATAGAAAATTCAAGTCGAGAAAAAATGCGCCGTTTTTTCTGGAAGCGGGAATAAACCTCACAACCTCCGCATAACGCGTGCGGTGCTCTACCATTGAGCTAGTTCCGCGGCGACTCCCCTCTCGACTATACCGCGGGGTTTTGTATTTACGACTGCTCAGAGCCCGGTCAACTAGCGCCGCCCCTCGATCACCGCGGGAAGACGTAGAACGTCTTTTCCCAGCGGCCGCACGTAAGACGTGGTCGGAAGTCGGGGATAGCCAAAGGCATTTCAGACTGCTGAAGCCAGAACCCTCGTAATGCATTTTGTAGAGCAGAGACGTACGGGACGAGGGATTCCGTAAGGACACATATCAAAGTTGCAGTCCTCATTGCCAGTGCTGTTCGGCGTTTTAACAGTGTTTTATAGTGCCGAATGAGGTATGATTGCCTTTTTTTATACAGGAATAAATAATAGAAAAGTCAAGTCGAGAAAAAAATGCGCCGTTTTTTCCGGAAGCGGGTATCGAACCCACAACCTCCGTATAATGCGTGCGGTGCTCTACCATTGAGCTAGTTCCGCGGCGACTCCCCTCTCGACTATACCGCGGGGTTTTGTATTTACGACTGCTCAGAGCCCGGTCAACTAGCACCGCCCCTCGACCACCGCGGGAAGACGTAGAACGTCTTTTCCCAGCGGCCGCACGTAAGACGTGGTGGGAAGTCGGGGATAGCCAAAGGCATTTCAGACTGCTGAAGCAGAACCCTCGTAATGCATTTTGTAGAGCAGAGACGTACGGGACGAGGGATTCCGTAAGGACACATATCATAGTTGCAGTCCTTATTGCCAGTGCTGTTCGGCGTTTTAACAGTGTTTTATAGTGCCGAATGAGGTATGATTGCCTTTTTTCATGCAGGAATAAATAATAGAAAATTCAAGCCGAGAAAAAATGCGCCTTTTTTTCCGGAAGCGGGAATCGAACCCACAACCTCCGCATAACGCGTGCGGTGCTCTACCATTGAGCTAGTTCCGCGGCGACTCCCCTCTCGACTATACCGCGGGGTTTTGTATTTACGACTGCTCAGAGCCCGGTCAACTAGCGCCGCTCCTCGACCACCGCGGGAAGACGTAGAACGTCTTTTCCCAGCGGCCGCACGTAAGACGTGGTCGGAAGTCGGGGATAGCCAAAGGCATTTCAGACTGCTGAAGCCAGAACCTTCGTAATGCATTTTGTAGAGCAGAGACGTACGGGACGAGGGATTCCGTAAGGACACATATCAAAGTTGCAGTCCTTATTGCCAGTGCTGTTCGGCGTTTTAACAGTGTTTTATAGAGCCGAATGAGGTATGATTGCCCCTTGTTTATGCAGGAATAAATAATAGAAAATTCAAGTCGAGAAAATATGCGCCGTTTTTTCCGGAAGCGGGAATCGAACCCACAACTTCCGCAGAACGCGTGCGGTGCTCTACCATTGAGCTAGTTCCGCGGCGACTCCCCTCTCGACTATACCGCGGGGTTTTGTATTTACGACTGCTCAGAGCCCGGTCAACTAGCGCCGCCCCTCGACCACCGCGGGAAGACGTAGAACGTCTTTTCCCAGCGGCCGCACGTAAGACGTTGTCGGAAGTCGGGGATAGCCAAAGGCATTTCAGACTGCTGAAGCCAGAATCCTCGTAATGCATTTTGAAGAGCAGAGACGTACGGGACGAGGGATTCCGTAAGGACACCTATCAAAGTTGCAGTCCTTATTGCCAGTGCTGTTCGGCGTTTTAACAGTGTTTTATTGTGCCGAATGAGGTATGATTGCCTTTTTTTATGCAGGAATATATAATAGAAAATTCAAGTCGAGAAAAAATGCGCCGTTTTTTCCGGAAGCGGTAATCGAACCCACAACCTCCGCATAACGCGTGCGGTGCTCTACCATTAAGCTAGTTCCGCGGCGACTCCCCTCTCGACTATACCGCGGGGTTTTGTATTTAGGACTACTCAGAGCCCGGTCAACTAGCGCCGCCCCTCGACCACCGCGGGAAGACGTAGAACGTCTTTTCCCAGCGGCCGCACGTAAGACGTGGTCGGAAGTCAAGGATAGCCAAAGGCATTTCAGACTGCTGAAGCCAGAACCCTCGTAATGCATTTTGTAGAGCAGAGACGTACGGGACGAGGGATTCCGTAAGGACACATATCAAAGTTGCAGTCCTTATTGCCAGTGCTGTTCGGCGTTTTAACAGTATTTTAAAGTGCCGAATGAGGTATGATTGCCTTTTTTTATGCAGGAATAAATAATAGAAAATTCAAGTCGAGAAAACATGCGCCGTTTTTTTCTGGAAGCGGGAATCGAACCCACAACCTCCGCATAAGGCGTGCGGTGCTCTACCATTGAGCTAGTTCCGCGGTGACTCCCCTCTCGACTATACCGCGGTGTTTTGTATTTACGACTGCTCAGAGCCCGGTCAACTAGCGCCGCCCCTCGACCACCGCGGGAAGACGTAGACCGTCTTTTCCCAGCGGCCGCGCGTAAGACGTGGTCGGAAGTCGGGGATAGCCAAAGGCATTTCAGACTGCTGAAGCCAGAACCCTCGTAATACATTTTGTAGAGCAGAGACGTACCGGACGAGGGATTCCGTAAGGACACATATCAAAGTTGCAGTCTTTATTGCCAGTGGTGTTCGGCGTTTTAACAGTGTTTTATAGTGCCGAATGATGTATGATTGCCTTTTTGTTATGCAGGAATAAATAATAGAAAATTCAAGTCGAGAAAAAATGCGCCGTTTTTTCCAGAAGCGGGAATCGAACCCACAACCTCCGCATAACGCGTGCGGTGCTCTACCATTGAGCTAGTTCCGCGGCGACTCCCCTCTCGACTATACCGCGGGGTTTTGTATTTACGGCTGCTCAGAGCCCGGTCAACTAGCGCCGCCCCTCGACCACCGCGGGAAGACGTAGAACGTCTTTTCCCAGCGGCCGCACGTAAGACTTGGTCGGAAGTCGGGGATAGCCAAAGGCATTTCAGACTGCTGAAGCAGAACCCTCGTAATGCATTTTGTAGAGCAGAGACGTACGGGACGAGGGATTCCGTAAGGACACATATCAAAGTTGCAGTCCTTATTGCCAGTGCTGTTCGGCGTTTTAACAGTGTTTTATAGTGCCGAATGAGGCATGATTGCCCTTTTTTTATGCAGGAATAAATAATAGAAAATTCAAGTCGAGAAAAAATGCGCCGTTTTTTCCGGAAGCGGGAATCGAACCCACAACCTCCGCATAACGCGTGCGGTGCTCTACCATTGAGCTAGTTCCGCGGCGACTCCCCTCTCGACTATACCGCGGGGTTTTGTATTTACGACTGCTCAGAGCCCGGTCAACTAGCGCCGCCCCTCGACCACCGCTGGAAGACGTAGAACGTCTTTTCCCAGCGGCCGCACGTAAGACGTGGTCGGAAGTCGGGGATAGCCAAAGGCATTTCAGACTGCTGAAGCCAGAACCCTCGTAATGCGTTTTGTAGAGCAGAGACGTACGGGACGAGGGATTCCGTAAGGACACATATCAAAGTTGCAGTCCTTATTGCCAGTGCTGTTCGGCGTTTTAACAGTGTTTTATAGTGCCGAATGAGGTATGATTGCCTTTTTATTATGCAGGAATAAATAATAGAAAATTCAAGTCGAGAAAAAATGCGCCGTTTTTTCCGGAAGCGGGAATCGAACCCACAACCTCCGCATAACGCGTGCGGTGCTCTACCATTCAGCTAGTTCCGCGGCGACTCCCCTCTCGACTGTACCGCGGGGTATTGTATTTACGACTGCTCAGAGCCCGGTCAACTAGCGCCGCCCCTCGACCACCGCGGGAAGACGTAGAACGTCTTTTCCCAGCGGCCGCACGTAAGATGTGGTCGGAAGTCGGGGATAGCCAAAGGCATTTCAGACTGCTGAAGCAGAACCCTCGTAATGCATTGTGTAGAGCAGAGACATACGGGACGAGGGATTCCGTAAGGACACATATCATAGTTGCAGTCCTTATTGCCAGTGCTGTTCGGCGTTTTAACAGTGTTTTATAGTGCCGAATGAGGTATGATTGCCTTTTTTATGCAGGAATAAATAATAGAAAATTCAAGTCGAGAAAAAATGCGCCGTTTTTCCGGAAGCGAAAATTGAACCCACAACCTCCGCATAACGCGTGCGGTGCTCTACCATTGAGCTAGTTCCGCGGCGACTCCCCTCTCGACTATACCTCGGGGTTTTGTATTTACGACAGCTCAGAGCCCGGTCAACTACCACCGCGGGAAGACGTAGAACGTCTTTTCCCAGCGGCCGCACGTAAGACTTGGTCGGAAGTCGGGGATAGCCAAAGGCATTTCAGACTGCTGAAGCCAGAACCTTCGTAAAGCATTTTGTAGAGCAGAGACGTACGGGACGAGGGATTCCGTAAGGACACATATCAAAGCTGCAGTCCATATTGCCAGTGCTGTTCGGCGTTTTAACAATGTTTTATAGTGCCGAATGAGGTATGATTGCCCTTTTTTATGCAAGAATAAATAATAGAAAATTCAAGTCGAGAAAAAATGCGCCGTTTTTTCCGGAAGCGGGAATCGAACCCACAACCTCCGCATAACGCGTGCGGTGCTCTACCATTAAGCTAGTTCCGCGGCGACTCCCCTCTCGACTATACCGCGGGGTTTTGTATTTACTACTGCTCAGAGCCCGGTCAACTAGCGCCGCCCATCGACCACCGCGGGAAAACGTAGAACGTCTTTTCCCAGCGGCCGCACGTAAGACGTGGTCGGAAGTCAGGGATAGCCAAAGGCATTTCAGACTGCTGAAGCCAGAACCCTCGTAATGCATTTTGTAGAGCAGAGACGTACGGGACGAGGGATTCCGTAAGGACACATATGAAAGTTGCAGTCCTTATTGCCAGTGCTGTTCGGCGTTTTAACAGTGTTTTATAGTGCCGAATGAGGTATGATTGCCTTTTTTTCATGCAGGAATAAATAATAGAAAATTCAAGTTGAGAAAAAATGCGCCGTTTTTTCCAGAAGCGGGAATCGAACCCACAACCTCCGCATAACGCGTGCGGTGCTCTACCATTGAGCTAGTTCCGCGGCGGCTCCCCTCTCGACTTACCGCGGGGTTTTGTATTTACGACTGCTCAGAGCCCGGTCAACTAGCGCCGCCCCTCGACCACCGCGGGAAGACGTAGAACGTCTTTTCCCAGCGGCCGCACGTAAGACATGGTCGGAAGTCGGGGATAGCCAAAGGCATTTCAGACTGCTGAAGCCAGAACCCTCGTAATGCATTTTGTAGAGCAGAGACGTACCGGACGAGGGATTCCGTAAGGACACATATCAAAGTTGCAGTCCTTATTGCCAGTGATGTTCGGCGTTTTAACAGTGTTTTATAGTGCCGAATGAGCTATGATTGCCTTTTTATTATGCAGGAATAAATAATAGAAAATTCAAGTCGAGAAAAAATGCGCCGTTTTTTCCGGAAGCGGGAATCGAACCCACAACCTCCGCATAACGCGTGCGGTGCTCTACCATTCAGCTAGTTCCGCGGCGACTCCCCTCTCGACTGTACCGCGGGGTATTGTATTTACGACTGCTCAGAGCCCGGTCAACTAGCGCCGCCCCTCGACCACCGCTGGAAGACGTAGAACGTCTTTTCCCAGCGGCCGCACGTAAGACGTGGTCGGAAGTCGGGGATTGCCAAAAGCATTTCAGACTGCTGAAGCCAGAACCCTCGTAATGCATTTTGTAGAGCAGAGACGTACAGGACGAGGGATTCCGTAAGGACAAATATCAAAGTTGCAGTCCTTATTGCCAGTGCTGTTCGGCGTTTTAACAGTGTTTTATAGTGCCGAATGAGGTATGATTGCCTTTTTATTATGCAGGAATAAATAATAGAAAATTCAAGTCGAGAAAAAATGCGCCGTTTTTTCCGGAAGCGGGAATCGAACCCACAACCTCCGCATAAGGCGTGCGGTGCTCTACCATTGAGCTAGTTCCGCGGTGACTGCCCTCTCGACTATACCGCGGGGTTTTGTATTTACGACTGCTCAGAGCCCGGTCAACTAGCGCCGCCCCTCGACCACCGCGGGAAGACGTAGAACGTCTTTTCCCAGCGGCCGCACGTAAGATGTGGTCGGAAGTCGGGGATAGCCAAAGGCATTTCAGACTGCTGAAGCAGAACCCTCGTAATGCATTGTGTAGAGCAGAGACATACGGGACGAGGCATTCCGTAAGGACACATATCATAGTTGCAGTCCTTATTGCCAGTGCTGTTCGGCGTTTTAACAGTGTTTTATAGTGCCGAATGAGGTATGATTGCCTTTTTATTATGCAGGAATAAATAATAGAAAATTCAAGTCGAGAAAAAATGCGCCGTTTTTTCCGGAAGCGGGAATCGAACCCACAACCTCCGCATAACGCGTGCGGTGCTCTACCATTCAGCTAGTTCCGCGGCGACTCCCCTCTCGACTGTACCGCGGGGTATTGTATTTACGACTGCTCAGAGCCCGGTCAACTAGCGCCGCCCCTCGACCACCGCGGGAAGACGTAGAACGTCTTTTCCCAGCGGCCGCACGTAAGATGTGGTCGGAGGTCGGGGATAGCCAAAGGCATTTCAGACTGCTGAAGCCAGAACCCTCGTAATGCATTTTATAGAGCAGAGACGTACGGGACGAGGGATTCCGTAAGGACACATATCAAAGTTGCAGTCCTTATTGCCAGTGCTGTTCGGCGTTTTAACAGTGTTTTATAGTGCCGAATGAGGTATGATTGCCTTTTTATTATGCAGGAATAAATAATAGAAAATTCAAGTCGAGAAAAAATGCGCCGTTTTTTCCGGAAGCGGGAATCGAACCCACAACCTCCGCATAACGCGTGCGGTGCTCTACCATTCAGCTAGTTCCGCGGCGACTCCCCTCTCGACTGTACCGCGGGGTATTGTATTTACGACTGCTCAGAGCCCGGTCAACTAGCGCCGCCCCTCGACCACCGCGGGAAGACGTAGAACGTCTTTTCCCAGCGGCCGCACGTAAGATGTGGTCGGAAGTCGGGGATAGCCAAAGGCAATTCAGACTGCTGAAGCAGAACCCTCGTAATGCATTGTGTAGAGCAGAGACATACGGGACGAGGGATTCCGTAAGGACACATATCATAGTTGCAGTCCTTATTGCCAGTGCTGTTCGGCGTTTTAACAGTGTTTTATAGTGCCGAATGAGGTATGATCGCCTTTTTTATGCAGGAATAAATAATAGAAAATTCAAGTCGAGAAAAAATGCGCCGTTTTTTCCGGAAGCGGGAATCGAACCCACAACCTCCGCAGAACGCGTGCGGTGCTCTACCATTGAGCTAGTTCCGCGGCGACTCCCCTCTCGACTATACCGCGGGGTTTTGTATTTACGACTGCTCCGAGCCCGGTCAACTAGCGCCGCCCCTCGACCACCGCGGGAAGACGTAGAACGTCTTTTCCCAGCGGCCGCACGTAAGACGTTGTCGGAAGTCGGGGATAGCCAAAGGCATTTCAGACTGCTGAAGCCAGAACCTTCGTAATGCATTTTGTAGAGCAGAGACGTACGGGACGAGGGATTCTGTAAGGACACATATCAAAGTTGCAGTCCTTATTGCCAGTGCTGTTCGGCGTTTTAACAGTGTTTTATAGAGCCGAATGAGGTATGATTGCCCCTTTTTTATGCAGGAATAAATAATAGAAAATTCAAGTCGAGAAAATATGCGCCGTTTTTTCCGGAAGCGGGAATCGAACCCACAACCTCCGCAGAACGCGTGCGGTGCTCTACCATTGAGCTAGTTCCGCGGCGACTCCCCTCTCGACTATACCGCGGGGTTTTGTATTTACGACTGCTCAGAGCCCGGTCAACTAGCGCCGCCCCTCGACCACCGCGGGAAGACGTAGAACGTCTTTTCCCAGCGGCCGCACGTAAGACGTTGTCGGAAGTCGGGGATAGCCAAAGGCATTTCAGACTGCTGAAGCCAGAATCCTCGTAATGCATTTTGAAGAGCAGAGACGTACGGGACGAGGGATTCCGTAAGGACACCTATCAAAGTTGCAGTCCTTATTGCCAGTGCTGTTCGGCGTTTTAACAGTGTTTTATTGTGCCGAATGAGGTATGATTGCCTTTTTTATATGCAGGAATATATAATAGAAAATTCAAGTCGAGAAAAAATGCGCCGTTTTTTCCGGAAGCGGTAATCGAACCCACAACCTCCGCATAACGCGTGCGGTGCTCTACCATTAAGCTAGTTCCGCGGCGACTCCCCTCTCGACTATACCGCGGGGTCTTGTATTTAGGACTACTCAGAGCCCGGTCAACTAGCGCCGCCCCTCGACCACCGCGGGAAGACGTAGAACGTCTTTTCCCAGCGGCCGCACGTAAGACGTGGTCGGAAGTCAAGGATAGCCAAAGGCATTTCAGACTGCTGAAGCCAGAACCCTCGTAATGCATTTTGTAGAGCAGAGACGTACGGGACGAGGGATTCCGTAAGGACACATATCAAAGTTGCAGTCCTTATTGCCAGTGCTGTTCGGCGTTTTAACAGTATTTTAAAGTGCCGAATGAGGTATGATTGCCTTTTTTTATGCAGGAATAAATAATAGAAAATTCAAGTCGAGAAAACATGCGCCGTTTTTTTCTGGAAGCGGGAATCGAACCCACAACCTCCGCATAAGGCGTGCGGTGCTCTACCATTGAGCTAGTTCCGCGGTGACTCCCCTCTCGACTATACCGCGGGGTTTTGCATTTACGACTGCTCAGAGCCCGGTCAACTAGCGCCGCCCCTCGACCACCGCGGGAAGACGTAGACCGTCTTTTCCCAGCGGACGCGCGTAAGACGTGGTCGGAAGTCGGGGATAGCCAAAGGCATTTCAGACTGCTGAAGCCAGAACCCTCGTAATACATTTTGTAGAGCAGAGACGTACCGGACGAGGGATTCCGTAAGGACACATATCAAAGTTGCAGTCTTTATTGCCAGTGGTGTTCGGCGTTTTAACAGTGTTTTATAGTGCCGAATGATGTATGATTGCCTTTTTGTTATGCAGGAATAAATAATAGAAAATTCAAGTCGAGAAAAAATGCGCCGTTTTTTCCAGAAGCGGGAATCGAACCCACAACCTCCGCATAACGCGTGCGGTGCTCTACCATTGAGCTAGTTCCGCGGCGACTCCCCTCTCGACTATACCGCGGGGTTTTGTATTTACGACTGCTCAGAGCTTGGTCAACTAGCGCCGCCCCTCGACCACCGCGGGAAGACGTAGAACGTCTTTTCCCAGCGGCCGCACGTAAGACGTGGTCGGAAGTCGGGGATAGCCAAAGGCATTTCAGACTGCTGAAGCCAGAACCCTCGTAATGCATTTTGAAGAGCAGAGACGTACGGGACGAGGGATTCCGTAAGGACACATATCAAAGTTGCAGTCCTTATTGCCAGTGCTGTTCGGCGTTTTAACAGTGTTTTATAGTGCCGAATGAGGTGTGATTGCCTTTTTTTTATGCAGGAATAAATAATAGAAAATTCAAGTCGAGAAAAAAAGTCGCCGTTTTTCTGGAAGCGGGTATCGAACCCACAACCTCCGCATAATGCGTGCGGTGCTCTACCATTGAGCTAGTTCCGCGGCGACTCCCCTCTCGACTATACCGCGGGGTTTTGTATTTACGACTGCTTAGAGCCCGGTCAACTAGCGCCGCCCCTCGACCACCGCGGGAAGACGTAGAACGTCTTTTCCCAGCGGCCGCACGTAAGACGTGGTCGGAAGTCGGGGATAGCCAAAGGCATTTCAGACTGCTGAAGCAGAACCCTCGTAATGCATTTTGTAGAGCAGAGACGTACGGGACGAGGGATTCCGTAAGGACACATATCATAGTTGCAGTCCTTATTGCCAGTGCTGTTCGGCGTTTTAACAGTGTTTTATAGTGCTGAATGAGGTATGATTGCCTTTTTTTATGCAGGAATAAATAATAGAAAATTCAAGTCGAGAAAAAATGCGCCGTTTTTTCCGGAAGCGGAAATCGAACCCACAACCTCCGCATAACGCGTGCGGTGCTCTACCATTGAGCTAGTTCCGCGGTGACTCCCCTCTCGACTTTACCGCGGGGTTTTGTATTTACGACTGCTCAGAGCCCGGTCAACTAGCGCCGCAACCTCGACCACCGCGGGAAGACGTAGAACGTCTTTTCCCAGCGGCCGCACGTAAGACGTGGTCGGAAGTCGGGGATAGCCAAAGGCATTTCAGACTGCTGAAGCCAGAACCTTCGTAATGCATTTTGTAGAGCAGAGACGTACGGGACGAGGGATTCCGTAAGGACACATATCAAAGTTGCAGTCCTTATTGCCAGTGCTGTTCGGCGTTTTAACAGTGTTTTATAGAGCCGAATGAGGTATGATTGCCTTTTTTTTATGCAGGAATAAATAATAGAAAATTCAAGTCGAGAAAAAATGCGCCGTTTTTTCCGGAAGCGGGAATCGAACCCACAACCTCCGCAGAACGCGTGCGGTGCTCTACTATTGAGCTAGTTCCGTGGCGACTCCCCTCTCGACTATACCGCGGGGTTTTGTATTTACGACTGCTCAGAGCCCGGTCAACTAGCGCCGCCCCTCGACCACCGCGGGAAGACGTAGAAAGGCTTTTCCCAGCGGCCGCACGTAAGACGTGGTCGGAAGTCGGGGATATCCAAAGGCATTTCAGACTGCTGAAGCAGAGCCCTCGTAATGCATTTTGTAGAGCAGAGACGTACAGGACGAGGGATTCCGTAAGGACACATATCATAGTTGCAGCCCTTATTGCCAGTGCTGTTCGGCGTTTTAACCGTGTTTTATAGTGCCGAATGAGGTATGATTGCCTTTTTTTATGCAGGAATAAATAATAGAAAATTGAAGTCGAGAAAAAATGCGCCGTTTTTTCCGGAAGCGGGAATCGAACCCACAACCTCCGCATAATGCGTGCGGTGCTCTACCATTGAGCTAGTTCCGCGGCGACTCCCCTCTCGACTATACCGCGGGGTTTTGTATTTACGACTGCTCAGAGCCCGGTCAACTAGCGCCGCCCCTCGACCACCGCGGGAAGACGTAGAACGTCTTTTCCCAGCGGCCGCACGTAAGACGTGGTCGGAAGTCAGGGATAGCCAAAGGCATTTCAGACTGCTGAAGCAGAACCCTCGTAATGCATTTTGTAGAGCAGAGACGTACGGGACGAGGGATTCCGTAAGGACACATATCATACTTGCAGTCCTTATTGCCAGTGCTGTTCGGCGTTTTAACAGTGTTTTATAGTGCCGAATGAGGTATGATTGCCTTTTTTCATGCAGGAATAAATAATAAAAAATTCAAGTCGAGAAAAAATGCGCCGTTTTTTTCCGGAAGCGGGAATCGAACCCACAACCTCCGCATAACGCGTGCGGTGCTCTACCATTGAGCTAGTTCCGCGGCGACTCCCCTCTCGACTATACCGCGGGGTTTTGTATTTACGACTGCTCAGAGCCCGGTCAACTAGCGCCGCCCCTCGACCACCGCGGGAAGACGTAGAACGTCTTTTCCCAGCGGCCGCACGTAAGACGTGGTCGGAAGTCGGGGATAGCCAAAGGCATTTCACACTGCTGAAGCCAGAACCTTCGTAATGCATTTTGTAGAGCAGAGACGTACGGGACGAGGGATTCCGTAAGGACACATATCAAAGTTGCAGTCCTTATTGCCAGTGCTGTTCGGCGTTTTAACAGTGTTTTATAGTGCCGAATGAGGTATGATTGCCCTTTTTTTATGCAGGAATAAATAATAGAAAATTCAAGTCGAGAAAAAATGCGCCGTTTTTTCCAGAAGCGGGAATCGAACCCACAACCTCCGCATAACGCGTGCGGTGCTCTATCATTGAGCTAGTTCCGCGGCGACTCCCCTCTTGACTATACCGCGGGGTTTTGTATTTAGGACTACTCAGAGCCCGGTCAACTAGCGCCGCCCCTCGACCACCGCGGGGAGACGTAGAACGTCTTTTTCCAGCGGCCGCACGTAAGACGTGGTCGGAAGTCAAGGATAGCCAAAGGCATTTCAGACTGCTGAAGCCAGAACCCTCGTAATGCATTTTGTAGAGCAGAGACGTACGGGACGAGGGATTCCGTAAGGACACATATCAAAGTTGCAGTCCTTATTGCCAGTGCTGTTCGGCGTTTTAACAGTGTTTTATAGTGCTGAATGAGGTATGATTGCCTTTTTTTATGCAGGAATAAATAATAGAAAATTCAAGTCGAGAAAAAATGCGCCGTTTTTTCCGGAAGCGGGAATCGAACCCACAACCTCCGCATAACGCGTGCGGTGCTCTACCATTGAGCTAGTTCCGCGGTGACTCCCCTCTCGACTATACCGCGGGGTTTTGTATTTACGACTGCTCAGAGCCCGGTCAACTAGCGCCGCCTCTCGACCACCGCGGGAAGACGTAGAACGTCTTTTCCCAGCGGCCGCACGTAAGACGTGGTCGGAAGTCGGGGATAGCCAAAGGCATTTCAGACTGCTGAAGCCAGAACCTTCGTAATGCATTTTGTAGAGCAGAGACGTACGGGACGAGGGATTCCGTAAGGACACATATCAAAGTTGCAGTCCTTATTGCCAGTGCTGTTCGGCGTTTTAACAGTGTTTTATAGAGCCGAATGAGGTATGATTGCCTTTTTTTTATGCAGGAATAAATAATAGAAAATTCAAGTCGAGAAAAAATGCGCCGTTTTTTCCGGAAGCGGGAATCGAACCCACAACCTCCGCATAACGCGTGCGGTGCTCTACCATTGAGCTAGTTCCGCGGCGACTCCCCTCTCGACTATACCGCGGGGTTTTGTATTTAGGACTACTCAGAGCCCGGTCAACTAGCGCCGCCCCTCGACCACCGCGGGGAGACGTAGAACGTCTTTTCCCAGCGGCCGCACGTAAGACGTGGTCGGAAGTCAAGGATAGCCAAAGGCATTTCAGACTGCTGAAGCCAGAACCCTCGTAATGCATTTTGTAGAGCAGAGACGTACGGGACGAGGGATTCCGTAAGGACACATATCAAAGTTGCAGTCCTTATTGCCAGTGCTGTTCGGCGTTTTAACAGTATTTTAAAGTGCCGAATGAGGTATGATTGCCTTTTTTTATGCAGGAATAAATAATAGAAAATTCAAGTCGAGAAAAAATGCGCCGTTTTTTCCGGAAGCGGGAATCGAACCCACAACCTCAGCATAAGGCGTGCGGTGCTCTACCATTGAGCTAGTTCCGCGGCGACTCCCCTCTCGACTATACCGCGGGGTTTTGTATTTACGACTGCTCAGAGCCCGGTCAACTAGCGCCGCCCCTCGACCACCACTGGAAGACGTAGAACGCCTTTTCCCAGCGGCCGCACGTAAGACGTGGTCGGAAGTCGGGGATAGCCAAAGGCATTTCAGACTGCTGAAGCCAGAACCCTCGTAATGCATTTTGAGGAGCAGAGACGTACGGGACGAGGGATTCCGTAAGGACACATATCAAAGTTGCAGTCCTTATTGCCAGTGCTGTTCGGCGTTTTAACAGTGTTTTATAGTGCCGAATGAGGTATGATTGCCTTTTTTTATGCAGGAATAAATAATAGAAAATTCAAGTCGAGAAAAAATTCGCCGTTTTTTCCGGAAGCGGGAATCGAACCCACAACCTCCGCATAACGCGTGCGGTGCTCTACCATTGAGCTAGTTCCGCGGCGACTCCCCTCTCGACTATACCGCGGGGTTTTGTATTTACGACTGCTCAGAGCCCGGTCAACTAGCGCCGCCCCTCGACCACCGCGGGAAGACGTAGAACGGCTTTTCCCAGCGGCCGCACGTAAGACGTGGTCGGAAGTCGGGGATAGCCAAAGGCATTTCAGACTGCTGAAGCAGAGCCCTCGTAATGCATTTTGTAGAGCAGAGACGTACAGGACGAGGGATTCCGTAAGGACACATATCAAAGTTGCAGTCCTTATTGCCAGTGCTGTTCGGCGTTTTAACAGTGTTTTATAGTGCCGAATGAGGTATGATTGCCTTTTTTTATGCAGGAATAAATAATAGAAAATTCAAGTCGAGAAAAAAAGTCGCCGTTTTTCTGGAAGCGGGTATCGAACCCACAACCTCCGCATAATGCGTGCGGTGCTCTACCATTGAGCAAGTTCCGCGGCGACTCCCCTCTCGACTATACCGCGGGGTTTTGTATTTACGACTGCTCAGAGCTTGGTCAACTAGCGCCGCCCCTCGACCACCGCGGGAAGACGTAGAACGTCTTTTCCCAGCGGCCGCACGTAAGACGTGGTCGGAAGTCGGGGATAGCCAAAGGCATTTCAGACTGCTGAAGCAGAACCCTCGTAATGCATTTTGTAGAGCAGAGACGTACGGGACGAGGGATTCCGTAAGGACACATATCATACTTGCAGTCCTTATTGCCAGTGCTGTTCGGCGTTTTAACAGTGTTTTATAGTGCCGAATGAGGTGTGATTGCCTTTTTTTTTATGCAGGAATAAATAATAGAAAATTCAAGTCGAGAAAAAATGCGCCGTTTTTTTCCGGAAGCGGGAATCGAACCCACAACCTCCGCATAACGCGTGCGGTGCTCTACCATTGAGCTAGTTCCGCGGCGACTCCCCTCTCGACTATACCGCGGGGTTTTGTATTTACGACTGCTCAGAGCCCGGTCAACTAGCGCCGCCCCTCGACCACCGCGGGGAGACGTAGAACGTCTTTTCCCAGCGGCCGCACGTAAGACGTGGTCGGAAGTCAAGGATAGCCAAAGGCATTTCAGACTGCTGAAGCCAGAACCCTCGTAATGCATTTTGTAGAGCAGAGACGTACGGGACGAGGGATTCCGTAAGGACACATATCAAAGTTGCAGTCCTTATTGCCAGTGCTGTTCGGCGTTTTAACAGTGTTTTATAGTGCCGAATGAGGTATGATTGCCTTTTTTTATGCAGGAATAAATAATAGAAAATTCAAGTCGAGAAAAAAAGTCGCCGTTTTTCTGGAAGCGGGTATCGAGCCCACAACCTCCGCATAATGCGTGCGGTGCTCTACCATTGAGCTAGTTCCGCGGCGACTCCCCTCTCGACTATACCGCGGGGTTTTGTATTTACGACTGCTCAGAGCTTGGTCAACTAGCGCCGCCCCTCGACCACCGCGGGAAGACGTAGAACGTCTTTTCCCAGCGGCCGCACGTAAGACGTGGTCGGAAGTCGGGGATAGCCAAAGGCATTTCAGACTGCTGAAGCCAGAACCCTCGTAATGCATTTTGAAGAGCAGAGACGTACGGGACGAGGGATTCCGTAAGGACACATATCAAAGTTGCAGTCCTCATTGCCAGTGCTGTTCGGCGTTTTAACAGTGTTTTATAGTGCCGAATGAGGTATGATTGCCTTTTTTTATGCAGGAATAAATAATAGAAAATTCAAGTCGAGAAAAAAAGTCGCCGTTTTTCTGGAAGCGGGTATCGAACCCACAACCTCCGCATAATGCGTGCGGTGCTCTACCATTGAGCTAGTTCCGCGGCGACTCCCCTCTCGACTATACCGCGGGGTTTTGTATTTACGACTGCTCAGAGCTTGGTCAACTAGCGCCGCCCCTCGACCACCGCGGGAAGACGTAGAACGTCTTTTCCCAGCGGCCGCACGTAAGACGTGGTCGGAAGTCGGGGATAGCCAAAGGCATTTCAGACTGCTGAAGCCAGAACCCTCGTAATGCATTTTGAAGAGCAGAGACGTACGGGACGAGGGATTCCGTAAGGACACATATCAAAGTTGCAGTCCTTATTGCCAGTGCTGTTCGGCGTTTTAACAGTGTTTTATAGTGCCGAATGAGGTGTGATTGCCTTTTTTTTATGCAGGAATAAATAATAGAAAATTCAAGTCGAGAAAAAAAGTCGCCGTTTTTCTGGAAGCGGGTATCGAACCCACAACCTCCGCATAATGCGTGCGGTGCTCTACCATTGAGCTAGTTCCGCGGCGACTCCCCTCTCGACTATACCGCGGGGTTTTGTATTTACGACTGCTCAGAGCCCGGTCAACTAGCGCCGCCCCTCGACCACCACTGGAAGACGTAGAACGCCTTTTCCCAGCGGCCGCACGTAAGACGTGGTCGGAAGTCGGGGATAGCCAAAGGCATTTCAGACTGCTGAAGCCAGAACCCTCGTAATGCATTTTGAGGAGCAGAGACGTACGGGACGAGGGATTCCGTAAGGACACATATCAAAGTTGCAGTCCTTATTGCCAGTGCTGTTCGGCGTTTTAACAGTGTTTTATAGTGCCGAATGAGGTATGATTGCCTTTTTTTATGCAGGAATAAATAATAGAAAATTCAAGTCGAGAAAAAATTCGCCGTTTTTTCCGGAAGCGGGAATCGAACCCACAACCTCCGCATAACGCGTGCGGTGCTCTACCATTGAGCTAGTTCCGCGGCGACTCCCCTCTCGACTATACCGCGGGGTTTTGTATTTACGACTGCTCAGAGCCCGGTCAACTAGCGCCGCCCCTCGACCACCGCGGGAAGACGTAGAACGTCTTTTCCCAGCGGCCGCACGTAAGACGTGGTCGGAAGTCGGGGATAGCCAAAGGCATTTCAGACTGCTGAAGCAGAGCCCTCGTAATGCATTTTGTAGAGCAGAGACGTACAGGACGAGGGATTCCGTAAGGACACATATCAAAGTTGCAGTCCTTATTGCCAGTGCTGTTCGGCGTTTTAACAGTGTTTTATAGTGCCGAATGAGGTATGATTGCCTTTTTTTATGCAGGAATAAATAATAGAAAATTCAAGTCGAGAAAAAAAGTCGCCGTTTTTCTGGAAGCGGGTATCGAACCCACAACCTCCGCATAATGCGTGCGGTGCTCTACCATTGAGCTAGTTCCGCGGCGACTCCCCTCTCGACTATACCGCGGGGTTTTGTATTTACGACTGCTCAGAGCTTGGTCAACTAGCGCCGCCCCTCGACCACCGCGGGAAGACGTAGAACGTCTTTTCCCAGCGGCCGCACGTAAGACGTGGTCGGAAGTCGGGGATAGCCAAAGGCATTTCAGACTGCTGAAGCCAGAACCCTCGTAATGCATTTTGAAGAGCAGAGACGTACGGGACGAGGGATTCCGTAAGGACACATATCAAAGTTGCAGTCCTTATTGCCAGTGCTGTTCGGCGTTTAACAGTGTTTTATAGTGCCGAATGAGGTGTGATTGCCTTTTTTTTATGCAGGAATAAATAATAGAAAATTCAAGTCGAGAAAAAAAGTCGCCGTTTTTCTGGAAGCGGGTATCGAACCCACAACCTCCGCATAATGCGTGCGGTGCTCTACCATTGAGCTAGTTCCGCGGCGACTCCCCTCTCGACTATACCGCGGGGTTTTGTATTTACGACTGCTTAGAGCCCGGTCAACTAGCGCCGCCCCTCGACCACCGCGGGAAGACGTAGAACGTCTTTTCCCAGCGGCCGCACGTAAGACGTGGTCGGAAGTCGGGGATAGCCAAAGGCATTTCAGACTGCTGAAGCAGAACCCTCGTAATGCATTTTGTAGAGCAGAGACGTACGGGACGAGGGATTCCGTAAGGACACATATCATAGTTGCAGTCCTTATTGCCAGTGCTGTTCGGCGTTTTAACAGTGTTTTATAGTGCTGAATGAGGTATGATTGCCTTTTTTTATGCAGGAATAAATAATAGAAAATTCAAGTCGAGAAAAAATGCGCCGTTTTTTCCGGAAGCGGGAATCGAACCCACAACCTCCGCATAACGCGTGCGGTGCTCTACCATTGAGCTAGTTCCGCGGTGACTCCTCTCTCGACTATACCGCGGGGTTTTGTATTTACGACTGCTCAGAGCCCGGTCAACTAGCGCCGCAACCTCGACCACCGCGGGAAGACGTAGAACGTCTTTTCCCAGCGGCCGCACGTAAGACGTGGTCGGAAGTCGGGGATAGCCAAAGGCATTTCAGACTGCTGAAGCCAGAACCTTCGTAATGCATTTTGTAGAGCAGAGACGTACGGGACGAGGGATTCCGTAAGGACACATATCAAAGTTGCAGTCCTTATTGCCAGTGCTGTTCGGCGTTTTAACAGTGTTTTATAGAGCCGAATGAGGTATGATTGCCTTTTTTTTATGCAGGAATAAATAATAGAAAATTCAAGTCGAGAAAAAATGCGCCGTTTTTTCCGGAAGCGGGAATCGAACCCACAACCTCCGCAGAACGCGTGCGGTGCTCTACTATTGAGCTAGTTCCGCGGCGACTCCCCTCTCGACTATACCGCGGGGTTTTGTATTTACGACTGCTCAGAGCCCGGTCAACTAGCGCCGCCCCTCGACCACCGCGGGAAGACGTAGAACGGCTTTTCCCAGCGGCCGCACGTAAGACGTGGTCGGAAGTCGGGGATAGCCAAAGGCATTTCAGACTGCTGAAGCAGAGCCCTCGTAATGCATTTTGTAGAGCAGAGACGTACAGGACGAGGGATTCCGTAAGGACACATATCATAGTTGCAGCCCTTATTGCCAGTGCTGTTCGGCGTTTTAACCGTGTTTTATAGTGCCGAATGAGGTATGATTGCCTTTTTTTATGCAGGAATAAATAATAGAAAATTGAAGTCGAGAAAAAATGCGCCGTTTTTTCCGGAAGCGGGAATCGAACCCACAACCTCCGCATAATGCGTGCGGTGCTCTACCATTGAGCTAGTTCCTCGGCGACTCCCCTCTCGACTATACCGCGGGGTTTTGTATTTACGACTGCTCAGAGCCCGGTCAACTAGCGCCGCCCCTCGATCACCGCGGGAAGACGTAGAACGTCTTTTCCCAGCGGCCGCACGTAAGACGTGGTCGGAAGTCAGGGATAGCCAAAGGCATTTCAGACTGCTGAAGCAGAACCCTCGTAATGCATTTTGTAGAGCAGAGACGTACGGGACGAGGGATTCCGTAAGGACACATATCATACTTGCAGTCCTTATTGCCAGTGCTGTTCGGCGTTTTAACAGTGTTTTATAGTGCCGAATGAGGTATGATTGCCTTTTTTCATGCAGGAATAAATAATAAAAAATTCAAGTCGAGAAAAAATGCGCCGTTTTTTTCCGGAAGCGGGAATCGAACCCACAACCTCCGCATAACGCGTGCGGTGCTCTACCATTGAGCTAGTTCCGCGGCGACTCCCCTCTCGACTATACCGCGGGGTTTTGTATTTACGACTGCTCAGAGCCCGGTCAACTAGCGCCGCCCCTCGACCACCGCGGGAAGACGTAGAACGTCTTTTCCCAGCGGCCGCACGTAAGACGTGGTCGGAAGTCGGGGATAGCCAAAGGCATTTCAGACTGCTGAAGCCAGAACCTTCGTAATGCATTTTGTAGAGCAGAGACGTACGGGACGAGGGATTCCGTAAGGACACATATCAAAGTTGCAGTCCTTATTGCCAGTGCTGTTCGGCGTTTTAACAGTGTTTTATAGTGCCGAATGAGGTATGATTGCCCTTTTTTATGCAGGAATCAATAATAGAAAATTCAAGTCGAGAAAAAATGCGCCGTTTTTTCCAGAAGCGGGAATCGAACCCACAACCTCCGCATAACGCGTGCGGTGCTCTACCATTGAGCTAGTTCCGCGGCGACTCCCCTCTCGACTATACCGCGGGGTTTTGTATTTAGGACTACTCAGAGCCCGGTCAACTAGCGCCGCCCCTCGACCACCGCGGGGAGACGTAGAACGTCTTTTCCCAGCGGCCGCACGTAAGACGTGGTCGGAAGTCAAGGATAGCCAAAGGCATTTCAGACTGCTGAAGCCAGAACCCTCGTAATGCATTCTGTAGAGCAGAGACGTACGGGACGAGGGATTCCGTAAGGACACATATCAAAGTTGCAGTCCTTATTGCCAGTGCTGTTCGGCGTTTTAACAGTATTTTAAAGTGCCGAATGAGGTATGATTGCCTTTTTTTATGCAGGAATAAATAATAGAAAATTCAAGTCGAGAAAAAATGCGCCGTTTTTTCTGGAAGCGGGAATCGAACCCACAACCTCCGCATAAGGCGTGCGGTGCTCTACAATTGAGCTAGTTCCGCGGTGACTCCCCTCTCGACTATACCGCGGGGTTTTGTATTTACGACTGCTCAGAGCCCGGTCAACTAGCGCCGCCCCTCGACCACCGCGGGAAGACGTAGACCGTCTTTTCCCAGCGGCCGCACGTAAGACGTGGTCGGAAGTCGGGGATAGCCAAAGGCATTTCAGACTGCTGAAGCCAGAACCTTCGTAATGCATTTTGTAGAGCAGAGACGTACGGGACGAGGGATTCCGTAAGGACACATATCAAAGTTGCAGTCCTTATTGCCAGTGCTGTTCGGCGTTTTAACACTGTTTTATAGTGCCGAATGAGGCATGATTGCCTTTTTTTATGCAGGAATAAATAATAGAAAATTCAAGTCGAGAAAAAAAGTCGCCGTTTTTTCTGGAAGCGGGTATCGAACCCACAACCTCCGCATAATGCGTGCGGTGCTCTACCATTGAGCTAGTTCCGCGGCGACTCCCCTCTCGACTATACCGCGGGGTTTTGTATTTACGACTGCTCAGAGCCCGGTCAACTAGCGCCGCAACCTCGACCACCGCGGGAAGACGTAGAACGTCTTTTCCCAGCGGCCGCACGTAAGACGTGGTCGGAAGTCGGGGATAGCCAAAGGCATTTCAGACTGCTGAAGCCAGAACCTTCGTAATGCATTTTGTAGAGCAGAGACGTACGGGACGAGGGATTCCGTAAGGACACATATCAAAGTTGCAGTCCTTATTGCCAGTGCTGTTCGGCGTTTTAACAGTGTTTTATAGAGCCGAATGAGGTATGATTGCCTTTTTTTATGCAGGAATAAATAATAGAAAATTCAAGTCGAGAAAAAATGCGCCGTTTTTTCCGGAAGTGGGAATCGAACCCACAACCTCCGCAGAACGCGTGCGGTGCTCTACTATTGAGCTAGTTCCGCGGCGACTCCCCTCTCGACTATACCGCGGGGTTTTGTATTTACGACTGCTCAGAGCCCGGTCAACTAGCGCCGCCCCTCGACCACCGCGGGAAGACGTAGAACGGCTTTTCCCAGCGGCCGCACGTAAGACGTGGTCGGAAGTCGGGGATAGCCAAAGGCATTTCAGACTGCTGAAGCAGAGCCCTCGTAATGCATTTTGTAGAGCAGAGACGTACAGGACGAGGGATTCCGTAAGGACACATATCATAGTTGCAGCCCTTATTGCCAGTGCTGTTCGGCGTTTTAACCGTGTTTTATAGTGCCGAATGAGGTATGATTGCCTTTTTTTATGCAGGAATAAATAATAGAAAATTGAAGTCGAGAAAAAATGCGCCGTTTTTTCCGGAAGCGGGAATCGAACCCACAACCTCCGCATAATGCGTGCGGTGCTCTACCATTGAGCTAGTTCCGCGGCGACTCCCCTCTCGACTATACCGCGGGGTTTTGTATTTACGACTGCTCAGAGCCCGGTCAACTAGCGCCGCCCCTCGACCACCGCGGGAAGACGTAGAACGTCTTTTCCCAGCGGCCGCACGTAAGACGTGGTCGGAAGTCAGGGATAGCCAAAGGCATTTCAGACTGCTGAAGCAGAACCCTCGTAATGCATTTTGTAGAGCAGAGACGTACGGGACGAGGGATTCCGTAAGGACACATATCATACTTGCAGTCCTTATTGCCAGTGCTGTTCGGCGTTTTAACAGTGTTTTATAGTGCCGAATGAGGTATGATTGCCTTTTTTCATGCAGGAATAAATAATAAAAAATTCAAGTCGAGAAAAAATGCGCCGTTTTTTTCCGGAAGCGGGAATCGAACCCACAACCTCCGCATAACGCGTGCGGTGCTCTACCATTGAGCTAGTTCCGCGGCGACTCCCCTCTCGACAATACCGCGGGGTTTTGCATTTACGACTGCTCAGAGCCCGGTCAACTAGCGCCGCCCCTCGACCACCGCGGGAAGACGTAGAACGTCTTTTCCCAGCGGCCGCACGTAAGACGTGGTCGGAAGTCGGGGATAGCCAAAGGCATTTCAGACTGCTGAAGCCAGAACCTTCGTAATGCATTTTGTAGAGCAGAGACGTACGGGACGAGGGATTCCGTAAGGACACATATCAAAGTTGCAGTCCTTATTGCCAGTGCTGTTCGGCGTTTTAACAGTGTTTTATAGTGCCGAATGAGGTATGATTGCCCTTTTTTATGCAGGAATAAATAATAGAAAATTCAAGTCGAGAAAAAATGCGCCGTTTTTTCCAGAAGCGGGAATCGAACCCACAACCTCCGCATAACGCGTGCGGTGCTCTACCATTGAGCTAGTTCCGCGGCGACTCCCCTCTCGACTATACCGCGGGGTTTTGTATTTAGGACTACTCAGAGCCCGGTCAACTAGCGCCGCCCCTCGACCACCGCGGGGAGACGTAGAACGTCTTTTCCCAGCGGCCGCACGTAAGACGTGGTCGGAAGTCAAGGATAGCCAAAGGCATTTCAGACTGCTGAAGCCAGAACCCTCGTAATGCATTTTGTAGAGCAGAGACGTACGGGACGAGGGATTCCGTAAGGACACATATCAAAGTTGCAGTCCTTATTGCCAGTGCTGTTCGGCGTTTTAACAGTATTTTAAAGTGCCGAATGAGGTATGATTGCCTTTTTTTATGCAGGAATAAATAATAGAAAATTCAAGTCGAGAAAAAATGCGCCGTTTTTTCTGGAAGCGGGAATCGAACCCACAACCTCCGCATAAGGCGTGCGGTGCTCTACAATTGAGCTAGTTCCGCGGTGACTCCCCTCTCGACTATACCGCGGGGTTTTGTATTTACGACTGCTCAGAGCCCGGTCAACTAGCGCCGCCCCTCGACCACCGCGGGAAGACGTAGACCGTCTTTTCCCAGCGGCCGCACGTAAGACGTGGTCGGAAGTCGGGGATAGCCAAAGGCATTTCAGACTGCTGAAGCCAGAACCTTCGTAATGCATTTTGTAGAGCAGAGACGTACGGGACGAGGGATTCCGTAAGGACACATATCAAAGTTGCAGTCCTTATTGCCAGTGCTGTTCGGCGTTTTAACACTGTTTTATAGTGCCGAATGAGGCATGATTGCCTTTTTTTATGCAGGAATAAATAATAGAAAATTCAAGTCGAGAAAAAAAGTCGCCGTTTTTTCTGGAAGCGGGTATCGAACCCACAACCTCCGCATAATGCGTGCGGTGCTCTACCATTGAGCTAGTTCCGCGGCGACTCCCCTCTCGACTATACCGCGGGGTTTTGTATTTACGACTGCTTAGAGCCCGGTCAACTAGCGCCGCCCCTCGACCACCGCGGGAAGACGTAGAACGTCTTTTCCCAGCGGCCGCACGTAAGACGTGGTCGTAAGTCGGGGATAGCCAAAGGCATTTCAGACTGCTGAAGCAGAACCCTCGTAATGCATTTTGTAGAGCAGAGACGTACGGGACGAGGGATTCCGTAAGGACACATATCATAGTTGCAGTCCTTATTGCCTGTGCTGTTCGGCGTTTTAACAGTGTTTTATAGTGCTGAATGAGGTATGATTGCCTTTTTTTATGCAGGAATAAATAATAGAAAATTCAAGTCGAGAAAAAATGCGCCGTTTTTTCCGGAAGCGGGAATCGAACCCACAACCTCCGCAGAACGCGTGCGGTGCTCTACTATTGAGCTAGTTCCGCGGCGACTCCCCTGTCGACTATACCGCGGGGTTTTGTATTTACGACTGCTCAGAGCCCGGTCAACTAGCGCCGCCCCTCGACCACCGCGGGAAGACGTAGAACGGCTTTTCCCAGCGGCCGCACGTAAGACGTGGTCGGAAGTCGGGGATAGCCAAAGGCATTTCAGACTGCTGAAGCAGAACCCTCGTAATGCATTTTGTAGAGCAGAGACGTACAGGACGAGGGATTCCGTAAGGACACATATCATAGTTGCAGCCCTTATTGCCAGTGCTGTTCGGCGTTTTAACCGTGTTTTATAGTGCCGAATGAGGTATGATTGCCTTTTTTTATGCAGGAATAAATAATAGAAAATTGAAGTCGAGAAAAAATGCGCCGTTTTTTCCGGAAGCGGGAATCGAACCCACAACCTCCGCATAATGCGTGCGGTGCTCTACCATTGAGCTAGTTCCGCGGCGACTCCCCTCTCGACTATACCGCGGGGTTTTGTATTTACGACTGCTCAGAGCCCGGTCAACTAGCGCCGCCCCTCGACCACCGCGGGAAGACGTAGAACGTCTTTTCCCAGCGGCCGCACGTAAGACGTGGTCGGAAGTCAGGGATAGCCAAAGGCATTTCAGACTGCTGAAGCAGAACCCTCGTAATGCATTTTGTAGAGCAGAGACGTACGGGACGAGGGATTCCGTAAGGACACATATCATACTTGCAGTCCTTATTGCCAGTGCTGTTCGGCGTTTTAACAGTGTTTTATAGTGCCGAATGAGGTATGATTGCCTTTTTTCATGCAGGAATAAATAATAAAAAATTCAAGTCGAGAAAAAATGCGCCGTTTTTTTCTGGAAGCGGGAATCGAACCCACAACCTCCGCATAACGCGTGCGGTGCTCTACCATTGAGCTAGTTCCGCGGCGACTCCCCTCTCGACTATACCGCGGGGTTTTGTATTTACGACTGCTCAGAGCCCGGTCAACTAGCGCCGCCCCTCGACCACCGCGGGAAGACGTAGAACGTCTTTTCCCAGCGGCCGCACGTAAGACGTGGTCGGACGTCAAGGATAGCCAAAGGCATTTCAGACTGCTGAAGCCAGAACCCTCGTAATGCATTTTGTAGAGCAGAGACGTACGGGACGAGGGATTCCGTAAGGACACATATCATAGTTGCAGTCCTTATTGCCAGTGCTGTTCGGCGTTTTAACAGTGTTTTATAGTGCCGAATGAGGTATGATTGCCTTTTTATTATGCAGGAATAAATAATAGAAAATTCAAGTAGAGAAAAAATGCGCCGTTTTTTCCGGAAGCGGGAATCGAACCCACAACCTCCGCATAACGCGTGCGGTGCTCTACCATTCAGCTAGTTCCGCGGCGACTCCCCTCTCGACTTTACCGCGGGGTATTGTATTTACGACTGCTCAGAGCCCGGTCAACTAGCGCCGCCCCTCGACCACCGCGGGAAGACGTAGAACGTCTTTTCCCAGCGGCCGCACGTAAGATGTGGTCGGAAGTCGGGGATAGCCAAAGGCATTTCAGACTGCTGAAGCAGAACCCTCGTAATGCATTGTGTAGAGCAGAGACATACGGGACGAGGGATTCCGTAAGGACACATATCAGAGTTGCAGTCCTTAATGCCAGTGCTGTTCGGCGTTTTAACAGTGTTTTATACTGCCGAATGAGGTATGATCGCCTTTTTTTATGCAGGAATAAATAATAGAAAATTCAAGTCGAGAAAAAATGCGCCGTTTTTTCCGGAAGCGGGAATCGAACCCACAACCTCCGCATAAGGCGTGCGGTGCTCTACCATTGAGCTAGTTCCGCGGTGACTCCCCTCTCGACTATACCGCGGGGTTTTGTATTTACGACTGCTCAGAGCCCGGTCAACTAGCGCCGCCCCTCGACCACCGCGGGAAGACGTAGACCGTCTTTTCCCAGCGGCCGCACGTAACACGTGGTCGGAAGTCGGAGATAGCCAAAGGCATTTCAGACTGCTGAAGCCAGAACCTTCGTAATGCATTTTGTAGAGCAGAGACGTACGGGACGAGGGATTCCGTAAGGAGACATATCAAAGTTGCAGTCCTTATTGCCAGTGCTGCTCGGCGTTTTAACAGTGTTTTATAGTGCCGAATGAGGCATGATTGCCCTTTTTTTATGCAGGAATAAATAATAGAAAATTCAAGTCGAGAAAAAATGCGCCCTTTTTTCCGGAAGCGGGAATCGAACCCACAACCTCCGCATAACGCGTGCTTTGCTCTACCATTGAGCTAGTTCCGCGGCGACTCCCCTCTCGACTATACCGCGAGGTTTTGTATTTACGACGGCTCAGAGCCCGGTCAACTAGCGCCGCCCCTAAACCACCGCGGGAAGACGTAGAACGTCTTTTCCAAGCGGCCGCACGTAAGACGTGGTCGGAAGTCGGGGATAGCCAAAGGCATTTCAGACTGCTGAAGCCAGAACCCTCGTAATGCATTTTGTAGAGCAGAGACGTACGGGACGAGGGATTCCGTAAGGACACATATCAAAGTTGCAGTCCTTAATGCCAGTGCTGTTCGGCGTTTTAACAGTGTTTTATAGTGCCGAATGAGGTATGATTGCCTTTTTTTATGCAGGAATAAATAATAGAAAATTCAAGTCGAGAAAAAATGCGCCCTTTTTTCCGGAAGCGGGAATCGAACCCACAACCTGCGCATAACGCGTGCGGTGCTCTACCATTGAGCTAGTTCCGCGGCGACTCCCCTCTCGACTATACCGCGGGGTTTTGTATTTACGACTGCTCAGAGCCCGGTCCACTAGCGCCGCCCCTCGACCACCGCGGGAAGACGTAGAACGTCTTTTCCCAACGGCCGCAAGTAAGACGTGGTCGGAAGTTGGGGATAGCCAAAGGCATTTCAGACTGCTGAAGCCAGAACCCTCGTAATACATTTTGTAGAGCAGAGACGTACCGGACGAGGGATTTCGTAAGGACACATATCAAAGTTGCAGTCCTTATTGCCAGTGGTGTTCGGCGTTTTAACAGTGTTTTATAGTGCCGAATGATGTATGATTGCCTTTTTGTTATGCAGGAATAAATAATAGAAAATTCAAGTCGAGAAAAAATGCGCCGTTTTTTCCAGAAGCGGGAATCGAACCCACAACCTCCGCATAACGCGTGCGGTGCTCTACCATTGAGCTAGTTCCGCGGCGACTCCCCTCTCGACTTACCGCGGGGTTTTGTATTTACGACTGCTCAGAGCCCGGTCAACTAGCGCCGCCCCTCGACCACCGCGGGAAGACGTAGAACGTCTTTTCCCAGCAGCCGCACGTAAGACATGGTCGGAAGTCGGGGATAGCCAAAGGCATTTCAGACTGCTGAAGCAGAACCCTCGTAATGCATTTTGTAGAGCAGAGACGTACGGGACGAGGGATTCCGTAAGGACACATATCATAGTTGCAGTCCTTATTGCCAGTGCTGTTCGGCGTTTTAACAGTGTTTTATAGTGCCGAATGAGGTTTGATTGCCTTTTTTATGCAGGAATAAATAATAGAAAATTCAAGTCGAGAAAAAATGCGCCGTTTTTCCGGAAGCGGGAATTGAACCCACAACCTCCGCATAACGCGTGCGGTGCTCTACCATTGAGCTAGTTCCGCGGCGACTCCCCTCTCGACTATACCTCGGGGTTTTGTATTTACGACAGCTCAGAGCCCGGTCAACTAGCGCCGCCCCTCGACCACCGCGGGAAGACGTGGAACGTCTTTTCCCAGCGGCCGCACGTAAGACTTGGTCGTAAGTCGAGGATAGCCAAAGGCATTTCAGACTGCTGAAGCCAGAGCCTTCGTAAAGCATTTTGTAGAGCAGAGACGTACGGGACGAGGGATTCCGTAAGGACACATATCAAAGCTGCAGTCCATATTGCCAGTGCTGTTCGGCGTTTTAACAATGTTTTATAGTGCCGAATGAGGTATGATTGCCCTTTTTCATGCAAGAATAAATAATAGAAAATTCAAGTCGAGAAAAAATGCGCCGTTTTTTCCGGAAGCGGGAATCGAACCCACAACCTCCGCATAACGCGTGCGATGCTCTACCATTGAGCTAGTTCCGCGGCGACTCCCCTCTCGACTATACCGCGGGGTTTTGTATTTACGACTGCTCAGAGCCCGGTCAACTAGCGCCGCCCCTCGACCACCGCGGGAAGACGTAGAACGTCTTTTCCCAGCGGCCGCACGTAAGACGTGGTCGGAAGTCAGGGATAGCCAAAGGCATTTCAGACTGCTGAAGCAGAACCCTCGTAATGCATTTTGTAGAGCAGAGACGTACGGGACGAGGGATTCCGTAAGGACACATATCATACTTGCAGTCCTTATTGCCAGTGCTGTTCGGCGTTTTAACAGTGTTTTATAGTGCCGAATGAGGTATGATTGCCTTTTTTCATGCAGGAATAAATAATAAAAAATTCAAGTCGAGAAAAAATGCGCCGTTTTTTTCTGGAAGCGGGAATCGAACCCACAACCTCCGCATAACGCGTGCGGTGCTCTACCATTGAGCTAGTTCCGCGGCGACTCCCCTCTCGACTATACCGCGGGGTTTTGTATTTACGACTGCTCAGAGCCCGGTCAACTAGCGCCGCCCCTCGACCACCGCGGGAAGACGTAGAACGTCTTTTCCCAGCGGCCGCACGTAAGACGTGGTCGGACGTCAAGGATAGCCAAAGGCATTTCAGACTGCTGATGCCAGAACCCTCGTAATGCATTTTGTAGAGCAGAGACGTACGGGACGAGGGATTCCGTAAGGACACATATCATAGTTGCAGTCCTTATTGCCAGTGCTGTTCGGCGTTTTAACAGTGTTTTATAGTGCCGAATGAGGTATGATTGCCTTTTTATTATGCAGGAATAAATAATAGAAAATTCAAGTAGAGAAAAAATGCGCCGTTTTTTCCGGAAGCGGGAATCGAACCCACAACCTCCGCATAACGCGTGCGGTGCTCTACCATTCAGCTAGTTCCGCGGCGACTCCCCTCTCGACTTTACCGCGGGGTATTGTATTTACGACTGCTCAGAGCCCGGTCAACTAGCGCCGCCCCTCGACCACCGCGGGAAGACGTAGAACGTCTTTTCCCAGCGGCCGCACGTAAGATGTGGTCGGAAGTCGGGGATAGCCAAAGGCATTTCAGACTGCTGAAGCAGAACCCTCGTAATGCATTGTGTAGAGCAGAGACATACGGGACGAGGGATTCCGTAAGGACACATATCAGAGTTGCAGTCCTTAATGCCAGTGCTGTTCGGCGTTTTAACAGTGTTTTATACTGCCGAATGAGGTATGATCGCCTTTTTTTATGCAGGAATAAATAATAGAAAATTCAAGTCGAGAAAAAATGCGCCGTTTTTTCCGGAAGCGGGAATCGAACCCACAACCTCCGCATAAGGCGTGCGGTGCTCTACCATTGAGCTAGTTCCGCGGTGACTCCCCTCTCGACTATACCGCGGGGTTTTGTATTTACGACTGCTCAGAGCCCGGTCAACTAGCGCCGCCCCTCGACCACCGCGGGAAGACGTAGACCGTCTTTTCCCAGCGGCCGCACGTAACACGTGGTCGGAAGTCGGAGATAGCCAAAGGCATTTCAGACTGCTGAAGCCAGAACCTTCGTAATGCATTTTGTAGAGCAGAGACGTACGGGACGAGGGATTCCGTAAGGAGACATATCAAAGTTGCAGTCCTTATTGCCAGTGCTGCTCGGCGTTTTAACAGTGTTTTATAGTGCCGAATGAGGCATGATTGCCCTTTTTTTATGCAGGAATAAATAATAGAAAATTCAAGTCGAGAAAAAATGCGCCCTTTTTTCCGGAAGCGGGAATCGAACCCACAACCTCCGCATAACGCGTGCTTTGCTCTACCATTGAGCTAGTTCCGCGGCGACTCCCCTCTCGACTATACCGCGAGGTTTTGTATTTACGACGGCTCAGAGCCCGGTCAACTAGCGCCGCCCCTAAACCACCGCGGGAAGACGTAGAACGTCTTTTCCAAGCGGCCGCACGTAAGACGTGGTCGGAAGTCGGGGATAGCCAAAGGCATTTCAGACTGCTGAAGCCAGAACCCTCGTAATGCATTTTGTAGAGCAGAGACGTACGGGACGAGGGATTCCGTAAGGACACATATCAAAGTTGCAGTCCTTAATGCCAGTGCTGTTCGGCGTTTTAACAGTGTTTTATAGTGCCGAATGAGGTATGATTGCCTTTTTTTATGCAGGAATAAATAATAGAAAATTCAAGTCGAGAAAAAATGCGCCCTTTTTTCCGGAAGCGGGAATCGAACCCACAACCTGCGCATAACGCGTGCGGTGCTCTACCATTGAGCTAGTTCCGCGGCGACTCCCCTCTCGACTATACCGCGGGGTTTTGTATTTACGACTGCTCAGAGCCCGATCCACTAGCGCCGCCCCTCGACCACCGCGGGAAGACGTAGAACGTCTTTTCCCAACGGCCGCAAGTAAGACGTGGTCGGAAGTTGGGGATAGCCAAAGGCATTTCAGACTGCTGAAGCCAGAACCCTCGTAATACATTTTGTAGAGCAGAGACGTACCGGACGAGGGATTTCGTAAGGACACATATCAAAGTTGCAGTCCTTATTGCCAGTGGTGTTCGGCGTTTTAACAGTGTTTTATAGTGCCGAATGATGTATGATTGCCTTTTTGTTATGCAGGAATAAATAATAGAAAATTCAAGTCGAGAAAAAATGCGCCGTTTTTTCCAGAAGCGGGAATCGAACCCACAACCTCCGCATAACGCGTGCGGTGCTCTACCATTGAGCTAGTTCCGCGGCGACTCCCCTCTCGACTTACCGCGGGGTTTTGTATTTACGACTGCTCAGAGCCCGGTCAACTAGCGCCGCCCCTCGACCACCGCGGGAAGACGTAGAACGTCTTTTCCCAGCGGCCGCACGTAAGACGTGGTCGGAAGTCGGGGATTGCCAAAGGCATTTCAGACTGCTGAAGCCAGAACCCTCATAATGCATTTTGTAGAGCAGAGACGTACGGGACGAGGGATTCCGTAAGGACAAATATCAAAGTTGCAGTCCTTATTGCCAGTGCTGTTCGGCGTTTTAACAGTGTTTTATAGTGCCGAATGAGGTATGATTGCCTTTTTATTATGCAGGAATAAATAATAGAAAATTCAAGTCGAGAAAAAATGCGCCGTTTTTTCCGGAAGCCGGAATCGAACCCACAACCTCCGCATAACGCGTGCGGTGCTCTACCATTGAGCTAGTTCCGCGGTGACTCCCCTCTCGACTATACCGCGGGGTTTTGTATTTACGACTGCTCAGAGCCCGGTCAACTAGCGCCGCCCCTCGACCACCGCGGGAAGACGTGGAACGTCTTTTCCCAGCGGCCGCACGTAAGATGTGGTCGGAAGTCGGGGATAGCCAAAGGCATTTCAGACTGCTGAAGCAGAACCCTCGTAATGCATTGTGTAGAGCAGAGACATACGGGACGAGGCATTCCGTAAGGACACATATCATAGTTGCAGTCCTTATTGCCAGTGCTGTTCGGCGTTTTAACAGTGTTTTATAGTGCCGAATGAGGTATGATTGCCTTTTTATTATGCAGGACTAAATAATAGAAAATTCAAGTCGAGAAAAAATGCGCCGTTTTTTCCGGAAGCGGGAATCGAACCCACAACCTCCGCATAACGCGTGCGGTGCTCTACCATTCAGCTAGTTCCGCGGCGACTCCCCTCTCGACTGTACCGCGGGGTATTGTATTTACGACTGCTCAGAGCCCGATCAACTAGCACCGCCCCTCGACCACCGCGGGAAGACGTAGAACGTCTTTTCCCAGCGGCCGCACGTAAGATGTGGTCGGAAGTCGGGGATAGCCAAAGGCATTTCAGACTGCTGAAGCAGAACCCTCGTAATGCATTGTGTAGAGCAGAGACATACGGGACGAGGGATTCCGTAAGGACACATATCATAGTTGCAGTCCTTATTGCCAGTGCTGTTCGGCGTTTTAACAGTGTTTTATACTGCCGAATGAGGTATGATCGCCTTTTTTTATGCAGGAATAAATAATAGAAAATTCAAGTCGAGAAAAAATGCGCCGTTTTTTCCGGAAGCGGGAATCGAACCCACAACCTCCGCATAAGGCGTGCGGTGCTCTACCATTGAGCTAGTTCCGCGGTGACTCCCCTCTCGACTATACCGCGGGGTTTTGTATTTACGACTGCTCAGAGCCCGGTCAACTAGCGCCGCCCCTCGACCACCGCGGGAAGACGTAGACCGTCTTTTCCCAGCGGCCGCACGTAAGACGTGGTCGGAAGTCGGGGATAGCCAAAGGCATTTCAGACTGCTGAAGCCAGAACCTTCGTAATGCATTTTGTAGAGCAGAGACGTACGGGACGAGGGATTCCGTAAGGAGACATATCAAAGTTGCAGTCCTTATTGCCAGTGCTGCTCGGCGTTTTAACAGTGTTTTATAGTGCCGAATGAGGCATGATTGCCCTTTTTTTATGCAGGAATAAATAATAGAAAATTCAAGTCGAGAAAAAATGCGCCGTTTTTTCCGGAAGCGGGAATCGAACCCACAACCTCCGCATAACGCGTGCGGTGCTCTACCATTGAGCTAGTTCCGCGGCGATTCCCCTCTCGACTATACCGCGGGGTTTTGTATTTACGACTGCTCAGAGCCCGGTCAACTAGCGCCGCCCCTCGACCACCGCTGGAAGACGTAGAACGTCTTTTCCCAGTGGCCGCACGTAAGACGTGGTCGGAAGTCGGGGATAGCCAAAGGCATTTCAGACTGCTGAAGCCAGAACCCTCGTAATGCATTTTGTAGAGCAGAGACGTACGGGACGAGGGATTCCGTAAGGACACATATCAAAGTTGCAGTCCTTATTGCCAGTGCTGTTCGGCGTTTTAACAGTGTTTTATAGTGCCGAATGAGGTATGATTGCCTTTTTATTATGCAGGAATAAATAATAGAAAATTCAAGTCGAGAAAAAATGCGCCGTTTTTTTCCGGAAGCGGGAATCGAACCCACAACCTCCGCATAACGCGTGCGGTGCTCTACCATTCAGCTAGTTCCGCGGCGACTCCCCTCTCGACTGTACCGCGGGGTATTGTATTTACGACTGCTCAGAGCCCGGTCAACTAGCGCCGCCCCTCGACCACCGCGGGAAGACGTAGAACGTCTTTTCCCAGCGGCCGCACGTAAGATGTGGTCGGAAGTCGGGGATAGCCAAAGGCATTTCAGACTGCTGAAGCAGAACCCTCGTAATGCATTGTGTAGAGCAGAGACATACGGGACGAGGGATTCCGTAAGGACACATATCATAGTTGCAGTACTTATTGCCAGTGCTGTTCGGCGTTTTAACAGTGTTTTATAGTGCCGAATGAGGTATAATCGCCTTTTTTTATGCAGGAATAAATAATAGAAAATTCAAGTCGAGAAAAAATGCGCCGTTTTTTCCGGAAGCGGGAATCGAACCCACAACCTCCGCATAAGGCGTGCGGTGCTCTACCATTGAGCTAGTTCCGCGGTGACTCCCCTCTCGACTATACCGCGGGGTTTTGTATTTACGACTGCTCAGAGCCCGGTCAACTAGCGCCGCCCCTCGACCACCGCGGGAAGACGTAGACCGTCTTTTCCCAGCGGCCGCACGTAAGACGTGGTCGGAAGTCGGGGATAGCCAAAGGCATTTCAGACTGCTGAAGCCAGAACCTTCGTAATGCATTTTGTAGAGCAGAGACGTACGGGACGAGGGATTCCGTAAGGAGACATATCAAAGTTGCAGTCCTTATTGCCAGTGCTGCTCGGCGTTTTAACAGTGTTTTATAGTGCCGAATGAGGCATGATTGCCCTTTTTTTATGCAGGAATAAATAATAGAAAATTCAAGTCGAGAAAAAATGCGCCGTTTTTTCCGGAAGCGGGAATCGAACCCACAACCTCCGCATAACGCGTGCGGTGCTCTACCATTGAGCTAGTTCCGCGGCGATTCCCCTCTCGACTATACCGCGGGGTTTTGTATTTACGACTGCTCAGAGCCCGGTCAACTAGCGCCGCCCCTCGACCACCGCTGGAAGACGTAGAACGTCTTTTCCCAGTGGCCGCACGTAAGACGTGGTCGGAAGTCGGGGATAGCCAAAGGCATTTCAGACTGCTGAAGCCAGAACCCTCGTAATGCATTTTGTAGAGCAGAGACGTACGGGACGAGGGATTCCGTAAGGACACATATCAAAGTTGCAGTCCTTATTGCCAGTGCTGTTCGGCGTTTTAACAGTGTTTTATAGTGCCGAATGAGGTATGATTGCCTTTTTATTATGCAGGAATAAATAATAGAAAATTCAAGTCGAGAAAAAATGCGCCGTTTTTTTCCGGAAGCGGGAATCGAACCCACAACCTCCGCATAACGCGTGCGGTGCTCTACCATTCAGCTAGTTCCGCGGCGACTCCCCTCTCGACTGTACCGCGGGGTATTGTATTTACGACTGCTCAGAGCCCGGTCAACTAGCGCCGCCCCTCGACCACCGCGGGAAGACGTAGAACGTCTTTTCCCAGCGGCCGCACGTAAGATGTGGTCGGAAGTCGGGGATAGCCAAAGGCATTTCAGACTGCTGAAGCAGAACCCTCGTAATGCATTGTGTAGAGCAGAGACATACGGGACGAGGGATTCCGTAAGGACACATATCATAGTTGCAGTAATTATTGCCAGTGCTGTTCGGCGTTTTAACAGTGTTTTATAGTGCCGAATGAGGTATAATCGCCTTTTTTTATGCAGGAATAAATAATAGAAAATTCAAGTCGAGAAAAAATGCGCCGTTTTTTCCGGAAGCGGGAATCGAACCCACAACCTCCGCATAACGCGTGCGGTGCTCTACCATTGAGCTAGTTCCGCGGCGACTCCCCTCTCGACTATACCGCGGGGTTTTGTATTTACGACTGCTCAGAGCCCGGTCCACTAGCGCCGCCCCTCGACCACCGCGGGAAGACGTAGAACGTCTTTTCCCAACGGCCGCAAGTAAGACGTGGTCGGAAGTTGGGGATAGCCAAAGGCATTTCAGACTGCTGAAGCCAGAACCCTCGTAATACATTTTGTAGAGCAGAGACGTACCGGACGAGGGATTTCGTAAGGACACATATCAAAGTTGCAGTCCTTATTGCCAGTGGTGTTCGGCGTTTTAACAGTGTTTTATAGTGCCGAATGATGTATGATTGCCTTTTTGTTATGCAGGAATAAATAATAGAAAATTCAAGTCGAGAAAAAATGCGCCGTTTTTTCCAGAAGCGGGAATCGAACCCACAACCTCCGCATAACGCGTGCGGTGCTCTACCATTGAGCTAGTTCCGCGGCGACTCCCCTCTCGACTTACCGCGGGGTTTTGTATTTACGACTGCTCAGAGCCCGGTCAACTAGCGCCGCCCCTCGACCACCGCGGGAAGACGTAGAACGTCTTTTCCCAGCGGCCGCACGTAAGACATGGTCGGAAGTCGGGGATAGCCAAAGGCATTTCAGACTGCTGAAGCAGAACCCTCGTAATGCATTTTGTAGAGCAGAGACGTACGGGACGAGGGATTCCGTAAGGACACATATCATAGTTGCAGTCCTTATTGCCAGTGCTGTTCGGCGTTTTAACAGTGTTTTATAGTGCCGAATGAGGTTTGATTGCCTTTTTTATGCAGGAATAAATAATAGAAAATTCAAGTCGAGAAAAAATGCGCCGTTTTTCCGGAAGCGGGAATTGAACCCACAACCTCCGCATAACGCGTGCGGTGCTCTACCATTGAGCTAGTTCCGCGGCGACTCCCCTCTCGACTATACCTCGGGGTTTTGTATTTACGACAGCTCAGAGCCCGGTCAACTAGCGCCGCCCCTCGACCACCGCGGGAAGACGTGGAACGTCTTTTCCCAGCGGCCGCACGTAAGACTTGGTCGTAAGTCGAGGATAGCCAAAGGCATTTCAGACTGCTGAAGCCAGAGCCTTCGTAAAGCATTTTGTAGAGCAGAGACGTACGGGACGAGGGATTCCGTAAGGACACATATCAAAGCTGCAGTCCATATTGCCAGTGCTGTTCGGCGTTTTAACAATGTTTTATAGTGCCGAATGAGGTATGATTGCCCTTTTTCATGCAAGAATAAATAATAGAAAATTCAAGTCGAGAAAAAATGCGCCGTTTTTTCCGGAAGCGGGAATCGAACCCACAACCTCCGCATAACGCGTGCGGTGCTCTACCATTGAGCTAGTTCCGCGGCGACTCCCCTCTCGACTATACCGCGGGGTTTTGTATTTACGACTGCTCAGAGCCCGTTCAACTAGCGCCGCCCCTCGACCACCGCTGGAAGACGTAGAACGTCTTTTCCCAGCGGCCGCACGTAAGACGTGGTCGGAAGTCGGGGATTGCCAAAGGCATTTCAGACTGCTGAAGCCAGAACCCTCATAATGCATTTTGTAGAGCAGAGACGTACGGGACGAGGGATTCCGTAAGGACAAATATCAAAGTTGCAGTCCTTATTGCCAGTGCTGTTCGGCGTTTTAACAGTGTTTTATAGTGCCGAATGAGGTATGATTGCCTTTTTATTATGCAGGAATAAATAATAGAAAATTCAAGTCGAGAAAAAATGCGCCGTTTTTTCCGGAAGCCGGAATCGAACCCACAACCTCCGCATAAGGCGTGCGGTGCTCTACCATTGAGCTAGTTCCGCGGTGACTCCCCTCTCGACTATACCGCGGGGTTTTGTATTTACGACTGCTCAGAGCCCGGTCAACTAGCGCCGCCCCTCGACCACCGCGGGAAGACGTAGAACGTCTTTTCCCAGCGGCCGCACGTAAGATGTGGTCGGAAGTCGGGGATAGCCAAAGGCATTTCAGACTGCTGAAGCAGAACCCTCGTAATGCATTGTGTAGAGCAGAGACATACGGGACGAGGCATTCCGTAAGGACACATATCATAGTTGCAGTCCTTATTGCCAGTGCTGTTCGGCGTTTTAACAGTGTTTTATACTGCCGAATGAGGTATGATCGCCTTTTTTTATGCAGGAATAAATAATAGAAAATTCAAGTCGAGAAAAAATGCGCCGTTTTTTCCGGAAGCGGGAATCGAACCCACAACCTCCGCATAAGGCGTGCGGTGCTCTACCATTGAGCTAGTTCCGCGGTGACTCCCCTCTCGACTATACCGCGGGGTTTTGTATTTACGACTGCTCAGAGCCCGGTCAACTAGCGCCGCCCCTCGACCACCGCGGGAAGACGTAGACCGTCTTTTCCCAGCGGCCGCACGTAAGACGTGGTCGGAAGTCGGGGATAGCCAAAGGCATTTCAGACTGCTGAAGCCAGAACCTTCGTAATGCATTTTGTAGAGCAGAGACGTACGGGACGAGGGATTCCGTAAGGAGACATATCAAAGTTGCAGTCCTTATTGCCAGTGCTGCTCGGCGTTTTAACAGTGTTTTATAGTGCCGAATGAGGCATGATTGCCCTTTTTTTATGCAGGAATAAATAATAGAAAATTCAAGTCGAGAAAAAATGCGCCGTTTTTTCCGGAAGCGGGAATCGAACCCACAACCTCCGCATAACGCGTGCGGTGCTCTACCATTGAGCTAGTTCCGCGGCGATTCCCCTCTCGACTATACCGCGGGGTTTTGTATTTACGACTGCTCAGAGCCCGGTCAACTAGCGCCGCCCCTCGACCACCGCTGGAAGACGTAGAACGTCTTTTCCCAGTGGCCGCACGTAAGACGTGGTCGGAAGTCGGGGATAGCCAAAGGCATTTCAGACTGCTGAAGCCAGAACCCTCGTAATGCATTTTGTAGAGCAGAGACGTACGGGACGAGGGATTCCGTAAGGACACATATCAAAGTTGCAGTCCTTATTGCCAGTGCTGTTCGGCGTTTTAACAGTGTTTTATAGTGCCGAATGAGGTATGATTGCCTTTTTATTATGCAGGAATAAATAATAGAAAATTCAAGTCGAGAAAAAATGCGCCGTTTTTTTCCGGAAGCGGGAATCGAACCCACAACCTCCGCATAACGCGTGCGGTGCTCTACCATTCAGCTAGTTCCGCGGCGACTCCCCTCTCGACTGTACCGCGGGGTATTGTATTTACGACTGCTCAGAGCCCGGTCAACTAGCGCCGCCCCTCGACCACCGCGGGAAGACGTAGAACGTCTTTTCCCAGCGGCCGCACGTAAGATGTGGTCGGAAGTCGGGGATAGCCAAAGGCATTTCAGACTGCTGAAGCAGAACCCTCGTAATGCATTGTGTAGAGCAGAGACATACGGGACGAGGGATTCCGTAAGGACACATATCAAAGCTGCAGTCCTTATTGCCAGTGCTGTTCGGCGTTTTAACAGTGTTTTATTGTGCCGAATGAGGTATGATTGCCTTTTTTTTATGCAGGAATAAATAATAGAAAATTCAAGTCGAGAAAAAATGCGTTGATTTTTCCGGAAGCGGGAATCGAACCCACAACCTCCGCATAACGCGTGCGGTGCTCTACCATTAAGCTAGTTCCGCGGCGACTCCCCTCTCGACTATACCGCGGGGTTTTGTATTTAGGACTACTCAGAGCCCGGTCAACTAGCGCCGCCCCTCGACCACCGCGGGAAGACGTAGAACGTCTTTTCCCAGCGGCCGCACGTAAGACGTGGTCGGAAGTCAAGGATAGCCAAAGGCATTTCAGACTGCTGAAGCCAGAACCCTCGTAATGCATTTTGTAGAGCAGAGACGTACGGGACGAGGGATTCCGTAAGGACACATATCAAAGTTGCAGTCCTTATTGCCAGTGCTGTTCGGCGTTTTAACAGTATTTTAAAGTGCCGAATGTGGTATGATTGCCTTTTTTTATGCAGGAATAAATAATAGAAAATTCAAGTCGAGAAAACATGCGCCGTTTTTTTCTGGAAGCGGGAATCGAACCCACAACCTCCGCATAAGGCGTGCGGTGCTCTACCATTGAGCTAGTTCCGCGGTGACTCCCCTCTCGACTATACCGCGGGGTTTTGTATTTACGACTGCTCAGAGCCCGGTCAACTAGCGCCGCCCCTCGACCACCGCGGGAAGACGTAGACCGTCTTTTCCCAGCGGCCGCACGTAATACGTGGTCGGAAGTCGGGGATAGCCAAAGGCATTTCAGACTGCTGAAGCCAGAACCCTCGTAATACATTTTCTAGAGCAGAGACGTACCGGACGAGGGATTCCGTAAGGACACATATCAAAGTTGCAGTCCTTATTGCCAGTGGTGTTCGGCGTTTTAACAGTGTTTTATAGTGCCGAATGATGTATGATTGCCTTTTTGTTATGCAGGAATAAATAATAGAAAATTCAAGTCGAGAAAAAATGCGCCGTTTTTTCCAGAAGCGGGAATCGAACCCACAACCTCCGCATAACGCGTGCGGTGCTCTACCATTGAGCTAGTTCCGCGGCGACTCCCCTCTCGACTATACCGCGGGGTTTTGTATTTACGACTGCTCAGAGCCCGGTCAACTAGCGCCGCTCCTCGACCACCGCGGGAAGACGTAGAACGTCTTTTCCCAGCGGCCGCACGTAAGACGTGGTCGGAAGTCGGGGATAGCCAAAGGCATTTCAGACTGCTGAAGCCAGAACCCTCGTAATGCATTTTGTAGAGCAGAGACGTACGGGACGAGGGATTCTGTAAGGACACATATCAAAGTTGCAGTCCTTAATGCCAGTGCTGTTCGGCGTTTTAACAGTGTTTTATAGTGCCGAATGAGGTATGATTGCCTTTTTTTATGCAGGAATAAATAATAGAAAATTCAAGTCGAGAAAAAATGCGCCGTTTTTCCGGAAGCGGGAATTGAACCCACAACCTCCGCATAACGCGTGCGGTGCTCTACCATTGAGCTAGTTCCGCGGCGACTCCCCTCTCGACTATACCTCGGGGTTTTGTATTTACGACAGCTCAGAGCCCGGTCAACTAGCGCCGCCCCTCGACCACCGCGGGAAGACGTAGAACGTCTTTTCCCAGCGGCCGCACGTAAGACTTGGTCGGAAGTCGGGGATAGCCAAAGGCATTTCAGACTGCTGAAGCCAGAACCTTCGTAAAGCATTTTGTAGAGCAGAGACGTACGGGACGAGGGATTCCGTAAGGACACATATCAAAGCTGCAGTCCATATTGCCAGTGCTGTTCGGCGTTTTAACAATGTTTTATAGTGCCGAATGAGGTATGATTGCCCTATTTTATGCAAGAATAAATAATAGAAAATTCAAGTCGAGAAAAAATGCGCCGTTTTTTCCGGAAGCGGGAATCGAACCCACAACCTCCGCATAACGCGTGCGGTGCTCCACCATTAAGCTAGTTCCGCGGCGACTCCCCTCTCGACTATACCGCGGGGTTTTGTATTTACTACTGCTCAGAGCCCGGTCAACTAGCGCCGCCCCTCGACCACCGCGGGAAGACGTAGAACGTCTTTTCCCAGCGGCCGCACGTAAGACGTGGTCGGAAGTCGGGGATAGCCAAAGGCATTTCAGACTGCTGAAGCCAGAACCCTCGTAATGCATTTTGTAGAGCAGAGACGTACGGGACGAGGGATTCCGTAAGGACACATATCAAAGTTGCAGTCCTCATTGCCAGTGCTGTTCGGCGTTTTAACAGTGTTTTATAGTGCCGAATGAGGTATGATTGCCATTTTTTATGCAGGAATAAATAATAGAAAATTCAAGTCGAGAAAAAATGCGCCGTTTTTTCTGAAAGCGGGAATAAAACTCACAACCTCCGCATAACGCGTGCGGTGCTCTACCATTGAGCTAGTTCCGCGGCGACTCCCCTCTCGACTATACCGCGGGGTTTTGTATTTACGACTGCTCAGAGCCCGGTCAACTAGCGCCGCCCCTCGACCACCGCGGGAAGACGTAGAACGTCTTTTCCCAGCGGCCGCACGTAAGACGTGGTGGGAAGTCGGGGATAGCCAAAGGCATTTCCGACTGCTGAAGCAGAACCCTCGTAATGCATTTTGTAGAGCAGAGACGTACGGGACGAGGGATTCCGTAAGGACACATATCATAGTTGCAGTCCTTATTGCCAGTGCTGTTCGGCGTTTTAACAGTGTTTTATAGTGCCGAATGAGGTATGATTGCCTTTTTTCATGCAGGAATAAATAATAGAAAATTCAAGCCGAGAAAAAATGCGCCTTTTTTTCCGGAAGCGGGAATCGAACCCACAACCTCCGCATAACGCGTGCGGTGCTCTAACCATTGAGCTAGTTCCGCGGCGACTCCCCTCTCGACTATACCGCGGGGTTTTGTATTTACTACTGCTCAGAGCCCGGTCAACTAGCGCCGCCCCTCGACCACCGCGGGAAGACGTAGAACGTCTTTTCCCAGCGGCCGCACGTAAGACGTTGTCGGAAGTCGGGGATAGCCAAAGGCATTTCAGACTGCTGAAGCCAGAATCCTCGTAATGCATTTTGAAGAGCAGAGACGTACGGGACGAGGGATTCCGTAAGGACACCTATCAAAGTTGCAGTCCTTATTGCCAGTGCTGTTCGGCGTTTTAACAGTGTTTTATTGTGCCGAATGAGGTATGATTGCCTTTTTTTTATGCAGGAATATATAATAGAAAATTCAAGTCGAGAAAAAATGCGCCGTTTTTTCCGGAAGCGGGAATCGAACCCACAACCTCCGCATAACGCGTGCGGTGCTCTACCATTAAGCTAGTTCCGCGGCGACTCCCCTCTCGACTATACCGCGGGGTTTTGTATTTAGGACTACTCAGAGCCCGGTCAACTAGCGCCGCCCCTCGACCACCGCGGGAAGACGTAGAACGTCTTTTCCCAGCGGCCGCACGTAAGACGTGGTCGGAAGTCAAGGATAGCCAAAGGCATTTCAGACTGCTGAAGCCAGAACCCTCGTAATGCATTTTGTAGAGCAGAGACGTACGGGACGAGGGATTCCGTAAGGACACATATCAAAGTTGCAGTCCTTATTGCCAGTGCTGTTCGGCGTTTTAACAGTATTTTAAAGTGCCGAATGAGGTATGATTGCCTTTTTTTATGCAGGAATAAATAATAGAAAATTCAAGTCGAGAAAACATGCGCCGTTTTTTTCTGGAAGCGGGAATCGAACCCACAACCTCCGCATAAGGCGTGCGGTGCTCTACCATTGAGCTAGTTCCGCGGTGACTCCCCTCTCGACTATACCGCGGGGTTTTGTATTTACGACTGCTCAGAGCCCGGTCAACTAGCGCCGCCCCTCGACCACCGCGGGAAGACGTAGACCGTCTTTTCCCAGCGGCCGCACGTAATACGTGGTCGGAAGTCGGGGATAGCCAAAGGCATTTCAGACTGCTGAAGCCAGAACCCTCGTAATACATTTTGTAGAGCAGAGACGTACCGGACGAGGGATTCCGTAAGGACACATATCAAAGTTGCAGTCCTTATTGCCAGTGGTGTTCGGCGTTTTAACAGTGTTTTATAGTGCCGAATGATGTATGATTGCCTTTTTGTTATGCAGGAATAAATAATAGAAAATTCAAGTCGAGAAAAAATGCGCCGTTTTTTCCAGAAGCGGGAATCGAACCCACAACCTCCGCATAACGCGTGCGGTGCTCTACCATTGAGCTAGTTCCGCGGCGACTCCCCTCTCGACTATACCGCGGGGTTTTGTATTTACGACTGCTCAGAGCCCGGTCAACTAGCGCCGCTCCTCGACCACCGCGGGAAGACGTAGAACGTCTTTTCCCAGCGGCCGCACGTAAGACGTGGTCGGAAGTCGGGGATAGCCAAAGGCATTTCAGACTGCTGAAGCCAGAACCCTCGTAATGCATTTTGTAGAGCAGAGACGTACGGGACGAGGGATTCTGTAAGGACACATATCAAAGTTGCAGTCCTTAATGCCAGTGCTGTTCGGCGTTTTAACAGTGTTTTATAGTGCCGAATGAGGTATGATTGCCTTTTTTTATGCAGGAATAAATAATAGAAAATTCAAGTCGAGAAAAAATGCGCCGTTTTTCCGGAAGCGGGAATTGAACCCACAACCTCCGCATAACGCGTGCGGTGCTCTACAATTGAGCTAGTTCCGAGGCGACTCCCCTCTCGACTATACCTCGGGGTTTTGTATTTACGACAGCTCAGAGCCCGGTCAACTAGCGCCGCCCCTCGACCACCGCGGGAAGACGTAGAACGTCTTTTCCCAGCGGCCGCACGTAAGACTTGGTCGGAAGTCGGGGATAGCCAAAGGCATTTCAGACTGCTGAAGCCAGAACCTTCGTAAAGCATTTTGTAGAGCAGAGACGTACGGGACGAGGGATTCCGTAAGGACACATATCAAAGCTGCAGTCCATATTGCCAGTGCTGTTCGGCGTTTAAACAATGTTTTATAGTGCCGAATGAGGTATGATTGCCCTTTTTTATGCAAGAATAAATAATAGAAAATTCAAGTCGAGAAAAAATGCGCCGTTTTTTCCGGAAGCGGGAATCGAACCCACAACCTCCGCATAACGCGTGCGGTGCTCCACCATTAAGCTAGTTCCGCGGCGACTCCCCTCTCGACTATACCGCGGGGTTTTGTATTTACTACTGCTCAGAGCCCGGTCAACTAGCGCCGCCCCTCGACCACCGCGGGAAGACGTAGAACGTCTTTTCCCAGCGGCCGCACGTAAGACGTGGTCGGAAGTCGGGGATAGCCAAAGGCATTTCAGACTGCTGAAGCCAGAACCCTCGTAATGCATTTTGTAGAGCAGAGACGTACGGGACGAGGGATTCCGTAAGGACACATATCAAAGTTGCAGTCCTCATTGCCAGTGCTGTTCGGCGTTTTAACAGTGTTTTATAGTGCCGAATGAGGTATGATTGCCTTTTTTTATGCAGGAATAAATAATAGAAAATTCAAGTCGAGAAAAAATGCGCCGTTTTTTCTGGAAGCGGGAATAAAACTCACAACCTCCGCATAACGCGTGCGGTGCTCTACCATTGAGCTAGTTCCGCGGCGACTCCCCTCTCGACTATACCGCGGGGTTTTGTATTTACGACTGCTCAGAGCCCGGTCAACTAGCGCCGCCCCTCGATCACCGCGGGAAGACGTAGAACGTCTTTTCCCAGCGGCCGCACGTAAGACGTGGTCGGAAGTCGGGGATAGCCAAAGGCATTTCAGACTGCTGAAGCCAGAACCCTCGTAATGCATTTTGTAGAGCAGAGACGTACGGGACGAGGGATTCCGTAAGGACACATATCAAAGTTGCAGTCCTCATTGCCAGTGCTGTTCGGCGTTTTAACAGTGTTTTATAGTGCCGAATGAGGTATGATTGCCTTTTTTTATACAGGAATAAATAATAGAAAAGTCAAGTCGAGAAAAAAATGCGCCGTTTTTTCCGGAAGCGGGTATCGAACCCACAACCTCCGTATAATGCGTGCGGTGCTCTACCATTGAGCTAGTTCCGCGGCGACTCCCCTCTCGACTATACCGCGGGGTTTTGTATTTACGACTGCTCAGAGCCCGGTCAACTAGCACCGCCCCTCGACCACCGCGGGAAGACGTAGAACGTCTTTTCCCAGCGGCCGCACGTAAGACGTGGTGGGAAGTCGGGGATAGCCAAAGGCATTTCAGACTGCTGAAGCAGAACCCTCGTAATGCATTTTGTAGAGCAGAGACGTACGGGACGAGGGATTCCGTAAGGACACATATCATAGTTGCAGTCCTTATTGCCAGTGCTGTTCGGCGTTTTAACAGTGTTTTATAGTGCCGAATGAGGTATGATTGCCTTTTTTCATGCAGGAATAAATAATAGAAAATTCAAGCCGAGAAAAAATGCGCCTTTTTTTCCGGAAGCGGGAATCGAACCCACAACCTCCGCATAACGCGTGCGGTGCTCTACCATTGAGCTAGTTCCGCGGCGACTCCCCTCTCGACTATACCGCGGGGTTTTGTATTTACGACTGCTCAGAGCCCGGTCAACTAGCGCCGCTCCTCGACCACCGCGGGAAGACGTAGAACGTCTTTTCCCAGCGGCCGCACGTAAGACGTGGTGGGAAGTCGGGGATAGCCAAAGGCATTTCAGACTGCTGAAGCCAGAACCTTCGTAATGCATTTTGTAGAGCAGAGACGTACGGGACGAGGGATTCCGTAAGGACACATATCAAAGTTGCAGTCCTTATTGCCAGTGCTGTTCGGCGTTTTAACAGTGTTTTATAGAGCCGAATGAGGTATGATTGCCCCTTGTTTATGCAGGAATAAATAATAGAAAATTCAAGTCGAGAAAATATGCGCCGTTTTTTCCGGAAGCGGGAATCGAACCCACAACTTCCGCAGAACGCGTGCGGTGCTCTACCATTGAGCTAGTTCCGCGGCGACTCCCCTCTCGACTATACCGCGGGGTTTTGTATTTACGACTGCTCAGAGCCCGGTCAACTAGCGCCGCCCCTCGACCACCGCGGGAAGACGTAGAACGTCTTTTCCCAGCGGCCGCACGTAAGACGTTGTCGGAAGTCGGGGATAGCCAAAGGCATTTCAGACTGCTGAAGCCAGAATCCTCGTAATGCATTTTGAAGAGCAGAGACGTACGGGACGAGGGATTCCGTAAGGACACCTATCAAAGTTGCAGTCCTTATTGCCAGTGCTGTTCGGCGTTTTAACAGTGTTTTATTGTGCCGAATGAGGTATGATTGCCTTTTTTTATGCAGGAATATATAATAGAAAATTCAAGTCGAGAAAAAATGCGCCGTTTTTTCTGGAAGCGGTAATCGAACCCACAACCTCCGCATAACGCGTGCGGTGCTCTACCATTAAGCTAGTTCCGCGGCGACTCCCCTCTCGACTATACCGCGGGGTTTTGTATTTAGGACTACTCAGAGCCCGGTCAACTAGCGCCGCCCCTCGACCACCGCGGGAAGACGTAGAACGTCTTTTCCCAGCGGCCGCACGTAAGACGTGGTCGGAAGTCAAGGATAGCCAAAGGCATTTCAGACTGCTGAAGCCAGAACCCTCGTAATGCATTTTGTAGAGCAGAGACGTACGGGACGAGGGATTCCGTAAGGACACATATCAAAGTTGCAGTCCTTATTGCCAGTGCTGTTCGGCGTTTTAACAGTATTTTAAAGTGCCGAATGAGGTATGATTGCCTTTTTTTATGCAGGAATAAATAATAGAAAATTCAAGTCGAGAAAACATGCGCCGTTTTTTTCTGGAAGCGGGAATCGAACCCACAACCTCCGCATAAGGCGTGCGGTGCTCTACCATTGAGCTAGTTCCGCGGTGACTCCCCTCTCGACTATACCGCGGTGTTTTGTATTTACGACTGCTCAGAGCCCGGTCAACTAGCGCCGCCCCTCGACCACCGCGGGAAGACGTAGACCGTCTTTTCCCAGCGGCCGCGCGTAAGACGTGGTCGGAAGTCGGGGATAGCCAAAGGCATTTCAGACTGCTGAAGCCAGAACCCTCGTAATACATTTTGTAGAGCAGAGACGTACCGGACGAGGGATTCCGTAAGGACACATATCAAAGTTGCAGTCTTTATTGCCAGTGGTGTTCGGCGTTTTAACAGTGTTTTATAGTGCCGAATGATGTATGATTGCCTTTTTGTTATGCAGGAATAAATAATAGAAAATTCAAGTCGAGAAAAAATGCGCCGTTTTTTCCAGAAGCGGGAATCGAACCCACAACCTCCGCATAACGCGTGCGGTGCTCTACCATTGAGCTAGTTCCGCGGCGACTCCCCTCTCGACTATACCGCGGGGTTTTGTATTTACGGCTGCTCAGAGCCCGGTCAACTAGCGCCGCCCCTCGACCACCGCGGGAAGACGTAGAACGTCTTTTCCCAGCGGCCGCACGTAAGACTTGGTCGGAAGTCGGGGATAGCCAAAGGCATTTCAGACTGCTGAAGCAGAACCCTCGTAATGCATTTTGTAGAGCAGAGACGTACGGGACGAGGGATTCCGTAAGGACACATATCAAAGTTGCAGTCCTTATTGCAAGTGCTGTTCGGCGTTTTAACAGTGTTTTATAGTGCCGAATGAGGCATGATTGCCCTTTTTTTATGCAGGAATAAATAATAGAAAATTCAAGTCGAGAAAAAATGCGCCGTTTTTTCCGGAAGCGGGAATCGAACCCACAACCTCCGCATAACGCGTGCGGTGCTCTACCATTGAGCTAGTTCCGCGGCGACTCCCCTCTCGACTATACCGCGGGGTTTTGTATTTACGACTGCTCAGAGCCCGGTCAACTAGCGCCGCCCCTCGACCACCGCTGGAAGACGTAGAACGTCTTTTCCCAGCGGCCGCACGTAAGACGTGGTCGGAAGTCGGGGATAGCCAAAGGCATTTCAGACTGCTGAAGCCAGAACCCTCGTAATGCGTTTTGTAGAGCAGAGACGTACGGGACGAGGGATTCCGTAAGGACACATATCAAAGTTGCAGTCCTTATTGCCAGTGCTGTTCGGCGTTTTAACAGTGTTTTATAGTGCCGAATGAGGTATGATTGCCTTTTTATTATGCAGGAATAAATAATAGAAAATTCAAGTCGAGAAAAAATGCGCCGTTTTTTCCGGAAGCGGGAATCGAACCCACAACCTCCGCATAACGCGTGCGGTGCTCTACCATTCAGCTAGTTCCGCGGCGACTCCCCTCTCGACTGTACCGCGGGGTATTGTATTTACGACTGCTCAGAGCCCGGTCAACTAGCGCCGCCCCTCGACCACCGCGGGAAGACGTAGAACGTCTTTTCCCAGCGGCCGCACGTAAGATGTGGTCGGAAGTCGGGGATAGCCAAAGGCATTTCAGACTGCTGAAGCAGAACCCTCGTAATGCATTGTGTAGAGCAGAGACATACGGGACGAGGGATTCCGTAAGGACACATATCATAGTTGCAGTCCTTATTGCCAGTGCTGTTCGGCGTTTTAACAGTGTTTTATAGTGCCGAATGAGGTATGATTGCCTTTTTTATGCAGGAATAAATAATAGAAAATTCAAGTCGAGAAAAAATGCGCCGTTTTTCCGGAAGCGAAAATTGAACCCACAACCTCCGCATAACGCGTGCGGTGCTCTACCATTGAGCTAGTTCCGCGGCGACTCCCCTCTCGACTATACCTCGGGGTTTTGTATTTACGACAGCTCAGAGCCCGGTCAACTACCACCGCGGGAAGACGTAGAACGTCTTTTCCCAGCGGCCGCACGTAAGACTTGGTCGGAAGTCGGGGATAGCCAAAGGCATTTCAGACTGCTGAAGCCAGAACCTTCGTAAAGCATTTTGTAGAGCAGAGACGTACGGGACGAGGGATTCCGTAAGGACACATATCAAAGCTGCAGTCCATATTGCCAGTGCTGTTCGGCGTTTTAACAATGTTTTATAGTGCCGAATGAGGTATGATTGCCCTTTTTTATGCAAGAATAAATAATAGAAAATTCAAGTCGAGAAAAAATGCGCCGTTTTTTCCGGAAGCGGGAATCGAACCCACAACCTCCGCATAACGCGTGCGGTGCTCTACCATTAAGCTAGTTCCGCGGCGACTCCCCTCTCGACTATACCGCGGGGTTTTGTATTTACTACTGCTCAGAGCCCGGTCAACTAGCGCCGCCCATCGACCACCGCGGGAAAACGTAGAACGTCTTTTCCCAGCGGCCGCACGTAAGACGTGGTCGGAAGTCAGGGATAGCCAAAGGCATTTCAGACTGCTGAAGCCAGAACCCTCGTAATGCATTTTGTAGAGCAGAGACGTACGGGACGAGGGATTCCGTAAGGACACATATGAAAGTTGCAGTCCTTATTGCCAGTGCTGTTCGGCGTTTTAACAGTGTTTTATAGTGCCGAATGAGGTATGATTGCCTTTTTTTCATGCAGGAATAAATAATAGAAAATTCAAGTTGAGAAAAAATGCGCCGTTTTTTCCAGAAGCGGGAATCGAACCCACAACCTCCGCATAACGCGTGCGGTGCTCTACCATTGAGCTAGTTCCGCGGCGGCTCCCCTCTCGACTTACCGCGGGGTTTTGTATTTACGACTGCTCAGAGCCCGGTCAACTAGCGCCGCCCCTCGACCACCGCGGGAAGACGTAGAACGTCTTTTCCCAGCGGCCGCACGTAAGACATGGTCGGAAGTCGGGGATAGCCAAAGGCATTTCAGACTGCTGAAGCCAGAACCCTCGTAATGCATTTTGTAGAGCAGAGACGTACCGGACGAGGGATTCCGTAAGGACACATATCAAAGTTGCAGTCCTTATTGCCAGTGATGTTCGGCGTTTTAACAGTGTTTTATAGTGCCGAATGAGCTATGATTGCCTTTTTATTATGCAGGAATAAATAATAGAAAATTCAAGTCGAGAAAAAATGCGCCGTTTTTTCCGGAAGCGGGAATCGAACCCACAACCTCCGCATAACGCGTGCGGTGCTCTACCATTCAGCTAGTTCCGCGGCGACTCCCCTCTCGACTGTACCGCGGGGTATTGTATTTACGACTGCTCAGAGCCCGGTCAACTAGCGCCGCCCCTCGACCACCGCTGGAAGACGTAGAACGTCTTTTCCCAGCGGCCGCACGTAAGACGTGGTCGGAAGTCGGGGATTGCCAAAGGCATTTCAGACTGCTGAAGCCAGAACCCTCGTAATGCATTTTGTAGAGCAGAGACGTACAGGACGAGGGATTCCGTAAGGACAAATATCAAAGTTGCAGTCCTTATTGCCAGTGCTGTTCGGCGTTTTAACAGTGTTTTATAGTGCCGAATGAGGTATGATTGCCTTTTTATTATGCAGGAATAAATAATAGAAAATTCAAGTCGAGAAAAAATGCGCCGTTTTTTCCGGAAGCGGGAATCGAACCCACAACCTCCGCATAAGGCGTGCGGTGCTCTACCATTGAGCTAGTTCCGCGGTGACTCCCCTCTCGACTATACCGCGGGGTTTTGTATTTACGACTGCTCAGAGCCCGGTCAACTAGCGCCGCCCCTCGACCACCGCGGGAAGACGTAGAACGTCTTTTCCCAGCGGCCGCACGTAAGATGTGGTCGGAAGTCGGGGATAGCCAAAGGCATTTCAGACTGCTGAAGCAGAACCCTCGTAATGCATTGTGTAGAGCAGAGACATACGGGACGAGGCATTCCGTAAGGACACATATCATAGTTGCAGTCCTTATTGCCAGTGCTGTTCGGCGTTTTAACAGTGTTTTATAGTGCCGAATGAGGTATGATTGCCTTTTTATTATGCAGGAATAAATAATAGAAAATTCAAGTCGAGAAAAAATGCGCCGTTTTTTCCGGAAGCGGGAATCGAACCCACAACCTCCGCATAACGCGTGCGGTGCTCTACCATTCAGCTAGTTCCGCGGCGACTCCCCTCTCGACTGTACCGCGGGGTATTGTATTTACGACTGCTCAGAGCCCGGTCAACTAGCGCCGCCCCTCGACCACCGCGGGAAGACGTAGAACGTCTTTTCCCAGCGGCCGCACGTAAGATGTGGTCGGAGGTCGGGGATAGCCAAAGGCATTTCAGACTGCTGAAGCCAGAACCCTCGTAATGCATTTTATAGAGCAGAGACGTACGGGACGAGGGATTCCGTAAGGACACATATCAAAGTTGCAGTCCTTATTGCCAGTGCTGTTCGGCGTTTTAACAGTGTTTTATAGTGCCGAATGAGGTATGATTGCCTTTTTATTATGCAGGAATAAATAATAGAAAATTCAAGTCGAGAAAAAATGCGCCGTTTTTTCCGGAAGCGGGAATCGAACCCACAACCTCCGCATAACGCGTGCGGTGCTCTACCATTCAGCTAGTTCCGCGGCGACTCCCCTCTCGACTGTACCGCGGGGTATTGTATTTACGACTGCTCAGAGCCCGGTCAACTAGCGCCGCCCCTCGACCACCGCGGGAAGACGTAGAACGTCTTTTCCCAGCGGCCGCACGTAAGATGTGGTCGGAAGTCGGGGATAGCCAAAGGCAATTCAGACTGCTGAAGCAGAACCCTCGTAATGCATTGTGTAGAGCAGAGACATACGGGACGAGGGATTCCGTAAGGACACATATCATAGTTGCAGTCCTTATTGCCAGTGCTGTTCGGCGTTTTAACAGTGTTTTATAGTGCCGAATGAGGTATGATCGCCTTTTTTATGCAGGAATAAATAATAGAAAATTCAAGTCGAGAAAAAATGCGCCGTTTTTTCCGGAAGCGGGAATCGAACCCACAACCTCCGCAGAACGCGTGCGGTGCTCTACCATTGAGCTAGTTCCGCGGCGACTCCCCTCTCGACTATACCGCGGGGTTTTGTATTTACGACTGCTCCGAGCCCGGTCAACTAGCGCCGCCCCTCGACCACCGCGGGAAGACGTAGAACGTCTTTTCCCAGCGGCCGCACGTAAGACGTTGTCGGAAGTCGGGGATAGCCAAAGGCATTTCAGACTGCTGAAGCCAGAACCTTCGTAATGCATTTTGTAGAGCAGAGACGTACGGGACGAGGGATTCTGTAAGGACACATATCAAAGTTGCAGTCCTTATTGCCAGTGCTGTTCGGCGTTTTAACAGTGTTTTATAGAGCCGAATGAGGTATGATTGCCCCTTTTTTATGCAGGAATAAATAATAGAAAATTCAAGTCGAGAAAATATGCGCCGTTTTTTCCGGAAGCGGGAATCGAACCCACAACCTCCGCAGAACGCGTGCGGTGCTCTACCATTGAGCTAGTTCCGCGGCGACTCCCCTCTCGACTATACCGCGGGGTTTTGTATTTACGACTGCTCAGAGCCCGGTCAACTAGCGCCGCCCCTCGACCACCGCGGGAAGACGTAGAACGTCTTTTCCCAGCGGCCGCACGTAAGACGTTGTCGGAAGTCGGGGATAGCCAAAGGCATTTCAGACTGCTGAAGCCAGAATCCTCGTAATGCATTTTGAAGAGCAGAGACGTACGGGACGAGGGATTCCGTAAGGACACCTATCAAAGTTGCAGTCCTTATTGCCAGTGCTGTTCGGCGTTTTAACAGTGTTTTATTGTGCCGAATGAGGTATGATTGCCTTTTTTTTATGCAGGAATATATAATAGAAAATTCAAGTCGAGAAAAAATGCGCCGTTTTTTCCGGAAGCGGTAATCGAACCCACAACCTCCGCATAACGCGTGCGGTGCTCTACCATTAAGCTAGTTCCGCGGCGACTCCCCTCTCGACTATACCGCGGGGTCTTGTATTTAGGACTACTCAGAGCCCGGTCAACTAGCGCCGCCCCTCGACCACCGCGGGAAGACGTAGAACGTCTTTTCCCAGCGGCCGCACGTAAGACGTGGTCGGAAGTCAAGGATAGCCAAAGGCATTTCAGACTGCTGAAGCCAGAACCCTCGTAATGCATTTTGTAGAGCAGAGACGTACGGGACGAGGGATTCCGTAAGGACACATATCAAAGTTGCAGTCCTTATTGCCAGTGCTGTTCGGCGTTTTAACAGTATTTTAAAGTGCCGAATGAGGTATGATTGCCTTTTTTTATGCAGGAATAAATAATAGAAAATTCAAGTCGAGAAAACATGCGCCGTTTTTTTCTGGAAGCGGGAATCGAACCCACAACCTCCGCATAAGGCGTGCGGTGCTCTACCATTGAGCTAGTTCCGCGGTGACTCCCCTCTCGACTATACCGCGGGGTTTTGCATTTACGACTGCTCAGAGCCCGGTCAACTAGCGCCGCCCCTCGACCACCGCGGGAAGACGTAGACCGTCTTTTCCCAGCGGCCGCGCGTAAGACGTGGTCGGAAGTCGGGGATAGCCAAAGGCATTTCAGACTGCTGAAGCCAGAACCCTCGTAATACATTTTGTAGAGCAGAGACGTACCGGACGAGGGATTCCGTAAGGACACATATCAAAGTTGCAGTCTTTATTGCCAGTGGTGTTCGGCGTTTTAACAGTGTTTTATAGTGCCGAATGATGTATGATTGCCTTTTTGTTATGCAGGAATAAATAATAGAAAATTCAAGTCGAGAAAAAATGCGCCGTTTTTTCCAGAAGCGGGAATCGAACCCACAACCTCCGCATAACGCGTGCGGTGCTCTACCATTGAGCTAGTTCCGCGGCGACTCCCCTCTCGACTATACCGCGGGGTTTTGTATTTACGACTGCTCAGAGCCCGGTCAACTAGCGCCGCCCCTCGACCACCGCGGGAAGACGTAGAACGTCTTTTCCCAGCGGCCGCACGTAAGACTTGGTCGGAAGTCGGGGATAGCCAAAGGCATTTCAGACTGCTGAAGCAGAACCCTCGTAATGCATTTTGTAGAGCAGAGACGTACGGGACGAGGGATTCCGTAAGGACACATATCAAAGTTGCAGTCCTTATTGCCAGTGCTGTTCGGCGTTTTAACAGTGTTTTATAGTGCCGAATGAGGCATGATTGCCCTTTTTTATGCAGGAATAAATAATAGAAAATTCAAGTCGAGAAAAAATGCGCCGTTTTTTCCGGAAGCGGGAATCGAACCCACAACCTCCGCATAACGCGTGCGGTGCTCTAACATTGAGCTAGTTCCGCGGCGACTCCCCTCTCGACTATACCGCGGGGTTTTGTATTTACGACTGCTCAGAGCCCGGTCAACTAGCGCCGCCCCTCGACCACCGCGGGAAGACGTAGAACGTCTTTTCCCAGCGGCCGCACGTAAGACGTGGTCGGAAGTCGGGGATAGCCAAAGGCATTTCAGACTGCTGAAGCCAGAACCCTCGTAATGCGTTTTGTAGAGCAGAGACGTACGGGACGAGGGATTCCGTAAGGACACATATCAAAGTTGCAGTCCTTATTGCCAGTGCTGTTCGGCGTTTTAACAGTGTTTTATAGTGCCGAATGAGGTATGATTGCCTTTTTATTATGCAGGAATAAATAATAGAAAATTCAAGTCGAGAAAAAATGCGCCGTTTTTTCCGGAAGCGGGAATCGAACCCACAACCTCCGCATAACGCGTGCGGTGCTCTACCATTCAGCTAGTTCCGCGGCGACTCCCCTCTCGACTGTACCGCGGGGTATTGTATTTACGACTGCTCAGAGCCCGGTCAACTAGCGCCGCCCCTCGACCACCGCGGGAAGACGTAGAACGTCTTTTCCCAGCGGCCGCACGTAAGATGTGGTCGGAAGTCGGGGATAGCCAAAGGCATTTCAGACTGCTGAAGCAGAACCCTCGTAATGCATTGTGTAGAGCAGAGACATACGGGACGAGGGATTCCGTAAGGACACATATCATAGTTGCAGTCCTTATTGCCAGTGCTGTTCGGCGTTTTAACAGTGTTTTATAGTGCCGAATGAGGTATGATTGCCTTTTTTATGCAGGAATAAATAATAGAAAATTCAAGTCGAGAAAAAATGCGCCGTTTTTCCGGAAGCGAGAATTGAACCCACAACCTCCGCATAACGCGTGCGGTGCTCTACCATTGAGCTAGTTCCGCGGCGACTCCCCTCTCGACTATACCTCGGGGTTTTGTATTTACGACAGCTAAGAGCCCGGTCAACTAGCGCCGCCCCTCGACCACCGCGGGAAGACGTAGAACGTCTTTTCCCAGCGGCCGCACGTAAGACTTGGTCGGAAGTCAGGGATAGCCAAAGGCATTTCAGACTGCTGAAGCCAGAACCTTCGTAAAGCATTTTGTAGAGCAGAGACGTACGGGACGAGGGATTCCGTAAGGACACATATCAAAGCTGCAGTCCATATTGCCAGTGCTGTTCGGCGTTTTAACAATGTTTTATAGTGCCGAATGAGGTATGATTGCCCTTTTTTATGCAAGAATAAATAGAAAATTGAAGTCGAGAAAAAATGCGCCGTTTTTTCCAGAAGCGGGAATCGAACCCACAACCTCCGCATAACGCGTGCGGTGCTCTACCATTGAGCTAGTTCCGCGGCGACTCCCCTCTCGACTTACCGCGGGGTTTTGTATTTACGACTGCTCAGAGCCCGGTCAACTAGCGCCGCCCCTCGACCACCGCGGGAAGACGTAGAACGTCTTTTCCCAGCGGCCGCACGTAAGACATGGTCGGAAGTCGGGGATAGCCAAAGGCATTTCAGACTGCTGAAGCAGAACCCTCGTAATGCATTTTGTAGAGCAGAGACGTACGGGACGAGGGATTCCGTAAGGACACATATCATAGTTGCAGTCCTTATTGCCAGTGCTGTTCGGCGTTTTAACAGCGTTTTATAGTGCCGAATGAGGTATGATTGCCTTTTTTATGCAGGAATAAATAATAGAAAATTCAAGTCGAGAAAAAATGCGCCGTTTTTCCGGAAGCGGGAATTGAACCCACAACCTCCGCATAACGCGTGCGGTGCTCTACCATTGAGCTAGTTCCGCGGCGACTCCCCTCTCGACTATACCTCGGGGTTTTGTATTTACGACAGCTCAGAGCCCGGTCAACTAGCGCCGCCCCTCGACCACCGCGGGAAGACGTAGAACGTCTTTTCCCAGCGGCCGCACGTAAGATGTGGTCGGAAGTCGGGGATAGCCAAAGGCATTTCAGACTGCTGAAGCCAGAACCCTCGTAATGCATTTTATAGAGCAGAGACGTACGGGACGAGGGATTCCGTAAGGACACATATCAAAGTTGCAGTCCTTATTGCCAGTGCTGTTCGGCGTTTTAACAGTGTTTTATAGTGCCGAATGAGGTATGATTGCCTTTTTATTATGCAGGAATAAATAATAGAAAATTCAAGTCGAGAAAAAATGCGCCGTTTTTTCCGGAAGCGGGAATCGAACCCACAACCTCCGCATAACGCGTGCGGGGCTCTACCATTCAGCTAGTTCCGCGGCGACTCCCCTCTCGACTGTACCGCGGGGTATTGTATTTACGACTGCTCAGAGCCCGGTCAACTAGCGCCGCCCCTCGACCACCGCGGGAAGACGTAGAACGTCTTTTCCCAGCGGCCGCACGTAAGATGTGGTCGGAAGTCGGGGATAGCCAAAGGCAATTCAGACTGCTGAAGCAGAACCCTCGTAATGCATTGTGTAGAGCAGAGACATACGGGACGAGGGATTCCGTAAGGACACATATCATAGTTGCAGTCCTTATTGCCAGTGCTGTTCGGCGTTTTAACAGTGTTTTATAGTGCCGAATGAGGTATGATCGCCTTTTTTATGCAGGAATAAATAATAGAAAATTCAAGTCGAGAAAAAATGCGCCGTTTTAATCCAGAAGCGGGAATCGAACCCACAACCTCCGCATAACGCGTGCGGTGCTCTACCATTGAGCTAGTTCCGCGGCGACTCCCCTCTCGACTATACCGCGGGGTTTTGTATTTACGACTGCTCAGAGCCCGGTCAACTAGCGCCGCCCCTCGACCACCGCGGGAAGACGTAGAACGTCTTTTCCCAGCGGCCGCACGTAAGACTTGGTCGGAAGTCGGGGATAGCCAAAGGCATTTCAGAATGCTGAAGCAGAACCCTCGTAATGCATTTTGTAGAGCAGAGACGTACGGGACGAGGGATTCCGTAAGGACACATATCAAAGTTGCAGTCCTTATTGCCAGTGCTGTTCGGCGTTTTAACAGTGTTTTATAGTGCCGAATGAGGCATGATTGCCCTTTTTTATGCAGGAATAAATAATAGAAAATTCAAGTCGAGAAAAAATGCGCCGTTTTTTCCGGAAGCGGGAATCGAACCCACAACCTCCGCATAACGCGTGCGGTGCTCTACCATTGAGCTAGTTCCGCGGCGACTCCCCTCTCGACTATACCGCGGGGTTTTGTATTTACGACTGCTCAGAGCCCGGTCAACTAGCGCCGCCCCTCGACCACCGCGGGAAGACGTAGAACGTCTTTTCCCAGCGGCCGCACGTAAGACGTGGTCGGAAGTCGGGGATAGCCAAAGGCATTTCAGACTGCTGAAGCCAGAACCCTCGTAATGCGTTTTGTAGAGCAGAGACGTACGGGACGAGGGATTCCTAAGGACACATATCAAAGTTGCAGTCCTTATTGCCAGTGCTGTTCGGCGTTTTAACAGTGTTTTATAGTGCCGAATGAGGTATGATTGCCTTTTTATTATGCAGGAATAAATAATAGAAAATTCAAGTCGAGAAAAAATGCGCCGTTTTTTCCGGAAGCGGGAATCGAACCCACAACCTCCGCATAACGCGTGCGGTGCTCTACCATTCAGCTAGTTCCGCGGCGACTCCCCTCTCGACTGTACCGCGGGGTATTGTATTTACGACTGCTCAGAGCCCGGTGAACTAGCGCCGCCCCTCGACCACCGCGGGAAGACGTAGAACGTCTTTTCCCAGCGGCCGCACGTAAGATGTGGTCGGAAGTCGGGGATAGCCAAAGGCATTTCAGACTGCTGAAGCAGAACCCTCGTAATGCATTGTGTAGAGCAGAGACATACGGGACGAGGGATTCCGTAAGGACACATATCATAGTTGCAGTCCTTATTGCCAGTGCTGTTCGGCGTTTTAACAGTGTTTTATAGTGCCGAATGAGGTATGATTGCCTTTTTTATGCAGGAATAAATAATAGAAAATTCAAGTCGAGAAAAAATGCGCCGTTTTTCCGGAAGCGAGAATCGAACCCACAACCTCCGCATAACGCGTGCGGTGCTCTACCATTAAGCTAGTTCCGCGGCGACTCCCCTCTCGACTATACCTCGGGGTTTTGTATTTACTACTGCTGAGAGCCCGGTCAACTAGCGCCGCCCATCGACCACTGCGGGAAAACGTAGAACGTCTTTTCCCAGCGGCCGCACGTAAGACGTGGTCGGAAGTCGGGGATAGCCAAAGGCATTTCAGACTGCTGAAGCCAGAACCCTCGTAATGCATTTTGTAGAGCAGAGACGTACGGGACGAGGGATTCCGTAAGGACACATATGAAAGTTGCAGTCCTTATTGCCAGTGCTGTTCGGCGTTTTAACAGTGTTTTATAGTGCCGAATGAGGTATGATTGCCTTTTTTTCATGCAGGAATATATAGTAAGAAAATTCAAGTTGAGAAAAAATGCGCCGTTTTTTCCAGAAGCGGGAATCGAACCCACAACCTCCGCATAACGCGTGCGGTGCTCTACCATTGAGCTAGTTCCGCGGCGACTCCCCTCTCGACTTACCGCGGGGTTTTGTATTTACGACTGCTCAGAGCCCGGTCAAATAGCGCCGCCCCTCGACCACCGCGGGAAGACGTAGAACGTCTTTTCCCAGCGGCCGCACGTAAGACATGGTCGGAAGTCGGGGATAGCCAAAGGCATTTCAGACTGCTGAAGCAGAACCCTCGTAATGCATTTTGTAGAGCAGAGACGTACGGGACGAGGGATTCCGTAAGGACACATATCATAGTTGCAGTCCTTATTGCCAGTGCTGTTCGGCGTTTTAACAGTGTTTTATAGTGCCGAATGAGGTATGATTGCCTTTTTTATGCAGGAATAAATAATAGAAAATTCAAGTCGAGAAAAAATGCGCCGTTTTTCCGGAAGCGGGAATTGAACCCACAACCTCCGCATAACGCGTGCGGTGCTCTACCATTGAGCTAGTTCCGCGGCGACTCCCCTCTCGACTATACCTCGGGGTTTTGTATTTACGACAGCTCAGAGCCCGGTCAACTAGCGCCGCCCCTCGACCACCGCGGGAAGACGTAGAACGTCTTTTCCCAACGGCCGCAAGTAAGACGTGGTCGGAAGTCGGGGATAGCCAAAGGCATTTCAGACTGCTGAAGCAGAACCCTCGTAATGCATTTTGTAGAGCAGAGACGTACGGGACGAGGGATTCCGTAAGGACACATATCATAGTTGCAGTCCTTATTGCCAGTGCTGTTCGGCGTTTTAACAGTGTTTTATAGTGCCGAATGAGGTATGATTGCCTTTTTTATGCAGGAATAAATAATAGAAAATTCAAGTCGAGAAAAAATGCGCCGTTTTTCCGGAAGCGGGAATTGAACCCACAACCTCCGCATAACGCGTGCGGTGCTCTACCATTGAGCTAGTTCCGCGGCGACTCCCCTCTCGACTATACCTCGGGGTTTTGTATTTACGACAGCTCAGAGCCCGGTCAACTAGCGCCGCCCCTCGACCACCGCGGGAAGACGTAGAACGTCTTTTCCCAACGGCCGCAAGTAAGACGTGGTCGGAAGTTGGGGATAGCCAAAGGCATTTCAGACTGCTGAAGCCAGAACCCTCGTAATACATTTTGTAGAGCAGAGACGTACCGGACGAGGGATTCCGTAAGGACACATATCAAAGTTGCAGTCCTTATTGCCAGTGATGTTCGGCGTTTTAACAGTGTTTTATAGTGCCGAATGAGGTATGATTGCCTTTTTATTATGCAGGAATAAATAATAGAAAATTCAAGTCGAGAAAAAATGCGCCGTTTTTTCCGGAAGCGGGAATCGAACCCACAACCTCCGCATAAGGCGTGCGGTGCTCTACCATTGAGCTAGTTCCGCGGTGACTCCCCTCTCGACTATACCGCGGGGTTTTGTATTTACGACTGCTCAGAGCCCGGTCAACTAGCGCCGCCCCTCGACCACCGCGGGAAGACGTAGAACGTCTTTTCCCAGCGGCCGCACGTAAGATGTGGTCGGAAGTCGGGGATAGCCAAAGGCATTTCAGACTGCTGAAGCAGAACCCTCGTAATGCATTGTGTAGAGCAGAGACATACGGGACGAGGCATTCCGTAAGGACACATATCATAGTTGCAGTCCTTATTGCCAGTGCTGTTCGGCGTTTTAACAGTGTTTTATAGTGCCGAATGAGGTATGATTGCCTTTTTATTATGCAGGAATAAATAATAGAAAATTCAAGTCGAGAAAAAATGCGCCGTTTTTTCCGGAAGCGGGAATCGAACCCACAACCTCCGCATAACGCGTGCGGTGCTCTACCATTCAGCTAGTTCCGCGGCGACTCCCCTCTCGACTGTACCGCGGGGTATTGTATTTACGACTGCTCAGAGCCCGGTCAACTAGCGCCGCCCCTCGACCACCGCGGGAAGACGTAGAACGTCTTTTCCCAGCGGCCGCACGTAAGATGTGGTCGGAAGTCGGGGATAGCCAAAGGCATTTCAGACTGCTGAAGCCAGAACCCTCGTAATGCGTTTTGTAGAGCAGAGACGTACGGGACGAGGGATTCCGTAAGGACACATATCAAAGTTGCAGTCCTTATTGCCAGTGCTGTTCGGCGTTTTAACAGTGTTTTATAGTGCCGAATGAGGTATGATTGCCTTTTTATTATGCAGGAATAAATAATAGAAAATTCAAGTCGAGAAAAAATGCGCCGTTTTTTCCGGAAGCGGGAATCGAACCCACAACCTCCGCATAACGCGTGCGGTGCTCTACCATTCAGCTAGTTCCGCGGCGACTCCCCTCTCGACTGTACCGCGGGGTATTGTATTTACGACTGCTCAGAGCCCGGTCAACTAGCGCCGCCCCTCGACCACCGCGGGAAGACGTAGAACGTCTTTTCCCAGCGGCCGCACGTAAGACTTGGTCGGAAGTCAGGGATAGCCAAAGGCATTTCAGACTGCTGAAGCCAGAACCTTCGTAAAGCATTTTGTAGAGCAGAGACGTACGGGACGAGGGATTCCGTAAGGACACATATCAAAGCTGCAGTCCATATTGCCAGTGCTGTTCGGCGTTTTAACAATGTTTTATAGTGCCGAATGAGGTATGATTGCCCTTTTTTATGCAAGAATAAATAGAAAATTGAAGTCGAGAAAAAATGCGCCGTTTTTTCCGGAAGCGGGAATCGAACCCACAACCTCCGCATAACGCGTGCGGTGCTCTACCATTAAGCTAGTTCCGCGGCGACTCCCCTCTCGACTATACCTCGGGGTTTTGTATTTACTACTGCTCAGAGCCCGGTCAACTAGCGCCGCCCATCGACCACCGCGGGAAAACGTAGAACGTCTTTTCCCAGCGGCCGCACGTAAGACGTGGTCGGAAGTCGGGGATAGCCAAAGGCATTTCAGACTGCTGAAGCCAGAACCCTCGTAATGCATTTTGTAGAGCAGAGACGTACGGGACGAGGGATTCCGTAAGGACACATATGAAAGTTGCAGTCCTTATTGCCAGTGCTGTTCGGCGTTTTAACAGTGTTTTATAGTGCCGAATGAGGTATGATTGCCTTTTTTTCATGCAGGAATAAATAATAGAAAATTCAAGTTGAGAAAAAATGCGCCGTTTTTTCCAGAAGCGGGAATCGAACCCACAACCTCCGCATAACGCGTGCGGTGCTCTACCATTGAGCTAGTTCCGCGGCGACTCCCCTCTCGACTTACCGCGGGGTTTTGTATTTACGACTGCTCAGAGCCCGGTCAACTAGCGCCGCCCCTCGACCACCGCGGGAAGACGTAGAACGTCTTTTCCCAGCGGCCGCACGTAAGACATGGTCGGAAGTCGGGGATAGCCAAAGGCATTTCAGACTGCTGAAGCAGAACCCTCGTAATGCATTTTGTAGAGCAGAGACGTACGGGACGAGGGATTCCGTAAGGACACATATCATAGTTGCAGTCCTTATTGCCAGTGCTGTTCGGCGTTTTAACAGCGTTTTATAGTGCCGAATGAGGTATGATTGCCTTTTTTATGCAGGAATAAATAATAGAAAATTCAAGTCGAGAAAAAATGCGCCGTTTTTCCGGAAGCGGGAATTGAACCCACAACCTCCGCATAACGCGTGCGGTGCTCTACCATTGAGCTAGTTCCGCGGCGACTCCCCTCTCGACTATACCTCGGGGTTTTGTATTTACGACAGCTCAGAGCCCGGTCAACTAGCGCCGCCCCTCGACCACCGCGGGAAGACGTAGAACGTCTTTTCCCAGCGGCCGCACGTAAGATGTGGTCGGAAGTCGGGGATAGCCAAAGGCATTTCAGACTGCTGAAGCCAGAACCCTCGTAATGCATTTTATAGAGCAGAGACGTACGGGACGAGGGATTCCGTAAGGACACATATCAAAGTTGCAGTCCTTATTGCCAGTGCTGTTCGGCGTTTTAACAGTGTTTTATAGTGCCGAATGAGGTATGATTGCCTTTTTATTATGCAGGAATAAATAATAGAAAATTCAAGTCGAGAAAAAATGCGCCGTTTTTTCCGGAAGCGGGAATCGAACCCACAACCTCCGCATAACGCGTGCGGGGCTCTACCATTCAGCTAGTTCCGCGGCGACTCCCCTCTCGACTGTACCGCGGGGTATTGTATTTACGACTGCTCAGAGCCCGGTCAACTAGCGCCGCCCCTCGACCACCGCGGGAAGACGTAGAACGTCTTTTCCCAGCGGCCGCACGTAAGATGTGGTCGGAAGTCGGGGATAGCCAAAGGCAATTCAGACTGCTGAAGCAGAACCCTCGTAATGCATTGTGTAGAGCAGAGACATACGGGACGAGGGATTCCGTAAGGACACATATCATAGTTGCAGTCCTTATTGCCAGTGCTGTTCGGCGTTTTAACAGTGTTTTATAGTGCCGAATGAGGTATGATCGCCTTTTTTATGCAGGAATAAATAATAGAAAATTCAAGTCGAGAAAAAATGCGCCGTTTTAATCCAGAAGCGGGAATCGAACCCACAACCTCCGCATAACGCGTGCGGTGCTCTACCATTGAGCTAGTTCCGCGGCGACTCCCCTCTCGACTATACCGCGGGGTTTTGTATTTACGACTGCTCAGAGCCCGGTCAACTAGCGCCGCCCCTCGACCACCGCGGGAAGACGTAGAACGTCTTTTCCCAGCGGCCGCACGTAAGACTTGGTCGGAAGTCGGGGATAGCCAAAGGCATTTCAGAATGCTGAAGCAGAACCCTCGTAATGCATTTTGTAGAGCAGAGACGTACGGGACGAGGGATTCCGTAAGGACACATATCAAAGTTGCAGTCCTTATTGCCAGTGCTGTTCGGCGTTTTAACAGTGTTTTATAGTGCCGAATGAGGCATGATTGCCCTTTTTTATGCAGGAATAAATAATAGAAAATTCAAGTCGAGAAAAAATGCGCCGTTTTTTCCGGAAGCGGGAATCGAACCCACAACCTCCGCATAACGCGTGCGGTGCTCTACCATTGAGCTAGTTCCGCGGCGACTCCCCTCTCGACTATACCGCGGGGTTTTGTATTTACGACTGCTCAGAGCCCGGTCAACTAGCGCCGCCCCTCGACCACCGCGGGAAGACGTAGAACGTCTTTTCCCAGCGGCCGCACGTAAGACGTGGTCGGAAGTCGGGGATAGCCAAAGGCATTTCAGACTGCTGAAGCCAGAACCCTCGTAATGCGTTTTGTAGAGCAGAGACGTACGGGACGAGGGATTCCTAAGGACACATATCAAAGTTGCAGTCCTTATTGCCAGTGCTGTTCGGCGTTTTAACAGTGTTTTATAGTGCCGAATGAGGTATGATTGCCTTTTTATTATGCAGGAATAAATAATAGAAAATTCAAGTCGAGAAAAAATGCGCCGTTTTTTTCCGGAAGCGGGAATCGAACCCACAACCTCCGCATAACGCGTGCGGTGCTCTACCATTCAGCTAGTTCCGCGGCGACTCCCCTCTCGACTGTACCGCGGGGTATTGTATTTACGACTGCTCAGAGCCCGGTCAACTAGCGCCGCCCCTCGACCACCGCGGGAAGACGTAGAACGTCTTTTCCCAGCGGCCGCACGTAAGACTTGGTCGGAAGTCAGGGATAGCCAAAGGCATTTCAGACTGCTGAAGCCAGAACCTTCGTAAAGCATTTTGTAGAGCAGAGACGTACGGGACGAGGGATTCCGTAAGGACACATATCAAAGCTGCAGTCCATATTGCCAGTGCTGTTCGGCGTTTTAACAATGTTTTATAGTGCCGAATGAGGTATGATTGCCCTTTTTTATGCAAGAATAAATAGAAAATTGAAGTCGAGAAAAAATGCGCCGTTTTTTCCGGAAGCGGGAATCGAACCCACAACCTCCGCATAACGCGTGCGGTGCTCTACCATTAAGCTAGTTCCGCGGCGACTCCCCTCTCGACTATACCTCGGGGTTTTGTATTTACTACTGCTCAGAGCCCGGTCAACTAGCGCCGCCCATCGACCACCGCGGGAAAACGTAGAACGTCTTTTCCCAGCGGCCGCACGTAAGACGTGGTCGGAAGTCGGGGATAGCCAAAGGCATTTCAGACTGCTGAAGCCAGAACCCTCGTAATGCATTTTGTAGAGCAGAGACGTACGGGACGAGGGATTCCGTAAGGACACATATGAAAGTTGCAGTCCTTATTGCCAGTGCTGTTCGGCGTTTTAACAGTGTTTTATAGTGCCGAATGAGGTATGATTGCCTTTTTTTCATGCAGGAATAAATAATAGAAAATTCAAGTTGAGAAAAAATGCGCCGTTTTTTCCAGAAGCGGGAATCGAACCCACAACCTCCGCATAACGCGTGCGGTGCTCTACCATTGAGCTAGTTCCGCGGCGACTCCCCTCTCGACTTACCGCGGGGTTTTGTATTTACGACTGCTCAGAGCCCGGTCAACTAGCGCCGCCCCTCGACCACCGCGGGAAGACGTAGAACGTCTTTTCCCAGCGGCCGCACGTAAGACATGGTCGGAAGTCGGGGATAGCCAAAGGCATTTCAGACTGCTGAAGCAGAACCCTCGTAATGCATTTTGTAGAGCAGAGACGTACGGGACGAGGGATTCCGTAAGGACACATATCATAGTTGCAGTCCTTATTGCCAGTGCTGTTCGGCGTTTTAACAGCGTTTTATAGTGCCGAATGAGGTATGATTGCCTTTTTTATGCAGGAATAAATAATAGAAAATTCAAGTCGAGAAAAAATGCGCCGTTTTTCCGGAAGCGGGAATTGAACCCACAACCTCCGCATAACGCGTGCGGTGCTCTACCATTGAGCTAGTTCCGCGGCGACTCCCCTCTCGACTATACCTCGGGGTTTTGTATTTACGACAGCTCAGAGCCCGGTCAACTAGCGCCGCCCCTCGACCACCGCGGGAAGACGTAGAACGTCTTTTCCCAGCGGCCGCACGTAAGATGTGGTCGGAAGTCGGGGATAGCCAAAGGCATTTCAGACTGCTGAAGCCAGAACCCTCGTAATGCATTTTATAGAGCAGAGACGTACGGGACGAGGGATTCCGTAAGGACACATATCAAAGTTGCAGTCCTTATTGCCAGTGCTGTTCGGCGTTTTAACAGTGTTTTATAGTGCCGAATGAGGTATGATTGCCTTTTTATTATGCAGGAATAAATAATAGAAAATTCAAGTCGAGAAAAAATGCGCCGTTTTTTCCGGAAGCGGGAATCGAACCCACAACCTCCGCATAACGCGTGCGGGGCTCTACCATTCAGCTAGTTCCGCGGCGACTCCCCTCTCGACTGTACCGCGGGGTATTGTATTTACGACTGCTCAGAGCCCGGTCAACTAGCGCCGCCCCTCGACCACCGCGGGAAGACGTAGAACGTCTTTTCCCAGCGGCCGCACGTAAGATGTGGTCGGAAGTCGGGGATAGCCAAAGGCAATTCAGACTGCTGAAGCAGAACCCTCGTAATGCATTGTGTAGAGCAGAGACATACGGGACGAGGGATTCCGTAAGGACACATATCATAGTTGCAGTCCTTATTGCCAGTGCTGTTCGGCGTTTTAACAGTGTTTTATAGTGCCGAATGAGGTATGATCGCCTTTTTTATGCAGGAATAAATAATAGAAAATTCAAGTCGAGAAAAAATGCGCCGTTTTAATCCAGAAGCGGGAATCGAACCCACAACCTCCGCATAACGCGTGCGGTGCTCTACCATTGAGCTAGTTCCGCGGCGACTCCCCTCTCGACTATACCGCGGGGTTTTGTATTTACGACTGCTCAGAGCCCGGTCAACTAGCGCCGCCCCTCGACCACCGCGGGAAGACGTAGAACGTCTTTTCCCAGCGGCCGCACGTAAGACTTGGTCGGAAGTCGGGGATAGCCAAAGGCATTTCAGAATGCTGAAGCAGAACCCTCGTAATGCATTTTGTAGAGCAGAGACGTACGGGACGAGGGATTCCGTAAGGACACATATCAAAGTTGCAGTCCTTATTGCCAGTGCTGTTCGGCGTTTTAACAGTGTTTTATAGTGCCGAATGAGGCATGATTGCCCTTTTTTATGCAGGAATAAATAATAGAAAATTCAAGTCGAGAAAAAATGCGCCGTTTTTTCCGGAAGCGGGAATCGAACCCACAACCTCCGCATAACGCGTGCGGTGCTCTACCATTGAGCTAGTTCCGCGGCGACTCCCCTCTCGACTATACCGCGGGGTTTTGTATTTACGACTGCTCAGAGCCCGGTCAACTAGCGCCGCCCCTCGACCACCGCGGGAAGACGTAGAACGTCTTTTCCCAGCGGCCGCACGTAAGACGTGGTCGGAAGTCGGGGATAGCCAAAGGCATTTCAGACTGCTGAAGCCAGAACCCTCGTAATGCGTTTTGTAGAGCAGAGACGTACGGGACGAGGGATTCCTAAGGACACATATCAAAGTTGCAGTCCTTATTGCCAGTGCTGTTCGGCGTTTTAACAGTGTTTTATAGTGCCGAATGAGGTATGATTGCCTTTTTATTATGCAGGAATAAATAATAGAAAATTCAAGTCGAGAAAAAATGCGCCGTTTTTTTCCGGAAGCGGGAATCGAACCCACAACCTCCGCATAACGCGTGCGGTGCTCTACCATTCAGCTAGTTCCGCGGCGACTCCCCTCTCGACTGTACCGCGGGGTATTGTATTTACGACTGCTCAGAGCCCGGTGAACTAGCGCCGCCCCTCGACCACCGCGGGAAGACGTAGAACGTCTTTTCCCAGCGGCCGCACGTAAGATGTGGTCGGAAGTCGGGGATAGCCAAAGGCATTTCAGACTGCTGAAGCAGAACCCTCGTAATGCATTGTGTAGAGCAGAGACATACGGGACGAGGGATTCCGTAAGGACACATATCATAGTTGCAGTCCTTATTGCCAGTGCTGTTCGGCGTTTTAACAGTGTTTTATAGTGCCGAATGAGGTATGATTGCCTTTTTTATGCAGGAATAAATAATAGAAAATTCAAGTCGAGAAAAAATGCGCCGTTTTTCCGGAAGCGAGAATCGAACCCACAACCTCCGCATAACGCGTGCGGTGCTCTACCATTAAGCTAGTTCCGCGGCGACTCCCCTCTCGACTATACCTCGGGGTTTTGTATTTACTACTGCTGAGAGCCCGGTCAACTAGCGCCGCCCATCGACCACTGCGGGAAAACGTAGAACGTCTTTTCCCAGCGGCCGCACGTAAGACGTGGTCGGAAGTCGGGGATAGCCAAAGGCATTTCAGACTGCTGAAGCCAGAACCCTCGTAATGCATTTTGTAGAGCAGAGACGTACGGGACGAGGGATTCCGTAAGGACACATATGAAAGTTGCAGTCCTTATTGCCAGTGCTGTTCGGCGTTTTAACAGTGTTTTATAGTGCCGAATGAGGTATGATTGCCTTTTTTTCATGCAGGAATATATAGTAAGAAAATTCAAGTTGAGAAAAAATGCGCCGTTTTTTCCAGAAGCGGGAATCGAACCCACAACCTCCGCATAACGCGTGCGGTGCTCTACCATTGAGCTAGTTCCGCGGCGACTCCCCTCTCGACTTACCGCGGGGTTTTGTATTTACGACTGCTCAGAGCCCGGTCAAATAGCGCCGCCCCTCGACCACCGCGGGAAGACGTAGAACGTCTTTTCCCAGCGGCCGCACGTAAGACATGGTCGGAAGTCGGGGATAGCCAAAGGCATTTCAGACTGCTGAAGCAGAACCCTCGTAATGCATTTTGTAGAGCAGAGACGTACGGGACGAGGGATTCCGTAAGGACACATATCATAGTTGCAGTCCTTATTGCCAGTGCTGTTCGGCGTTTTAACAGTGTTTTATAGTGCCGAATGAGGTATGATTGCCTTTTTTATGCAGGAATAAATAATAGAAAATTCAAGTCGAGAAAAAATGCGCCGTTTTTTCGGAAGCGGGAATTGAACCCACAACCTCCGCATAACGCGTGCGGTGCTCTACCATTGAGCTAGTTCCGCGGCGACTCCCCTCTCGACTATACCTCGGGGTTTTGTATTTACGACAGCTCAGAGCCCGGTCAACTAGCGCCGCCCCTCGACCACCGCGGGAAGACGTAGAACGTCTTTTCCCAACAGCCGCAAGTAAGACGTGGTCGGAAGTCGGGGATAGCCAAAGGCATTTCAGACTGCTGAAGCAGAACCCTCGTAATGCATTTTGTAGAGCAGAGACGTACGGGACGAGGGATTCCGTAAGGACACATATCATAGTTGCAGTCCTTATTGCCAGTGCTGTTCGGCGTTTTAACAGTGTTTTATAGTGCCGAATGAGGTATGATTGCCTTTTTTATGCAGGAATAAATAATAGAAAATTCAAGTCGAGAAAAAATGCGCCGTTTTTCCGGAAGCGGGAATTGAACCCACAACCTCCGCATAACGCGTGCGGTGCTCTACCATTGAGCTAGTTCCGCGGCGACTCCCCTCTCGACTATACCTCGGGGTTTTGTATTTACGACAGCTCAGAGCCCGGTCAACTAGCGCCGCCCCTCGACCACCGCGGGAAGACGTAGAACGTCTTTTCCCAACGGCCGCAAGTAAGACGTGGTCGGAAGTTGGGGATAGCCAAAGGCATTTCAGACTGCTGAAGCCAGAACCCTCGTAATACATTTTGTAGAGCAGAGACGTACCGGACGAGGGATTCCGTAAGGACACATATCAAAGTTGCAGTCCTTATTGCCAGTGATGTTCGGCGTTTTAACAGTGTTTTATAGTGCCGAATGAGGTATGATTGCCTTTTTATTATGCAGGAATAAATAATAGAAAATTCAAGTCGAGAAAAAATGCGCCGTTTTTTCCGGAAGCGGGAATCGAACCCACAACCTCCGCATAAGGCGTGCGGTGCTCTACCATTGAGCTAGTTCCGCGGTGACTCCCCTCTCGACTATACCGCGGGGTTTTGTATTTACGACTGCTCAGAGCCCGGTCAACTAGCGCCGCCCCTCGACCACCGCGGGAAGACGTAGAACGTCTTTTCCCAGCGGCCGCACGTAAGATGTGGTCGGAAGTCGGGGATAGCCAAAGGCATTTCAGACTGCTGAAGCAGAACCCTCGTAATGCATTGTGTAGAGCAGAGACATACGGGACGAGGCATTCCGTAAGGACACATATCATAGTTGCAGTCCTTATTGCCAGTGCTGTTCGGCGTTTTAACAGTGTTTTATAGTGCCGAATGAGGTATGATTGCCTTTTTATTATGCAGGAATAAATAATAGAAAATTCAAGTCGAGAAAAAATGCGCCGTTTTTTCCGGAAGCGGGAATCGAACCCACAACCTCCGCATAACGCGTGCGGTGCTCTACCATTCAGCTAGTTCCGCGGCGACTCCCCTCTCGACTGTACCGCGGGGTATTGTATTTACGACTGCTCAGAGCCCGGTCAACTAGCGCCGCCCCTCGACCACCGCGGGAAGACGTAGAACGTCTTTTCCCAGCGGCCGCACGTAAGATGTGGTCGGAAGTCGGGGATAGCCAAAGGCATTTCAGACTGCTGAAGCCAGAACCCTCGTAATGCATTTTATAGAGCAGAGACGTACGGGACGAGGGATTCCGTAAGGACACATATCAAAGCTGCAGTCCTTATTGCCAGTGCTGTTCGGCGTTTTAACAGTGTTTTATAGTGCCGAATGAGGTATGATTGCCTTTTTATTATGCAGGAATAAATAATAGAAAATTCAAGTCGAGAAAAAATGCGCCGTTTTTTCCGGAAGCGGGAATCGAACCCACAACCTCCGCATAACGCGTGCGGTGCTCTACCATTCAGCTAGTTCCGCGGCGACTCCCCTCTCGACTGTACCGCGGGGTATTGTATTTACGACTGCTCAGAGCCCGGTCAACTAGCGCCGCCCCTCGACCACCGCGGGAAGACGTAGAACGTCTTTTCCCAGCGGACGCACGTAAGATGTGGTCGGAAGTCGGGGATAGCCAAAGGCAATTCAGACTGCTGAAGCAGAACCCTCGTAATGCATTGTGTAGAGCAGAGACATACGGGACAAGGGATTCCGTAAGGACACATATCATAGTTGCAGTCCTTATTGCCAGTGCTGTTCGGCGTTTTAACAGTGTTTTATAGTGCCGAATGAGGTATGATCGCCTTTTTTATGCAGGAATAAATAATAGAAAATTCAAGTCGAGAAAAAATGCGCCGTTTTTTCCGGAAGCGGGAATCGAACCCACAACCTCCGCATAATGCGTGCGGTGCTCTACCATTGAGCTAGTTCCGCGGCGACTCCCCTCTCGACTATACCGCGGGGTTTTGTATTTACGACTGCTCAGAGCCCGGTCAACTAGCGCCGCCCCTCAACCACCGCGGGAAGACGTAGAACGTCTTTTCCCAGCGGCCGCAGGTAAGACGTGGTCGGAAGTCGGGGATAGCCAAAGGCATTTCAGACTGCTGAAGCCAGAACCCTCGTAATGCATTTTGTAGAGCAGAGACGTACGGGACGAGGGATTCCGTAAGGACACATATCAAAGTTGCAGTCCTTAATGCCAGTGCTGTTCGGCGTTTTAACAGTGTTTTATAGTGCCGAATGAGGTATGAATGCCTTTTTTTATGCAGGAATAAATAATAGAAAATTCAAGTCGAGAAAAAATGCGCCGTTTTTTTCCGTAAGCGGGAATCGAACCCACAACCTCCGCATAACGCGTGCGGTGCTCTACCATTGAGCTAGTTCCGCGGCGGCACCCCTCTCGACTATACCGCGAGGTTTTGTATTTACGACGGCTCAGAGCCCGGTCAACTAGCGCCGCCCCTAAACCACCGCGGGAAGACGTAGAACGTCTTTTCCAAGCGGCCGCACGTAAGACGTGGTCGGAAGTCGGGGATAGCCAAAGGCATTTCAGACTGCTGAATCCAGAACCCTCGTAATGCATTTTGTAGAGCAGAGACGTACGGGACGAGGGATTCCGTAAGGACACATATCAAAGTTGCAGTCCTTAATGCCAGTGCTGTTCGGCGTTTTAACAGTGTTTTATAGTGCCGAATGAGGTATGATTGCCTTTTTTTTATGCAGGAATAAATAATAGAAAATTCAAGTCGAGAAAAAATGCGCCGTTTTTTCCGGAAGCGGAAATCGAACCCACAACCTCCGCATAACGCGTGCGGTGCTCTACCATTGAGCTAGTTCCGCGGCGACTCCCCTCTCGACTATACCGCGGAGTTTTGTATTTACTACTGCTCAGAGCCCGGTCAACTAGCGCCGCCCATCGACCACCGCGGGAAAACGTAGAACGTCTTTTCCCAGCGGCCGCACGTAAGACGTGGTCGGAAGTCGGGGATTGCCAAAGGCATTTCAGACTGCTGAAGCCAGAACCCTCGTAATGCATTTTGTAGAGCAGAGACGTACGGGACTAGGGATTCCGTAAGGACACATATCAAAGTTGCAGTCCTTATTGCCAGTGCTGTTCGGCGTTTTAACAGCGTTTTATAGTGCCGAATGAGGTATGATTGCCTTTTTATTATGCAGGAATAAATAATAGAAAATTCAAGTCGAGAAAAAATGCGCCGTTTTTTCCGGAAGCGGGAATCGAACCCACAACCTCCGCATAACGCGTGCAGTGCTCTACCATTGAGCTAGTTCCGCGGCGACTCCCCTCTCGACTATACCGCGGGGTTTTGTATTTACGACTGCTCAGAGCCCGGTCAACTAGCGCCGCCCCTCGACCACCGCGGGAAGACGTAGAACGTCTTTTCCCAGCGGCCGCAGGTAAGACGTGGTCGGAAGTCGGGGATAGCCAAAGGCATTTCAGACTGCTGAAGCCAGAACCCTCGTAATGCATTTTGTAGAGCAGAGACGTACGGGACTAGGGATTCCGTAAAGACACATATCAAAGTTGCAGTCCTTATTGCCAGTGCTGTTCGGCGTTTTAACAGCGTTTTATAGTGCCGAATGAGGTATGATTGCCTTTTTATTATGCAGGAATAAATAATAGAAAATTCAAGTCGAGAAAAAATGCGCCGTTTTTTCCGGAAGCGGGAATCGAACCCACAACCTCCGCATAACGCGTGCAGTGCTCTACCATTGAGCTAGTTCCGCGGCGACTCCCCTCTCGACTATACCGCGGGGTTTTGTATTTACGACTGCTCAGAGCCCGGTCAACTAGCGCCGCCCCTCGACCACCGCGGGAAGACGTAGAACGTCTTTTCCCAGCGGCCGCACGTAAGATGTGGTCGGAAGTCGGGGATAGCCAAAGGCATTTCAGACTGCTGAAGCCAGAACCCTCGTAATGCATTTTATAGAGCAGAGACGTACGGGACGAGGGATTCCGTAAGGACACATATCAAAGTTGCAGTCCTTATTGCCAGTGCTGTTCGGCGTTTTAACAGTGTTTTATAGTGCCGAATGAGGTATGATTGCCTTTTTATTATGCAGGAATAAATAATAGAAAATTCAAGTCGAGAAAAAATGCGCCGTTTTTTTCCGGAAGCGGGAATCGAACCCACAACCTCCGCATAACGCGTGCGGTGCTCTACCATTGAGCTAGTTCCGCGGCGGCTCCCCTCTCGACTATACCGCGAGGTTTTGTATTTACGACGGCTCAGAGCCCGGTCAACTAGCGCCGCCCCTAAACCACCGCGGGAAGACGTAGAACGTCTTTTCCAAGCGGCCGCACGTAAGACGTGGTCGGAAGTCGGGGATAGCCAAAGGCATTTCAGACTGCTGAAGCCAGAACCCTCGTAATGCATTTTGTAGAGCAGAGACGTACGGGACGAGGGATTCCGTAAGGACACATATCAAAGTTGCAGTCCTTAATGCCAGTGCTGTTCGGCGTTTTAACAGTGTTTTATAGTGCCGAATGAGGTATGATTGCCTTTTTTTTATGCAGGAATAAATAATAGAAAATTCAAGTCGAGAAAAAATGCGCCGTTTTTTCCGGAAGCGGAAATCGAACCCACAACCTCCGCATAACGCGTGCGGTGCTCTACCATTAAGCTAGTTCCGCGGCGACTCCCCTCTCGACTATACCGCGGGGTTTTGTATTTACTACTGCTCAGAGCCCGGTCAACTAGCGCCGCCCATCGACCACCGCGGGAAAACGTAGAACGTCCTTTCCCAGCGGCCGCACGTAAGACGTGGTCGGAAGTCGGGGATAGCCAAAGGCATTTCAGACTGCTGAAGCCAGAACCCTCGTAATGCATTTTGTAGAGCAGAGACGTACGGGACGAGGGATTCCGTAAGGACACATATCAAAGTTGCAGTCCTTAATGCCAGTGCTGTTCGGCGTTTTAACAGTGTTTTATAGTGCCGAATGAGGTATGATTGCCTTTTTTTTATGCAGGAATAAATAATAGAAAATTCAAGTCGAGAAAAAATGCGCCGTTTTTTCCGGAAGCGGAAATCGAACCCACAACCTCCGCATAACGCGTGCGGTGCTCTACCATTAAGCTAGCACCGCGGCGACTCCCCTCTCGACTATACCGCGGGGTTTTGTATTTACTACTGCTCAGAGCCCGGTCAACTAGCGCCGCCCATCGACCACCGCGGGAAAACGTAGAACGTCCTTTCCCAGCGGCCGCACGTAAGACGTGGTCGGAAGTCGGGGATAGCCAAAGGCATTTCAGACTGCTGAAGCCAGAACCCTCGTAATGCATTTTGTAGAGCAGAGACGTACGGGACGAGGGATTCCGTAAGGACACATATGAAAGTTGCAGTCCTTATTGCCAGTGCTGTTCGGCGTTTTAACAGTGTTTTATAGTGCCGAAAGATGTATGATTGCCTTTTTTTCATGCAGGAATAAATAATAGAAACTTCAAGTTGAGAAAAAATGCGCCGTTTTTTCCAGAAGCGGGAATCGAACCCACAACCTCCGCATAACGCGTGCGGTGCTCTACCATTGAGCTAGTTCCGCGGCGACTCCCCTCTCGACTTACCGCGGGGTTTTGTATTTACGACTGCTCAGAGCCCGGTCAACTAGCGCCGCCCCTCGACCACCTCGGGAAGACGTAGAACGTCTTTTCCCAGCGGCCGCACGTAAGACATGGTCGGAAGTCGGGGATAGCCAACGGCATTTCAGACTGCTGAAGCAGAACCCTCGTAATGCATTTTGTAGAGCAGAGACGTACGGGACGAGGGATTCCGTAAGGACACATATCATAGTTGCAGTCCTTATTGCCAGTGCTGTTCGGCGTTTTAACAGTGTTTTATAGTGCCGAATGAGGTATGATTGCCTATTTTATGCAGGAATAAATAATAGAAAATTCAAGTCGAGAAAAAATGCGCCGTTTTTCCGGAAGCGGGAATTGAACCCACAACCTCCGCATAACGCGTGCGGTGCTCTACCATTGAGCTAGTTCCGCGGCGACTCCCCTCTCGACTATACCTCGGGGTTTTGTATTTACGACAGCTCAGAGCCCGGTCAACTAGCGCCGCCCCTCGACCACCGCGGGAAGACGTAGAACGTCTTTTCCCAACGGCCGCAAGTAAGACGTGGTCGGAAGTTGGGGATAGCCAAAGGCATTTCAGACTGCTGAAGCCAGAACCCTCGTAATACATTTTGTAGAGCAGACACGTACCGGACGAGGGATTCCGTAAGGACACATATCAAAGTTGCAGTCCTTATTGCCAGTGGTGTTCGGCGTTTTAACAGTGTTTTATAGTGCCGAATGAGGTATGATTGCCTTTTTATTATGCAGGAATAAATAATAGAAAATTCAAGTCGAGAAAAAATGCGCCGTTTTTTCCGGAAGCGGGAATCGAACCCACAACCTCCGCATAACGCGTGCGGTGCTCTACCATTCAGCTAGTTCCGCGGCGACTCCCCTCTCGACTGTACCGCGGGGTATTGTATTTGCGACTGCTCAGAGCCCGGTCAACTAGCGCCGCCCCTCGACCACCGCTGGAAGACGTAGAACGTCTTTTCCCAGCGGCCGCACGTAAGACGTGGTCGGAAGTCGGGGATTGCCAAAGGCATTTCAGACTGCTGAAGCCAGAACCCTCGTAATGCATTTTGTAGAGCAGAGACGTACGGGACGACGGATTCCGTAAGGACAAATATCAAAGTTGCAGTCCTTATTGCCAGTGCTGTTCGGCGTTTTAACAGTGTTTTATAGTGCCGAATGAGGTATGATTGCCTTTTTATTATGCAGGAATAAATAATAGAAAATTCAAGTCGAGAAAAAATGCGCCGTTTTTTCCGGAAGCGGGAATCGAAACCACAACCTCCGCATAAGGCGTGCGGTGCTCTACCATTGAGCTAGTTCCGCGGTGACTCCCCTCTCGACTATACCGCGGGGTTTTGTATTTACGACTGCTCAGAGCCCGGTCAACTAGCGCCGCCCCTCGACCACCGCGGGAAGACGTAGAACGTCTTTTCCCAGCGGCCGCACGTAAGATGTGGTCGGAAGTCGGGGATAGCCAAAGGCATTTCAGACTGCTGAAGCAGAACCCTCGTAATGCATTGTGTAGAGCAGAGACATACGGGACGAGGCATTCCGTAAGCACACATATCGTAGTTGCAGTCCTTATTGCCAGTGCTGTTCGGCGTTTTAACAGTGTTTTATAGTGCCGAATGAGGTATGATTGCCTTTTTATTATGCAGGAATAAATAATAGAAAATTCAAGTCGAGAAAAAATGCGCCGTTTTTTCCGGAAGCGGGAATCGAAACCACAACCTCCGCATAAGGCGTGCGGTGCTCTACCATTGAGCTAGTTCCGCGGTGACTCCCCTCTCGACTATACCGCGGGGTTTTGTATTTACGACTGCTCAGAGCCCGGTCAACTAGCGCCGCCCCTCGACCACCGCGGGAAGACGTAGAACGTCTTTTCCCAGCGGCCGCACGTAAGATGTGGTCGGAAGTCGGGGATAGCCAAAGGCATTTCAGACTGCTGAAGCAGAACCCTCGTAATGCATTGTGTAGAGCAGAGACATACGGGACGAGGCATTCCGTAAGGACACATATCGTAGTTGCAGTCCTTATTGCCAGTGCTGTTCGGCGTTTTAACAGTGTTTTATAGTGCCGAATGAGGTATGATTGCCTTTTTATTATGCAGGAATAAATAATAGAAAATTCAAGTCGAGAAAAAATGCGCCGTTTTTTCCGGAAGCGGGAATCGAACCCACAACCTCCGCATAACGCGTGCGGTGCTCTACCATTCAGCTAGTTCCGCTGCTACTCCCCTCTCGACTGTACCGCGGGGTATTGTATTTACGACTGCTCAGAGCCCGGTCAACTAGCGCCGCCCCTCGACCACCGCGGGAAGACGTAGAACGTCTTTTCCCAGCGGCCGCACGTAAGATGTGGTCGGAAGTCGGGGATAGCCAAAGGCATTTCAGACTGCTGAAGCAGAACCCTCGTAATGCATTGTGTAGAGCAGAGACATACGGGACGAGGGATTCCGTAAGGACACATATCATAGTTGCAGTCCTTATTGCCAGTGCTGTTCGGCGTTTTAACAGTGTTTTATACTGCCGAATGAGGTATGATCGCCTTTTTTTATGCAGGAATAAATAATAGAAAATTCAAGTCGAGAAAAAATGCGCCGTTTTTTCCGGAAGCGGGAATCGAACCCACAACCTCCGCATAACGCGTGCGGTGCTCTACCATTAAGCTAGTTCCGCGGCGACTCCCCTCTCGACTATACCGCGGGGTTTTGTATTTACTACTGCTTAGAGCCCGGTCAACTAGCGCCGCCCATCGACCACCGCGGGAAAACGTAGAACGTCTTTTCCCAGCGGCCGCACGTAAGACGTGGTCGGAAGTCGGGGATAGCCAAAGGCATTTCAGACTGCTGAAGCCAGAACCCTCGTAATGCATTTTGTAGAGCAGAGACGTACGGGACGAGGGATTCCGTAAGGACACATATGAAAGTTGCAGTCCTTATTGCCAGTGCTGTTCGGCGTTTTAACAGTGTTTTATAGTGCCGAATGAGGTATGATTGCCTTTTTTTCATGCAGGAATAAATAATAGAAACTTCAAGTTGAGAAAAAATGCGCCGTTTTTTCCAGAAGCGGGAATCGAACCCACAACCTCCGCATAACGCGTGCGGTGCTCTACCATTGAGCTAGTTCCGCGGCGACTCCCCTCTAGACTTACCGCGGGGTTTTGTATTTACGACTGCTCAGAGCCCGGTCAACTAGCGCCGCCCCTCGACCACCGCGGGAAGACGTAGAACGTCTTTTCCCAGCGGCCGCACGTAAGACGTGGTCGGAAGTCGGGGATAGCCAAAGGCATTTCAGACTGCTGAAGCCAGAACCTTCGTAATGCATTTTGTAGAGCAGAGACGTACGGGACGAGGGATTCCGTAAGGACACATATCAAAGTTGCAGTCCTGATTGCCAGTGCTGTTCGGCGTTTTAACAGTGTTTTATAGTGCCGAATGAGGTATGATAGCCCTTTTTTATGCAGGAATAAATAATAGAAAATTCAAGTCGAGAAAAAATGCGCCGTTTTTTCCAGAAGCGGGAATCGAACCCACAACCTCCGCATAACGCGTGCGGTGCTCTACCATTGAGCTAGTTCCGCGGCGACTCCCCTCTCGACTATACCGCGGGGTTTTGTATTTAGGACTACTCAGAGCCCGGTCAACTAGCGCCGCCCCTCGACCACCGCGGGGAGACGTAGAACGTCTTTTCCCAGCGGCCGCACGTAAGACGTGGTCGGAAGTCAAGGATAGCCAAAGGCATTTCAGACTGCTGAAGCCAGAACCCTCGTAATGCATTTTGTAGAGCAGAGACGTACGGGACGAGGGATTCCGTAAGGACACATATCAAAGTTGCAGTCCTTATTGCCAGTGCTGTTCGGCGTTTTAACAGTATTTTAAAGTGCCGAATGAGGTATGATTGCCTTTTTTTATGCAGGAATAAATAATAGAAAATTCAAGTCGAGAAAAAATGCGCCGTTTTTTCTGGAAGCGGGAATCGAACCCACAACCTCCGCATAAGGCGTGCGGTGCTCTACAATTGAGCTAGTTCCGCGGTGACTCCCCTCTCGACTATACCGCGGGGTTTTGTATTTACGACTGCTCAGAGCCCGGTCAACTAGCGCCGCCCCTCGACCACCGCGGGAAGACGTAGACCGTCTTTTCCCAGCGGCCGCACGTAAGACGTGGTCGGAAGTCGGGGATAGCCAAAGGCATTTCAGACTGCTGAAGCCAGAACCTTCGTAATGCATTTTGTAGAGAAGAGACGTACGGGACGAGGGATTCCGTAAGGACACATATCAAAGTTGCAGTCCTTATTGCCAGTGCTGTTCGGCGTTTTAACACTGTTTTATAGTGCCGAATGAGGCATGATTGCCTTTTTTTATGCAGGAATAAATAATAGAAAATTCAAGTCGAGAAAAAAAGTCGCCGTTTTTTCTGGAAGCGGGAATCGAACCCACAACCTCCGCATAATGCGTGCGGTGCTCTACCATTGAGCTAGTTCCGCGGCGACTCCCCTCTCGACTATACCGCGGGGTTTTGTATTTACGACTGCTTAGAGCCCGGTCAACTAGCGCCGCCCCTCGACCACCGCGGGAAGACGTAGAACGTCTTTTCCCAGCGGCCGCACGTAAGACGTGGTCGTAAGTCGGGGATAGCCAAAGGCATTTCAGACTGCTGAAGCAGAACCCTCGTAATGCATTTTGTAGAGCAGAGACGTACGGGACGAGGGATTCCGTAAGGACACATATCATAGTTGCAGTCCTTATTGCCTGTGCTGTTCGGCGTTTTAACAGTGTTTTATAGTGCTGAATGAGGTATGATTGCCTTTTTTTATGCAGGAATAAATAATAGAAAATTCAAGTCGAGAAAAAATGCGCCGTTTTTTCCGGAAGCGGGAATCGAACCCACAACCTCCGCAGAACGCGTGCGGTGCTCTACTATTGAGCTAGTTCCGCGGCGACTCCCCTGTCGACTATACCGCGGGGTTTTGTATTTACGACTGCTCAGAGCCCGGTCAACTAGCGCCGCCCCTCGACCACCGCGGGAAGACGTAGAACGGCTTTTCCCAGCGGCCGCACGTAAGACGTGGTCGGAAGTCGGGGATAGCCAAAGGCATTTCAGACTGCTGAAGCAGAACCGTCGTAATGCATTTTGTAGAGCAGAGACGTACAGGACGAGGGATTCCGTAAGGACACATATCATAGTTGCAGCCCTTATTGCCAGTGCTGTTCGGCGTTTTAACCGTGTTTTATAGTGCCGAATGAGGTATGATTGCCTTTTTTTATGCAGGAATAAATAATAGAAAATTGAAGTCGAGAAAAAATGCGCCGTTTTTTCCGGAAGCGGGAATCGAACCCACAACCTCCGCATAATGCGTGCGGTGCTCTACCATTGAGCTAGTTCCGCGGCGACTCCCCTCTCGACTATACCGCGGGGTTTTGTATTTACGACTGCTCAGAGCCCGGTCAACTAGCGCCGCCCCTCGACCACCGCGGGAAGACGTAGAACGTCTTTTCCCAGCGGCCGCACGTAAGACGTGGTCGGAAGTCAGGGATAGCCAAAGGCATTTCAGACTGCTGAAGCAGAACCCTCGTAATGCATTTTGTAGAGCAGAGACGTACGGGACGAGGGATTCCGTAAGGACACATATCATACTTGCAGTCCTTATTGCCAGTGCTGTTCGGCGTTTTAACAGTGTTTTATAGTGCCGAATGAGGTATGATTGCCTTTTTTCATGCAGGAATAAATAATAAAAAATTCAAGTCGAGAAAAAATGCGCCGTTTTTTTCTGGAAGCGGGAATCGAACCCACAACCTCCGCATAACGCGTGCGGTGCTCTACCATTGAGCTAGTTCCGCGGCGACTCCCCTCTCGACTATACCGCGGGGTTTTGTATTTACGACTGCTCAGAGCCCGGTCAACTAGCGCCGCCCCTCGACCACCGCGGGAAGACGTAGAACGTCTTTTCCCAGCGGCCGCACGTAAGACGTGGTCGGACGTCAAGGATAGCCAAAGGCATTTCAGACTGCTGAAGCCAGAACCCTCGTAATGCATTTTGTAGAGCAGAGACGTACGGGACGAGGGATTCCGTAAGGACACATATCATAGTTGCAGTCCTTATTGCCAGTGCTGTTCGGCGTTTTAACAGTGTTTTATAGTGCCGAATGAGGTATGATTGCCTTTTTATTATGCAGGAATAAATAATAGAAAATTCAAGTAGAGAAAAAATGCGCCGTTTTTTCCGGAAGCGGGAATCGAACCCACAACCTCCGCATAACGCGTGCGGTGCTCTACCATTCAGCTAGTTCCGCGGCGACTCCCCTCTCGACTGTACCGCGGGGTATTGTATTTACGACTGCTCAGAGCCCGGTCAACTAGCGCCGCCCCTCGACCACCGCGGGAAGACGTAGAACGTCTTTTCCCAGCGGCCGCACGTAAGATGTGGTCGGAAGTCGGGGATAGCCAAAGGCATTTCAGACTGCTGAAGCAGAACCCTCGTAATGCATTGTGTAGAGCAGAGACATACGGGACGAGGGATTCCGTAAGGACACATATCAGAGTTGCAGTCCTTAATGCCAGTGCTGTTCGGCGTTTTAACAGTGTTTTATACTGCCGAATGAGGTATGATCGCCTTTTTTTATGCAGGAATAAATAATAGAAAATTCAAGTCGAGAAAAAATGCGCCGTTTTTTCCGGAAGCGGGAATCGAACACACAACCTCCGCATAAGGCGTGCGGTGCTCTACCATTGAGCTAGTTCCGCGGTGACTCCCCTCTCGACTATACCACGGGGTTTTGTATTTACGACTGCTCAGAGCCCGGTCAACTAGCGCCGCCCCTCGACCACCGCGGGAAGACGTAGACCGTCTTTTCCCAGCGGCCGCACGTAACACGTGGTCGGAAGTCGGGGATAGCCAAAGGCATTTCAGACTGCTGAAGCCAGAACCTTCGTAATGCATTTTGTAGAGCAGAGACGTACGGGACGAGGGATTCCGTAAGGAGACATATCAAAGTTGCAGTCCTTATTGCCAGTGCTGCTCGGCGTTTTAACAGTGTTTTATAGTGCCGAATGAGGCATGATTGCCCTTTTTTTATGCAGGAATAAATAATAGAAAATTCAAGTCGAGAAAAAATGCGCCCTTTTTTCCGGAAGCGGGAATCGAACCCACAACCTCCGCATAACGCGTGCTTTGCTCTACCATTGAGCTAGTTCCGCGGCGACTCCCCTCTCGACTATACCGCGAGGTTTTGTATTTACGACGGCTCAGAGCCCGGTCAACTAGCGCCGCCCCTAAACCACCGCGGGAAGACGTAGAACGTCTTTTCCAAGCGGCCGCACGTAAGACGTGGTCGGAAGTCGGGGATAGCCAAAGGCATTTCAGACTGCTGAAGCCAGAACCCTCGTAATGCATTTTGTAGAGCAGAGACGTACGGGACGAGGGATTCCGTAAGGACACATATCAAAGTTGCAGTCCTTAATGCCAGTGCTGTTCGGCGTTTTAACAGTGTTTTATAGTGCCGAATGAGGTATGATTGCCTTTTTTATGCAGGAATAAATAATAGAAAATTCAAGTCGAGAAAAAATGCGCCCTTTTTTCCGGAAGCGGGAATCGAACCCACAACCTGCGCATAACGCGTGCGGTGCTCTACCATTGAGCTAGTTCCGCGGCGACTCCCCTCTCGACTATACCGCGGGGTTTTGTATTTACGACTGCTCAGAGCCCGGTCCACTAGCGCCGCCCCTCGACCACCGCGGGAAGACGTAGAACGTCTTTTCCCAACGGCCGCAAGTAAGACGTGGTCGGAAGTTGGGGATAGCCAAAGGCATTTCAGACTGCTGAAGCCAGAACCCTCGTAATACATTTTGTAGAGCAGAGACGTACCGGACGAGGGATTCCGTAAGGACACATATCAAAGTTGCAGTCCTTATTGCCAGTGGTGTTCGGCGTTTTAACAGTGTTTTATAGTGCCGAATGATGTATGATTGCCGTTTTGTTATGCAGGAATAAATAATAGAAAATTCAAGTCGAGAAAAAATGCGCCGTTTTTTCCAGAAGCGGGAATCGAACCCACAACCTCCGCATAACGCGTGCGGTGCTCTACCATTGAGCTAGTTCCGCGGCGACTCCCCTCTCGACTTACCGCGGGGTTTTGTATTTACGACTGCTCAGAGCCCGGTCAACTAGCGCCGCCCCTCGACCACCGCGGGAAGACGTAGAACGTCTTTTCCCAGCGGCCGCACGTAAGACATGGTCGGAAGTCGGGGATAGCCAAAGGCATTTCAGACTGCTGAAGCAGAACCCTCGTAATGCATTTTGTAGAGCAGAGACGTACGGGACGAGGGATTCCGTAAGGACACATATCATAGTTGCAGTCCTTATTGCCAGTGCTGTTCGGCGTTTTAACAGTGTTTTATAGTGCCGAATGAGGTATGATTGCCTTTTTTATGCAGGAATAAATAATAGAAAATTAAAGTCGAGAAAAAATGCGCCGTTTTTCCGGAAGCGGGAATTGAACCCACAACCTCCGCATAACGCGTGCGGTGCTCTACCATTGAGCTAGTTCCGCGGCGACTCCCCTCTCGACTATACCTCGGGGTTTTGTATTTACGACAGCTCAGAGCCCGGTCAACTAGCGCCGCCCCTCGACCACCGCGGGAAGACGTGGAACGTCTTTTCCCAGCGGCCGCACGTAAGACTTGGTCGTAAGTCGAGGATAGCCAAAGGCATTTCAGACTGCTGAAGCCAGAGCCTTCGTAAAGCATTTTGTAGAGCAGAGACGTACGGGACGAGGGATTCCGTAAGGACACATATCAAAGCTGCAGTCCATATTGCCAGTGCTGTTCGGCGTTTTAACAATGTTTTATAGTGCCGAATGAGGTATGATTGCCCTTTTTCATGCAAGAATAAATAATAGAAAATTCAAGTCGAGAAAAAATGCGCCGTTTTTTCCGGAAGCGGGAATCGAACCCACAACCTCCGCATAACGCGTGCGGTGCTCTACCATTGAGCTAGTTCCGCGGCGACTCCCCTCTCGACTATACCGCGGGGTTTTGTATTTACGACTGCTCAGAGCCCGTTCAACTAGCGCCGCCCCTCGACCACCGCTGGAAGACGTAGAACGTCTTTTCCCAGCGGCCGCACGTAAGACGTGGTCGGAAGTCGGGGATTGCCAAAGGCATTTCAGACTGCTGAAGCCAGAACCCTCATAATGCATTTTGTAGAGCAGAGACGTACGGGACGAGGGATTCCGTAAGGACAAATATCAAAGTTGCAGTCCTTATTGCCAGTGCTGTTCGGCGTTTTAACAGTGTTTTATAGTGCCGAATGAGGTATGATTGCCTTTTTATTATGCAGGAATAAATAATAGAAAATTCAAGTAGAGAAAAAATGCGCCGTTTTTTCCGGAAGCCGGAATCGAACCCACAACCTCCGCATAAGGCGTGCGGTGCTCTACCATTGAGCTAGTTCCGCGGTGACTCCCCTCTCGACTATACCGCGGGGTTTTGTATTTACGACTGCTCAGAGCCCGGTCAACTAGCGCCGCCCCTCGACCACCGCGGGAAGACGTAGAACGTCTTTTCCCAGCGGCCGCACGTAAGATGTGGTCGGAAGTCGGGGATAGCCAAAGGCATTTCAGACTGCTGAAGCAGAACCCTCGTAATGCATTGTGTAGAGCAGAGACATACGGGACGAGGCATTCCGTAAGGACACATATCATAGTTGCAGTCCTTATTGCGAGTGCTGTTCGGCGTTTTAACAGTGTTTTATAGTGCCGAATGAGGTATGATTGCCTTTTTATTATGCAGGACTAAATAATAGAAAATTCAAGTCGAGAAAAAATGCACCGTTTTTTCCGGAAGCGGGAATCGAACCCACAACCTCCGCATAACGCGTGCGGTGCTCTACCATTCAGCTAGTTCCGCGGCGACTCCCCTCTCGACTGTACCGCGGGGTATTGTATTTACGACTGCTCAGAGCCCGATCAACTAGCGCCGCCCCTCGACCACCGCGGGAAGACGTAGAACGTCTTTTCCCAGCGGCCGCACGTAAGATGTGGTCGGAAGTCGGGGATAGCCAAAGGCATTTCAGACTGCTGAAGCAGAACCCTCGTAATGCATTGTGTAGAGCAGAGACATACGGGACGAGGGATTCCGTAAGGACACATATCATAGTTGCAGTCCTTATTGCCAGTGCTGTTCGGCGTTTTAACAGTGTTTTATACTGCCGAATGAGGTATGATCGCCTTTTTTTATGCAGGAATAAATAATAGAAAATTCAAGTCGAGAAAAAATGCGCCGTTTTTTCCGGAAGCGGGAATCGAACCCACAACCTCCGCATAAGGCGTGCGGTGCTCTACCATTGAGCTAGTTCCGCGGTGACTCCCCTCTCGACTATACCGCGGGGTTTTGTATTTACGACTGCTCAGAGCCCGGTCAACTAGCGCCGCCCCTCGACCACCGCGGGAAGACGTAGACCGTCTTTTCCCAGCGGCCGCACGTAAGACGTGGTCGGAAGTCGGGGATAGCCAAAGGCATTTCAGACTGCTGAAGCCAGAACCTTCGTAATGCATTTTGTAGAGCAGAGACGTACGGGACGAGGGATTCCGTAAGGAGACATATCAAAGTTGCAGTCCTTATTGCCAGTGCTGCTCGGCGTTTTAACAGTGTTTTATAGTGCCGAATGAGGCATGATTGCCCTTTTTTTATGCAGGAATAAATAATAGAAAATTCAAGTCGAGAAAAAATGCGCCGTTTTTTCCGAAAGCGGGAATCGAACCCACAACCTCCGCATAACGCGTGCGGTGCTCTACCATTGAGCTAGTTCCGCGGCGATTCCCCTCTCGACTATACCGCGGGGTTTTGTATTTACGACTGCTCAGAGCCCGGTCAACTAGCGCCGCCCCTCGACCACCGCTGGAAGACGTAGAACGTCTTTTCCCAGTGGCCGCACGTAAGACGTGGTCGGAAGTCGGGGATAGCCAAAGGCATTTCAGACTGCTGAAGCCAGAACCCTCGTAATGCATTTTGTAGAGCAGAGACGTACGGGACGAGGGATTCTGTAAGGACACATATCAAAGTTGCAGTCCTTAATGCCAGTGCTGTTCGGCGTTTTAACAGTGTTTTATAGTGCCGAATGAGGTATGATTGCCTTTTTATTATGCAGGAATAAATAATAGAAAATTCAAGTCGAGAAAAAATGCGCCGTTTTTTCCGGAAGCGGGAATCGAACCCACAACCTCCGCATAACGCGTGCGGTGCTCTACCATTCAGCTAGTTCCGCGGCGACTCCCCTCTCGACTGTACCGCGGGGTATTGTATTTACGACTGCTCAGAGCCCGGTGAACTAGCGCCGCCCCTCGACCACCGCGGGAAGACGTAGAACGTCTTTTCCCAGCGGCCGCACGTAAGATGTGGTCGGAAGTCGGGGATAGCCAAAGGCATTTCAGACTGCTGAAGCAGAACCCTCGTAATGCATTGTGTAGAGCAGAGACATACGGGACGAGGGATTCCGTAAGGACACATATCATAGTTGCAGTCCTTATTGCCAGTGCTGTTCGGCGTTTTAACAGTGTTTTATAGTGCCGAATGAGGTATGATTGCCTTTTTTATGCAGGAATAAATAATAGAAAATTCAAGTCGAGAAAAAATGCGCCGTTTTTCCGGAAGCGAGAATCGAACCCACAACCTCCGCATAACGCGTGCGGTGCTCTACCATTAAGCTAGTTCCGCGGCGACTCCCCTCTCGACTATACCTCGGGGTTTTGTATTTACTACTGCTGAGAGCCCGGTCAACTAGCGCCGCCCATCGACCACTGCGGGAAAACGTAGAACGTCTTTTCCCAGCGGCCGCACGTAAGACGTGGTCGGAAGTCGGGGATAGCCAAAGGCATTTCAGACTGCTGAAGCCAGAACCCTCGTAATGCGTTTTGTAGAGCAGAGACGTACGGGACGAGGGATTCCTAAGGACACATATCAAAGTTGCAGTCCTTATTGCCAGTGCTGTTCGGCGTTTTAACAGTGTTTTATAGTGCCGAATGAGGTATGATTGCCTTTTTATTATGCAGGAATAAATAATAGAAAATTCAAGTCGAGAAAAAATGCGCCGTTTTTTCCGGAAGCGGGAATCGAACCCACAACCTCCGCATAACGCGTGCGGTGCTCTACCATTCAGCTAGTTCCGCGGCGACTCCCCTCTCGACTGTACCGCGGGGTATTGTATTTACGACTGCTCAGAGCCCGGTGAACTAGCGCCGCCCCTCGACCACCGCGGGAAGACGTAGAACGTCTTTTCCCAGCGGCCGCACGTAAGATGTGGTCGGAAGTCGGGGATAGCCAAAGGCATTTCAGACTGCTGAAGCAGAACCCTCGTAATGCATTGTGTAGAGCAGAGACATACGGGACGAGGGATTCCGTAAGGACACATATCATAGTTGCAGTCCTTATTGCCAGTGCTGTTCGGCGTTTTAACAGTGTTTTATAGTGCCGAATGAGGTATGATTGCCTTTTTTATGCAGGAATAAATAATAGAAAATTCAAGTCGAGAAAAAATGCGCCGTTTTTCCGGAAGCGAGAATCGAACCCACAACCTCCGCATAACGCGTGCGGTGCTCTACCATTAAGCTAGTTCCGCGGCGACTCCCCTCTCGACTATACCTCGGGGTTTTGTATTTACTACTGCTGAGAGCCCGGTCAACTAGCGCCGCCCATCGACCACTGCGGGAAAACGTAGAACGTCTTTTCCCAGCGGCCGCACGTAAGACGTGGTCGGAAGTCGGGGATAGCCAAAGGCATTTCAGACTGCTGAAGCCAGAACCCTCGTAATGCATTTTGTAGAGCAGAGACGTACGGGACGAGGGATTCCGTAAGGACACATATGAAAGTTGCAGTCCTTATTGCCAGTGCTGTTCGGCGTTTTAACAGTGTTTTATAGTGCCGAATGAGGTATGATTGCCTTTTTTTCATGCAGGAATATATAGTAAGAAAATTCAAGTTGAGAAAAAATGCGCCGTTTTTTCCAGAAGCGGGAATCGAACCCACAACCTCCGCATAACGCGTGCGGTGCTCTACCATTGAGCTAGTTCCGCGGCGACTCCCCTCTCGACTTACCGCGGGGTTTTGTATTTACGACTGCTCAGAGCCCGGTCAAATAGCGCCGCCCCTCGACCACCGCGGGAAGACGTAGAACGTCTTTTCCCAGCGGCCGCACGTAAGACATGGTCGGAAGTCGGGGATAGCCAAAGGCATTTCAGACTGCTGAAGCAGAACCCTCGTAATGCATTTTGTAGAGCAGAGACGTACGGGACGAGGGATTCCGTAAGGACACATATCATAGTTGCAGTCCTTATTGCCAGTGCTGTTCGGCGTTTTAACAGTGTTTTATAGTGCCGAATGAGGTATGATTGCCTTTTTTATGCAGGAATAAATAATAGAAAATTCAAGTCGAGAAAAAATGCGCCGTTTTTTCGGAAGCGGGAATTGAACCCACAACCTCCGCATAACGCGTGCGGTGCTCTACCATTGAGCTAGTTCCGCGGCGACTCCCCTCTCGACTATACCTCGGGGTTTTGTATTTACGACAGCTCAGAGCCCGGTCAACTAGCGCCGCCCCTCGACCACCGCGGGAAGACGTAGAACGTCTTTTCCCAACAGCCGCAAGTAAGACGTGGTCGGAAGTCGGGGATAGCCAAAGGCATTTCAGACTGCTGAAGCAGAACCCTCGTAATGCATTTTGTAGAGCAGAGACGTACGGGACGAGGGATTCCGTAAGGACACATATCATAGTTGCAGTCCTTATTGCCAGTGCTGTTCGGCGTTTTAACAGTGTTTTATAGTGCCGAATGAGGTATGATTGCCTTTTTTATGCAGGAATAAATAATAGAAAATTCAAGTCGAGAAAAAATGCGCCGTTTTTCCGGAAGCGGGAATTGAACCCACAACCTCCGCATAACGCGTGCGGTGCTCTACCATTGAGCTAGTTCCGCGGCGACTCCCCTCTCGACTATACCTCGGGGTTTTGTATTTACGACAGCTCAGAGCCCGGTCAACTAGCGCCGCCCCTCGACCACCGCGGGAAGACGTAGAACGTCTTTTCCCAACGGCCGCAAGTAAGACGTGGTCGGAAGTTGGGGATAGCCAAAGGCATTTCAGACTGCTGAAGCCAGAACCCTCGTAATACATTTTGTAGAGCAGAGACGTACCGGACGAGGGATTCCGTAAGGACACATATCAAAGTTGCAGTCCTTATTGCCAGTGATGTTCGGCGTTTTAACAGTGTTTTATAGTGCCGAATGAGGTATGATTGCCTTTTTATTATGCAGGAATAAATAATAGAAAATTCAAGTCGAGAAAAAATGCGCCGTTTTTTCCGGAAGCGGGAATCGAACCCACAACCTCCGCATAAGGCGTGCGGTGCTCTACCATTGAGCTAGTTCCGCGGTGACTCCCCTCTCGACTATACCGCGGGGTTTTGTATTTACGACTGCTCAGAGCCCGGTCAACTAGCGCCGCCCCTCGACCACCGCGGGAAGACGTAGAACGTCTTTTCCCAGCGGCCGCACGTAAGATGTGGTCGGAAGTCGGGGATAGCCAAAGGCATTTCAGACTGCTGAAGCAGAACCCTCGTAATGCATTGTGTAGAGCAGAGACATACGGGACGAGGCATTCCGTAAGGACACATATCATAGTTGCAGTCCTTATTGCCAGTGCTGTTCGGCGTTTTAACAGTGTTTTATAGTGCCGAATGAGGTATGATTGCCTTTTTATTATGCAGGAATAAATAATAGAAAATTCAAGTCGAGAAAAAATGCGCCGTTTTTTCCGGAAGCGGGAATCGAACCCACAACCTCCGCATAACGCGTGCGGTGCTCTACCATTCAGCTAGTTCCGCGGCGACTCCCCTCTCGACTGTACCGCGGGGTATTGTATTTACGACTGCTCAGAGCCCGGTCAACTAGCGCCGCCCCTCGACCACCGCGGGAAGACGTAGAACGTCTTTTCCCAGCGGCCGCACGTAAGATGTGGTCGGAAGTCGGGGATAGCCAAAGGCATTTCAGACTGCTGAAGCCAGAACCCTCGTAATGCATTTTATAGAGCAGAGACGTACGGGACGAGGGATTCCGTAAGGACACATATCAAAGCTGCAGTCCTTATTGCCAGTGCTGTTCGGCGTTTTAACAGTGTTTTATAGTGCCGAATGAGGTATGATTGCCTTTTTATTATGCAGGAATAAATAATAGAAAATTCAAGTCGAGAAAAAATGCGCCGTTTTTTCCGGAAGCGGGAATCGAACCCACAACCTCCGCATAACGCGTGCGGTGCTCTACCATTCAGCTAGTTCCGCGGCGACTCCCCTCTCGACTGTACCGCGGGGTATTGTATTTACGACTGCTCAGAGCCCGGTCAACTAGCGCCGCCCCTCGACCACCGCGGGAAGACGTAGAACGTCTTTTCCCAGCGGCCGCACGTAAGATGTGGTCGGAAGTCGGGGATAGCCAAAGGCAATTCAGACTGCTGAAGCAGAACCCTCGTAATGCATTGTGTAGAGCAGAGACATACGGGACAAGGGATTCCGTAAGGACACATATCATAGTTGCAGTCCTTATTGCCAGTGCTGTTCGGCGTTTTAACAGTGTTTTATAGTGCCGAATGAGGTATGATCGCCTTTTTTATGCAGGAATAAATAATAGAAAATTCAAGTCGAGAAAAAATGCGCCGTTTTTTCCGGAAGCGGGAATCGAACCCACAACCTCCGCATAACGCGTGCGGTGCTCTATTATTGAGCTAGTTCCGCGGCGACTCCCCTCTCGACTATACCGCGGGGTTTTGTATTTACGACTGCTCAGAGCCCGGGCAACTAGCGCCGCCCCTCGACCACCGCTGGAAGACGTAGAACGTCTTTTCCCAGCGGCCGCACGTAAGACGTGGTCGGAAGTCGGGGATTGCCAAAGGCATTTCAGACTGCTGAAGCCAGAACCCTCGTAATGCATTTTGTAGAGCAGAGACGTACGGGACTAGGGATTCCGTAAGGACACATATCAAAGTTGCAGTCCTTATTGCAAGTGCTGTTCGGCGTTTTAACAGCGTTTTATAGTGCCGAATGAGGTATGATTGCCTTTTTATTATGCAGGAATAAATAATAGAAAATTCAAGTCGAGAAAAAATGCGCCGTTTTTTCCGGAAGCGGGAATCGAACCCACAACCTCCGCATAATGCGTGCGGTGCTCTACCATTGAGCTAGTTCCGCGGCGACTCCCCTCTCGACTATACCGCGGGGTTTTGTATTTACGACTGCTCAGAGCCCGGTCAACTAGCGCCGCCCCTCAACCACCGCGGGAAGACGTAGAACGTCTTTTCCCAGCGGCCGCAGGTAAGACGTGGTCGGAAGTCGGGGATAGCCAAAGGCATTTCAGACTGCTGAAGCCAGAACCCTCGTAATGCATTTTGTAGAGCAGAGACGTACGGGACGAGGGATTCCGTAAGGACACATATCAAAGTTGCAGTCCTTAATGCCAGTGCTGTTCGGCGTTTTAACAGTGTTTTATAGTGCCGAATGAGGTATGAATGCCTTTTTTTATGCAGGAATAAATAATAGAAAATTCAAGTCGAGAAAAAATGCGCCGTTTTTTTCCGTAAGCGGGAATCGAACCCACAACCTCCGCATAACGCGTGCGGTGCTCTACCATTGAGCTAGTTCCGCGGCGGCACCCCTCTCGACTATACCGCGAGGTTTTGTATTTACGACGGCTCAGAGCCCGGTCAACTAGCGCCGCCCCTAAACCACCGCGGGAAGACGTAGAACGTCTTTTCCAAGCGGCCGCACGTAAGACGTGGTCGGAAGTCGGGGATAGCCAAAGGCATTTCAGACTGCTGAATCCAGAACCCTCGTAATGCATTTTGTAGAGCAGAGACGTACGGGACGAGGGATTCCGTAAGGACACATATCAAAGTTGCAGTCCTTAATGCCAGTGCTGTTCGGCGTTTTAACAGTGTTTTATAGTGCCGAATGAGGTATGATTGCCTTTTTTTTATGCAGGAATAAATAATAGAAAATTCAAGTCGAGAAAAAATGCGCCGTTTTTTCCGGAAGCGGAAATCGAACCCACAACCTCCGCATAACGCGTGCGGTGCTCTACCATTAAGCTAGTTCCGCGGCGACTCCCCTCTCGACTATACCGCGGGGTTTTGTATTTACTACTGCTCAGAGCCCGGTCAACTAGCGCCGCCCATCGACCACCGCGGGAAAACGTAGAACGTCTTTTCCCAGCGGCCGCACGTAAGACGTGGTCGGAAGTCGGGGATTGCCAAAGGCATTTCAGACTGCTGAAGCCAGAACCCTCGTAATGCATTTTGTAGAGCAGAGACGTACGGGACTAGGGATTCCGTAAGGACACATATCAAAGTTTCAGTCCTTATTGCCAGTGCTGTTCGGCGTTTTAACAGCGTTTTATAGTGCCGAATGAGGTATGATTGCCTTTTTATTATGCAGGAATAAATAATAGAAAATTCAAGTCGAGAAAAAATGCGCCGTTTTTTCCGGAAGCGGGAATCGAACCCACAACCTCCGCATAACGCGTGCAGTGCTCTACCATTGAGCTAGTTCCGCGGCGACTCCCCTCTCGACTATACCGCGGGGTTTTGTATTTAAGACTGCTCAGAGCCCGGTCAACTAGCGCCGCCCCTCGACCACCGCGGGAAGACGTAGAACGTCTTTTCCCAGCGGCCGCAGGTAAGACGTGGTCGGAAGTCGGGGATAGCCAAAGGCATTTCAGACTGCTGAAGCCAGAACCCTCGTAATGCATTTTGTAGAGCAGAGACGTACGGGACTAGGGATTCCGTAAAGACACATATCAAAGTTGCAGTCCTTATTGCCAGTGCTGTTCGGCGTTTTAACAGCGTTTTATAGTGCCGAATGAGGTATGATTGCCTTTTTATTATGCAGGAATAAATAATAGAAAATTCAAGTCGAGAAAAAATGCGCCGTTTTTTCCGGAAGCGGGAATCGAACCCACAACCTCCGCATAACGCGTGCAGTGCTCTACCATTGAGCTAGTTCCGCGGCGACTCCCCTCTCGACTATACCGCGGGGTTTTGTATTTACGACTGCTCAGAGCCCGGTCAACTAGCGCCGCCCCTCGACCACCGCGGGAAGACGTAGAACGTCTTTTCCCAGCGGCCGCACGTAAGATGTGGTCGGAAGTCGGGGATAGCCAAAGGCATTTCAGACTGCTGAAGCCAGAACCCTCGTAATGCATTTTATAGAGCAGAGACGTACGGGACGAGGGATTCCGTAAGGACACATATCAAAGTTGCAGTCCTTATTGCCAGTGCTGTTCGGCGTTTTAACAGTGTTTTATAGTGCCGAATGAGGTATGATTGCCTTTTTATTATGCAGGAATAAATAATAGAAAATTCAAGTCGAGAAAAAATGCGCCGTTTTTTTCCGGAAGCGGGAATCGAACCCACAACCTCCGCATAACGCGTGCGGTGCTCTACCATTGAGCTAGTTCCGCGGCGGCTCCCCTCTCGACTATACCGCGAGGTTTTGTATTTACGACGGCTCAGAGCCCGGTCAACTAGCGCCGCCCCTAAACCACCGCGGGAAGACGTAGAACGTCTTTTCCAAGCGGCCGCACGTAAGACGTGGTCGGAAGTCGGGGATAGCCAAAGGCATTTCAGACTGCTGAAGCCAGAACCCTCGTAATGCATTTTGTAGAGCAGAGACGTACGGGACGAGGGATTCCGTAAGGACACATATCAAAGTTGCAGTCCTTAATGCCAGTGCTGTTCGGCGTTTTAACAGTGTTTTATAGTGCCGAATGAGGTATGATTGCCTTTTTTTTATGCAGGAATAAATAATAGAAAATTCAAGTCGAGAAAAAATGCGCCGTTTTTTCCGGAAGCGGAAATCGAACCCACAACCTCCGCATAACGCGTGCGGTGCTCTACCATTAAGCTAGTTCCGCGGCGACTCCCCTCTCGACTATACCGCGGGGTTTTGTATTTACTACTGCTCAGAGCCCGGTCAACTAGCGCCGCCCATCGACCACCGCGGGAAAACGTAGAACGTCCTTTCCCAGCGGCCGCACGTAAGACGTGGTCGGAAGTCGGGGATAGCCAAAGGCATTTCAGACTGCTGAAGCCAGAACCCTCGTAATGCATTTTGTAGAGCAGAGACGTACGGGACGAGGGATTCCGTAAGGACACATATCAAAGTTGCAGTCCTTAATGCCAGTGCTGTTCGGCGTTTTAACAGTGTTTTATAGTGCCGAATGAGGTATGATTGCCTTTTTTTTATGCAGGAATAAATAATAGAAAATTCAAGTCGAGAAAAAATGCGCCGTTTTTTCCGGAAGCGGAAATCGAACCCACAACCTCCGCATAACGCGTGCGGTGCTCTACCATTAAGCTAGCACCGCGGCGACTCCCCTCTCGACTATACCGCGGGGTTTTGTATTTACTACTGCTCAGAGCCCGGTCAACTAGCGCCGCCCATCGACCACCGCGGGAAAACGTAGAACGTCCTTTCCCAGCGGCCGCACGTAAGACGTGGTCGGAAGTCGGGGATAGCCAAAGGCATTTCAGACTGCTGAAGCCAGAACCCTCGTAATGCATTTTGTAGAGCAGAGACGTACGGGACGAGGGATTCCGTAAGGACACATATGAAAGTTGCAGTCCTTATTGCCAGTGCTGTTCGGCGTTTTAACAGTGTTTTATAGTGCCGAAAGATGTATGATTGCCTTTTTTTCATGCAGGAATAAATAATAGAAACTTCAAGTTGAGAAAAAATGCGCCGTTTTTTCCAGAAGCGGGAATCGAACCCACAACCTCCGCATAACGCGTGCGGTGCTCTACCATTGAGCTAGTTCCGCGGCGACTCCCCTCTCGACTTACCGCGGGGTTTTGTATTTACGACTGCTCAGAGCCCGGTCAACTAGCGCCGCCCCTCGACCACCTCGGGAAGACGTAGAACGTCTTTTCCCAGCGGCCGCACGTAAGACATGGTCGGAAGTCGGGGATAGCCAACGGCATTTCAGACTGCTGAAGCAGAACCCTCGTAATGCATTTTGTAGAGCAGAGACGTACGGGACGAGGGATTCCGTAAGGACACATATCATAGTTGCAGTCCTTATTGCCAGTGCTGTTCGGCGTTTTAACAGTGTTTTATAGTGCCGAATGAGGTATGATTGCCTATTTTATGCAGGAATAAATAATAGAAAATTCAAGTCGAGAAAAAATGCGCCGTTTTTCCGGAAGCGGGAATTGAACCCACAACCTCCGCATAACGCGTGCGGTGCTCTACCATTGAGCTAGTTCCGCGGCGACTCCCCTCTCGACTATACCTCGGGGTTTTGTATTTACGACAGCTCAGAGCCCGGTCAACTAGCGCCGCCCCTCGACCACCGCGGGAAGACGTAGAACGTCTTTTCCCAACGGCCGCAAGTAAGACGTGGTCGGAAGTTGGGGATAGCCAAAGGCATTTCAGACTGCTGAAGCCAGAACCCTCGTAATACATTTTGTAGAGCAGACACGTACCGGACGAGGGATTCCGTAAGGACACATATCAAAGTTGCAGTCCTTATTGCCAGTGGTGTTCGGCGTTTTAACAGTGTTTTATAGTGCCGAATGAGGTATGATTGCCTTTTTATTATGCAGGAATAAATAATAGAAAATTCAAGTCGAGAAAAAATGCGCCGTTTTTTCCGGAAGCGGGAATCGAACCCACAACCTCCGCATAACGCGTGCGGTGCTCTACCATTCAGCTAGTTCCGCGGCGACTCCCCTCTCGACTGTACCGCGGGGTATTGTATTTGCGACTGCTCAGAGCCCGGTCAACTAGCGCCGCCCCTCGACCACCGCTGGAAGACGTAGAACGTCTTTTCCCAGCGGCCGCACGTAAGACGTGGTCGGAAGTCGGGGATTGCCAAAGGCATTTCAGACTGCTGAAGCCAGAACCCTCGTAATGCATTTTGTAGAGCAGAGACGTACGGGACGAGGGATTCCGTAAGGACAAATATCAAAGTTGCAGTCCTTATTGCCAGTGCTGTTCGGCGTTTTAACAGTGTTTTATAGTGCCGAATGAGGTATGATTGCCTTTTTATTATGCAGGAATAAATAATAGAAAATTCAAGTCGAGAAAAAATGCGCCGTTTTTTCCGGAAGCGGGAATCGAAACCACAACCTCCGCATAAGGCGTGCGGTGCTCTACCATTGAGCTAGTTCCGCGGTGACTCCCCTCTCGACTATACCGCGGGGTTTTGTATTTACGACTGCTCAGAGCCCGGTCAACTAGCGCCGCCCCTCGACCACCGGGGGAAGACGTAGAACGTCTTTTCCCAGCGGCCGCACGTAAGATGTGGTCGGAAGTCGGGGATAGCCAAAGGCATTTCAGACTGCTGAAGCAGAACCCTCGTAATGCATTGTGTAGAGCAGAGACATACGGGACGAGGCATTCCGTAAGCACACATATCGTAGTTGCAGTCCTTATTGCCAGTGCTGTTCGGCGTTTTAACAGTGTTTTATAGTGCCGAATGAGGTATGATTGCCTTTTTATTATGCAGGAATAAATAATAGAAAATTCAAGTCGAGAAAAAATGCGCCGTTTTTTCCGGAAGCGGGAATCGAAACCACAACCTCCGCATAAGGCGTGCGGTGCTCTACCATTGAGCTAGTTCCGCGGTGACTCCCCTCTCGACTATACCGCGGGGTTTTGTATTTACGACTGCTCAGAGCCCGGTCAACTAGCGCCGCCCCTCGACCACCGCGGGAAGACGTAGAACGTCTTTTCCCAGCGGCCGCACGTAAGATGTGGTCGGAAGTCGGGGATAGCCAAAGGCATTTCAGACTGCTGAAGCAGAACCCTCGTAATGCATTGTGTAGAGCAGAGACATACGGGACGAGGCATTCCGTAAGGACACATATCGTAGTTGCAGTCCTTATTGCCAGTGCTGTTCGGCGTTTTAACAGTGTTTTATAGTGCCGAATGAGGTATGATTGCCTTTTTATTATGCAGGAATAAATAATAGAAAATTCAAGTCGAGAAAAAATGCGCCGTTTTTTCCGGAAGCGGGAATCGAACCCACAACCTCCGCATAACGCGTGCGGTGCTCTACCATTCAGCTAGTTCCGCTGCTACTCCCCTCTCGACTGTACCGCGGGGTATTGTATTTACGACTGCTCAGAGCCCGGTCAACTAGCGCCGCCCCTCGACCACCGCGGGAAGACGTAGAACGTCTTTTCCCAGCGGCCGCACGTAAGATGTGGTCGGAAGTCGGGGATAGCCAAAGGCATTTCAGACTGCTGAAGCAGAACCCTCGTAATGCATTGTGTAGAGCAGAGACATACGGGACGAGGGATTCCGTAAGGACACATATCATAGTTGCAGTCCTTATTGCCAGTGCTGTTCGGCGTTTTAACAGTGTTTTATACTGCCGAATGAGGTATGATCGCCTTTTTTTATGCAGGAATAAATAATAGAAAATTCAAGTCGAGAAAAAATGCGCCGTTTTTTCCGGAAGCGGGAATCGAACCCACAACCTCCGCATAACGCGTGCGGTGCTCTACCATTAAGCTAGTTCCGCGGCGACTCCCCTCTCGACTATACCGCGGGGTTTTGTATTTACTACTGCTTAGAGCCCGGTCAACTAGCGCCGCCCATCGACCACCGCGGGAAAACGTAGAACGTCTTTTCCCAGCGGCCGCACGTAAGACGTGGTCGGAAGTCGGGGATAGCCAAAGGCATTTCAGACTGCTGAAGCCAGAACCCTCGTAATGCATTTTGTAGAGCAGAGACGTACGGGACGAGGGATTCCGTAAGGACACATATGAAAGTTGCAGTCCTTATTGCCAGTGCTGTTCGGCGTTTTAACAGTGTTTTATAGTGCCGAATGAGGTATGATTGCCTTTTTTTCATGCAGGAATAAATAATAGAAACTTCAAGTTGAGAAAAAATGCGCCGTTTTTTCCAGAAGCGGGAATCGAACCCACAACCTCCGCATAACGCGTGCGGTGCTCTACCATTGAGCTAGTTCCGCGGCGACTCCCCTGTAGACTTACCGCGGGGTTTTGTATTTACGACTGCTCAGAGCCCGGTCAACTAGCGCCGCCCCTCGACCACCGCGGGAAGACGTAGAACGTCTTTTCCCAGCGGCCGCACGTAAGACGTGGTCGGAAGTCGGGGATAGCCAAAGGCATTTCAGACTGCTGAAGCCAGAACCTTCGTAATGCATTTTGTAGAGCAGAGACGTACGGGACGAGGGATTCCGTAAGGACACATATCAAAGTTGCAGTCCTGATTGCCAGTGCTGTTCGGCGTTTTAACAGTGTTTTATAGTGCCGAATGAGGTATGATAGCCCTTTTTTATGCAGGAATAAATAATAGAAAATTCAAGTCGAGAAAAAATGCGCCGTTTTTTCCAGAAGCGGGAATCGAACCCACAACCTCCGCATAACGCGTGCGGTGCTCTACCATTGAGCTAGTTCCGCGGCGACTCCCCTCTCGACTATACCGCGGGGTTTTGTATTTAGGACTACTCAGAGCCCGGTCAACTAGCGCCGCCCCTCGACCACCGCGGGGAGACGTAGAACGTCTTTTCCCAGCGGCCGCACGTAAGACGTGGTCGGAAGTCAAGGATAGCCAAAGGCATTTCAGACTGCTGAAGCCAGAACCCTCGTAATGCATTTTGTAGAGCAGAGACGTACGGGACGAGGGATTCCGTAAGGACACATATCAAAGTTGCAGTCCTTATTGCCAGTGCTGTTCGGCGTTTTAACAGTATTTTAAAGTGCCGAATGAGGTATGATTGCCTTTTTTTATGCAGGAATAAATAATAGAAAATTCAAGTCGAGAAAAAATGCGCCGTTTTTTCTGGAAGCGGGAATCGAACCCACAACCTCCGCATAAGGCGTGCGGTGCTCTACAATTGAGCTAGTTCCGCGGTGACTCCCCTCTCGACTATACCGCGGGGTTTTGTATTTACGACTGCTCAGAGCCCGGTCAACTAGCGCCGCCCCTCGACCACCGCGGGAAGACGTAGACCGTCTTTTCCCAGCGGCCGCACGTAAGACGTGGTCGGAAGTCGGGGATAGCCAAAGGCATTTCAGACTGCTGAAGCCAGAACCTTCGTAATGCATTTTGTAGAGAAGAGACGTACGGGACGAGGGATTCCGTAAGGACACATATCAAAGTTGCAGTCCTTATTGCCAGTGCTGTTCGGCGTTTTAACACTGTTTTATAGTGCCGAATGAGGCATGATTGCCTTTTTTTATGCAGGAATAAATAATAGAAAATTCAAGTCGAGAAAAAAAGTCGCCGTTTTTTCTGGAAGCGGGAATCGAACCCACAACCTCCGCATAATGCGTGCGGTGCTCTACCATTGAGCTAGTTCCGCGGCGACTCCCCTCTCGACTATACCGCGGGGTTTTGTATTTACGACTGCTTAGAGCCCGGTCAACTAGCGCCGCCCCTCGACCACCGCGGGAAGACGTAGAACGTCTTTTCCCAGCGGCCGCACGTAAGACGTGGTCGTAAGTCGGGGATAGCCAAAGGCATTTCAGACTGCTGAAGCAGAACCCTCGTAATGCATTTTGTAGAGCAGAGACGTACGGGACGAGGGATTCCGTAAGGACACATATCATAGTTGCAGTCCTTATTGCCTGTGCTGTTCGGCGTTTTAACAGTGTTTTATAGTGCTGAATGAGGTATGATTGCCTTTTTTTATGCAGGAATAAATAATAGAAAATTCAAGTCGAGAAAAAATGCGCCGTTTTTTCCGGAAGCGGGAATCGAACCCACAACCTCCGCAGAACGCGTGCGGTGCTCTACTATTGAGCTAGTTCCGCGGCGACTCCCCTGTCGACTATACCGCGGGGTTTTGTATTTACGACTGCTCAGAGCCCGGTCAACTAGCGCCGCCCCTCGACCACCGCGGGAAGACGTAGAACGGCTTTTCCCAGCGGCCGCACGTAAGACGTGGTCGGAAGTCGGGGATAGCCAAAGGCATTTCAGACTGCTGAAGCAGAACCGTCGTAATGCATTTTGTAGAGCAGAGACGTACAGGACGAGGGATTCCGTAAGGACACATATCATAGTTGCAGCCCTTATTGCCAGTGCTGTTCGGCGTTTTAACCGTGTTTTATAGTGCCGAATGAGGTATGATTGCCTTTTTTTATGCAGGAATAAATAATAGAAAATTGAAGTCGAGAAAAAATGCGCCGTTTTTTCCGGAAGCGGGAATCGAACCCACAACCTCCGCATAATGCGTGCGGTGCTCTACCATTGAGCTAGTTCCGCGGCGACTCCCCTCTCGACTATACCGCGGGGTTTTGTATTTACGACTGCTCAGAGCCCGGTCAACTAGCGCCGCCCCTCGACCACCGCGGGAAGACGTAGAACGTCTTTTCCCAGCGGCCGCACGTAAGACGTGGTCGGAAGTCAGGGATAGCCAAAGGCATTTCAGACTGCTGAAGCAGAACCCTCGTAATGCATTTTGTAGAGCAGAGACGTACGGGACGAGGGATTCCGTAAGGACACATATCATACTTGCAGTCCTTATTGCCAGTGCTGTTCGGCGTTTTAACAGTGTTTTATAGTGCCGAATGAGGTATGATTGCCTTTTTTCATGCAGGAATAAATAATAAAAAATTCAAGTCGAGAAAAAATGCGCCGTTTTTTTCTGGAAGCGGGAATCGAACCCACAACCTCCGCATAACGCGTGCGGTGCTCTACCATTGAGCTAGTTCCGCGGCGACTCCCCTCTCGACTATACCGCGGGGTTTTGTATTTACGACTGCTCAGAGCCCGGTCAACTAGCGCCGCCCCTCGACCACCGCGGGAAGACGTAGAACGTCTTTTCCCAGCGGCCGCACGTAAGACGTGGTCGGACGTCAAGGATAGCCAAAGGCATTTCAGACTGCTGAAGCCAGAACCCTCGTAATGCATTTTGTAGAGCAGAGACGTACGGGACGAGGGATTCCGTAAGGACACATATCATAGTTGCAGTCCTTATTGCCAGTGCTGTTCGGCGTTTTAACAGTGTTTTATAGTGCCGAATGAGGTATGATTGCCTTTTTATTATGCAGGAATAAATAATAGAAAATTCAAGTAGAGAAAAAATGCGCCGTTTTTTCCGGAAGCGGGAATCGAACCCACAACCTCCGCATAACGCGTGCGGTGCTCTACCATTCAGCTAGTTCCGCGGCGACTCCCCTCTCGACTGTACCGCGGGGTATTGTATTTACGACTGCTCAGAGCCCGGTCAACTAGCGCCGCCCCTCGACCACCGCGGGAAGACGTAGAACGTCTTTTCCCAGCGGCCGCACGTAAGATGTGGTCGGAAGTCGGGGATAGCCAAAGGCATTTCAGACTGCTGAAGCAGAACCCTCGTAATGCATTGTGTAGAGCAGAGACATACGGGACGAGGGATTCCGTAAGGACACATATCAGAGTTGCAGTCCTTAATGCCAGTGCTGTTCGGCGTTTTAACAGTGTTTTATACTGCCGAATGAGGTATGATCGCCTTTTTTTATGCAGGAATAAATAATAGAAAATTCAAGTCGAGAAAAAATGCGCCGTTTTTTCCGGAAGCGGGAATCGAACCCACAACCTCCGCATAAGGCGTGCGGTGCTCTACCATTGAGCTAGTTCCGCGGTGACTCCCCTCTCGACTATACCACGGGGTTTTGTATTTACGACTGCTCAGAGCCCGGTCAACTAGCGCCGCCCCTCGACCACCGCGGGAAGACGTAGACCGTCTTTTCCCAGCGGCCGCACGTAACACGTGGTCGGAAGTCGGGGATAGCCAAAGGCATTTCAGACTGCTGAAGCCAGAACCTTCGTAATGCATTTTGTAGAGCAGAGACGTACGGGACGAGGGATTCCGTAAGGAGACATATCAAAGTTGCAGTCCTTATTGCCAGTGCTGCTCGGCGTTTTAACAGTGTTTTATAGTGCCGAATGAGGCATGATTGCCCTTTTTTTATGCAGGAATAAATAATAGAAAATTCAAGTCGAGAAAAAATGCGCCCTTTTTTCCGGAAGCGGGAATCGAACCCACAACCTCCGCATAACGCGTGCTTTGCTCTACCATTGAGCTAGTTCCGCGGCGACTCCCCTCTCGACTATACCGCGAGGTTTTGTATTTACGACGGCTCAGAGCCCGGTCAACTAGCGCCGCCCCTAAACCACCGCGGGAAGACGTAGAACGTCTTTTCCAAGCGGCCGCACGTAAGACGTGGTCGGAAGTCGGGGATAGCCAAAGGCATTTCAGACTGCTGAAGCCAGAACCCTCGTAATGCATTTTGTAGAGCAGAGACGTACGGGACGAGGGATTCCGTAAGGACACATATCAAAGTTGCAGTCCTTAATGCCAGTGCTGTTCGGCGTTTTAACAGTGTTTTATAGTGCCGAATGAGGTATGATTGCCTTTTTTTATGCAGGAATAAATAATAGAAAATTCAAGTCGAGAAAAAATGCGCCCTTTTTTCCGGAAGCGGGAATCGAACCCACAACCTGCGCATAACGCGTGCGGTGCTCTACCATTGAGCTAGTTCCGCGGCGACTCCCCTCTCGACTATACCGCGGGGTTTTGTATTTACGACTGCTCAGAGCCCGGTCCACTAGCGCCGCCCCTCGACCACCGCGGGAAGACGTAGAACGTCTTTTCCCAACGGCCGCAAGTAAGACGTGGTCGGAAGTTGGGGATAGCCAAAGGCATTTCAGACTGCTGAAGCCAGAACCCTCGTAATACATTTTGTAGAGCAGAGACGTACCGGACGAGGGATTCCGTAAGGACACATATCAAAGTTGCAGTCCTTATTGCCAGTGGTGTTCGGCGTTTTAACAGTGTTTTATAGTGCCGAATGATGTATGATTGCCGTTTTGTTATGCAGGAATAAATAATAGAAAATTCAAGTCGAGAAAAAATGCGCCGTTTTTTCCAGAAGCGGGAATCGAACCCACAACCTCCGCATAACGCGTGCGGTGCTCTACCATTGAGCTAGTTCCGCGGCGACTCCCCTCTCGACTTACCGCGGGGTTTTGTATTTACGACTGCTCAGAGCCCGGTCAACTAGCGCCGCCCCTCGACCACCGCGGGAAGACGTAGAACGTCTTTTCCCAGCGGCCGCACGTAAGACATGGTCGGAAGTCGGGGATAGCCAAAGGCATTTCAGACTGCTGAAGCAGAACCCTCGTAATGCATTTTGTAGAGCAGAGACGTACGGGACGAGGGATTCCGTAAGGACACATATCATAGTTGCAGTCCTTATTGCCAGTGCTGTTCGGCGTTTTAACAGTGTTTTATAGTGCCGAATGAGGTATGATTGCCTTTTTTATGCAGGAATAAATAATAGAAAATTAAAGTCGAGAAAAAATGCGCCGTTTTTCCGGAAGCGGGAATTGAACCCACAACCTCCGCATAACGCGTGCGGTGCTCTACCATTGAGCTAGTTCCGCGGCGACTCCCCTCTCGACTATACCTCGGGGTTTTGTATTTACGACAGCTCAGAGCCCGGTCAACTAGCGCCGCCCCTCGACCACCGCGGGAAGACGTGGAACGTCTTTTCCCAGCGGCCGCACGTAAGACTTGGTCGTAAGTCGAGGATAGCCAAAGGCATTTCAGACTGCTGAAGCCAGAGCCTTCGTAAAGCATTTTGTAGAGCAGAGACGTACGGGACGAGGGATTCCGTAAGGACACATATCAAAGCTGCAGTCCATATTGCCAGTGCTGTTCGGCGTTTTAACAATGTTTTATAGTGCCGAATGAGGTATGATTGCCCTTTTTCATGCAAGAATAAATAATAGAAAATTCAAGTCGAGAAAAAATGCGCCGTTTTTTCCGGAAGCGGGAATCGAACCCACAACCTCCGCATAACGCGTGCGGTGCTCTACCATTGAGCTAGTTCCGCGGCGACTCCCCTCTCGACTATACCGCGGGGTTTTGTATTTACGACTGCTCAGAGCCCGTTCAACTAGCGCCGCCCCTCGACCACCGCTGGAAGACGTAGAACGTCTTTTCCCAGCGGCCGCACGTAAGACGTGGTCGGAAGTCGGGGATTGCCAAAGGCATTTCAGACTGCTGAAGCCAGAACCCTCATAATGCATTTTGTAGAGCAGAGACGTACGGGACGAGGGATTCCGTAAGGACAAATATCAAAGTTGCAGTCCTTATTGCCAGTGCTGTTCGGCGTTTTAACAGTGTTTTATAGTGCCGAATGAGGTATGATTGCCTTTTTATTATGCAGGAATAAATAATAGAAAATTCAAGTAGAGAAAAAATGCGCCGTTTTTTCCGGAAGCCGGAATCGAACCCACAACCTCCGCATAAGGCGTGCGGTGCTCTACCATTGAGCTAGTTCCGCGGTGACTCCCCTCTCGACTATACCGCGGGGTTTTGTATTTACGACTGCTCAGAGCCCGGTCAACTAGCGCCGCCCCTCGACCACCGCGGGAAGACGTAGAACGTCTTTTCCCAGCGGCCGCACGTAAGATGTGGTCGGAAGTCGGGGATAGCCAAAGGCATTTCAGACTGCTGAAGCAGAACCCTCGTAATGCATTGTGTAGAGCAGAGACATACGGGACGAGGCATTCCGTAAGGACACATATCATAGTTGCAGTCCTTATTGCGAGTGCTGTTCGGCGTTTTAACAGTGTTTTATAGTGCCGAATGAGGTATGATTGCCTTTTTATTATGCAGGACTAAATAATAGAAAATTCAAGTCGAGAAAAAATGCACCGTTTTTTCCGGAAGCGGGAATCGAACCCACAACCTCCGCATAACGCGTGCGGTGCTCTACCATTCAGCTAGTTCCGCGGCGACTCCCCTCTCGACTGTACCGCGGGGTATTGTATTTACGACTGCTCAGAGCCCGATCAACTAGCGCCGCCCCTCGACCACCGCGGGAAGACGTAGAACGTCTTTTCCCAGCGGCCGCACGTAAGATGTGGTCGGAAGTCGGGGATAGCCAAAGGCATTTCAGACTGCTGAAGCAGAACCCTCGTAATGCATTGTGTAGAGCAGAGACATACGGGACGAGGGATTCCGTAAGGACACATATCATAGTTGCAGTCCTTATTGCCAGTGCTGTTCGGCGTTTTAACAGTGTTTTATACTGCCGAATGAGGTATGATCGCCTTTTTTTATGCAGGAATAAATAATAGAAAATTCAAGTCGAGAAAAAATGCGCCGTTTTTTCCGGAAGCGGGAATCGAACCCACAACCTCCGCATAAGGCGTGCGGTGCTCTACCATTGAGCTAGTTCCGCGGTGACTCCCCTCTCGACTATACCGCGGGGTTTTGTATTTACGACTGCTCAGAGCCCGGTCAACTAGCGCCGCCCCTCGACCACCGCGGGAAGACGTAGACCGTCTTTTCCCAGCGGCCGCACGTAAGACGTGGTCGGAAGTCGGGGATAGCCAAAGGCATTTCAGACTGCTGAAGCCAGAACCTTCGTAATGCATTTTGTAGAGCAGAGACGTACGGGACGAGGGATTCCGTAAGGAGACATATCAAAGTTGCAGTCCTTATTGCCAGTGCTGCTCGGCGTTTTAACAGTGTTTTATAGTGCCGAATGAGGCATGATTGCCCTTTTTTTATGCAGGAATAAATAATAGAAAATTCAAGTCGAGAAAAAATGCGCCGTTTTTTCCGAAAGCGGGAATCGAACCCACAACCTCCGCATAACGCGTGCGGTGCTCTACCATTGAGCTAGTTCCGCGGCGATTCCCCTCTCGACTATACCGCGGGGTTTTGTATTTACGACTGCTCAGAGCCCGGTCAACTAGCGCCGCCCCTCGACCACCGCTGGAAGACGTAGAACGTCTTTTCCCAGTGGCCGCACGTAAGACGTGGTCGGAAGTCGGGGATAGCCAAAGGCATTTCAGACTGCTGAAGCCAGAACCCTCGTAATGCATTTTGTAGAGCAGAGACGTACGGGACGAGGGATTCTGGAAGGACACATATCAAAGTTGCAGTCCTTAATGCCAGTGCTGTTCGGCGTTTTAACAGTGTTTTATAGTGCCGAATGAGGTATGATTGCCTTTTTTTATGCAGGAATAAATAATAGAAAATTCAAGTCGAGAAAAAATGCGCCCTTTTTTCCGGAAGCGGGAATCGAACCCACAACCTGCGCATAACGCGTGCGCTGCTCTACCATTGAGCTAGTTCCGCGGCGACTCCCCTCTCGACTATACCGCGGGGTTTTGTATTTACGACTGCTCAGAGCCCGGTCAACTAGCGCCGCCCCTCGACCACCGCGGGAAGACGTAGAACGTCTTTTCCCAACGGCCGCAAGTAAGACGTGGTCGGAAGTTGGGGATAGCCAAAGGCATTTCAGACTGCTGAAGCCAGAACCCTCGTAATACATTTTGTAGAGCAGAGACGTACCGGACGAGGGATTCCGTAAGGACACATATCAAAGTTGCAGTCCTTATTGCCAGTGGTGTTCGGCGTTTTAACAGTGTTTTATAGTGCCGAATGATGTATGATTGCCTTTTTGTTATGCAGGAATAAATAATAGAAAATTCAAGTCGAGAAAAAATGCGCCGTTTTTTCCAGAAGCGGGAATCGAACCCACAACCTCCGCATAACGCGTGCGGTGCTCTATCATTGAGCTAGTTCCGCGGCGAGTCCCCTCTCGACTTACCGCGGGGTTTTGTATTTACGACTGCTCAGAGCCCGGTCAACTAGCGCCGCCCCTCGACCACCGCGGGAAGACGTAGAACGTCTTTTCCCAGCGGCCGCACGTAAGACATGGTCGGAAGTCGGGGATAGCCAAAGGCTTTTCAGACTGCTGAAGCAGAACCCTCGTAATGCATTTTGTAGAGCAGAGACGTACGGGACGAGGGATTCCGTAAGGACACATATCATAGTTGCAGTCCTTATTGCCAGTGCTGTTCGGCGTTTTAACAGTGTTTTATAGTGCCGAATGAGGTATGATTGCCTTTTTTATGCAGGAATAAATAATAGAAAATTCAAGTCGAGAAAAAATGCGCCGTTTTTCCGGAAGCGGGAATTGAACCCACAACCTCCGCATAACGCGTGCGGTGCTCTACCATTGAGCTAGTTCCGCGGCGACTCCCCTCTCGACTATACCTCGGGGTTTTGTATTTACGACAGCTCAGAGCCCGGTCAACTAGCGCCGCCCCTCGACCACCGCGGGAAGACGTAGAACGTCTTTTCCCAGCGGCCGCACGTAAGACTTGGTCGTAAGTCGGGGATAGCCAAAGGCATTTCAGACTGCTGAAGCCAGAACCTTCGTAAAGCATTTTGTAGAGCAGAGACGTACGGGACGAGGGATTCCGTAAGGACACATATCAAAGCTGCAGTCCATATTGCCAGTGCTGTTCGGCGTTTTAACAATGTTTTATAGTGCCGAATGAGGTATGATTGCCCTTTTTCATGCAAGAATAAATAATAGAAAATTCAAGTCGAGAAAAAATGCGCCGTTTTTTCCGGAAGCGGGAATCGAACCCACAACCTCCGCATAACGCGTGCGGTGCTCTACCATTGAGCTAGTTCCGCGGCGACTCCCCTCTCGACTATACCGCGGGGTTTTGTATTTACGACTGCTCAGAGCCCGATCAACTAGCGCCGCCCCTCGACCACCGCTGGAAGACGTAGAACGTCTTTTCCCAGCGGCCGCACGTAAGACGTGGTCGGAAGTCGGGGATTGCCAAAGGCATTTCAGACTGCTGAAGCCAGAACCCTCGTAATGCATTTTGTAGAGCAGAGACGTACGGGACTAGGGATTCCGTAAGGACACATATCAAAGTTGCAGTCCTTATTGCCAGTGCTGTTCGGCGTTTTAACAGCGTTTTATAGTGCCGAATGAGGTATGATTGCCTTTTTATTATGCAGGAATAAATAATAGAAAATTCAAGTGGAGAAAAAATGCGCCGTTTTTTCCGGAAGCGGGAATCGAACCCACAACCTCCGCATAACGCGTGCGGTGCTCTACCATTCAGCTAGTTCCGCGGCGACTCCCCTCTCGACTGTACCGCGGGGTATTGTATTTACGACTGCTCAGAGCCCGATCAACTAGCGCCGCCCCTCGACCACCGCGGGAAGACGTAGAACGTCTTTTCCCAGCGGCCGCACGTAAGATGTGGTCGGAAGTCGGGGATAGCCAAAGGCATTTCAGACTGCTGAAGCAGAACCCTCGTAATGCATTGTGTAGAGCAGAGACATACGGGACGAGGGATTCCGTAAGGACACATATCATAGTTGCAGTCCTTATTGCCAGTGCTGTTCGGCGTTTTAACAGTGTTTTATACTGCCGAATGAGGTATGACCGCCTTTTTTTATGCAGGAATAAATAATAGAAAATTCAAGTCGAGAAAAAATGCGCCGTTTTTTCCGGAAGCGGGAATCGAACCCACAACCTCCGCATAAGGCGTGCGGTGCTCTACCATTGAGCTAGTTCCGCGGTGACTCCCCTCTCGACTATACCGCGGGGTTTTGTATTTACGACTGCTCAGAGCCCGGTCAACTAGCGCCGCCCCTCGACCACCGCGGGAAGACGTAGACCGTCTTTTCCCAGCGGCCGCACGTAAGACGTGGTCGGAAGTCGGGGATAGCCAAAGGCATTTCAGACTGCTGAAGCCAGAACCTTCGTAATGCATTTTGTAGAGCAGAGACGTACGGGACGAGGGATTCCGTAAGGAGACATATCAAAGTTGCAGTCCTTATTGCCAGTGCTGCTCGGCGTTTTAACAGTGTTTTATAGTGCCGAATGAGGCATGATTGCCCTTTTTTTATGCAGGAATAAATAATAGAAAATTCAAGTCGAGAAAAAATGCGCCGTTTTTTCCGAAAGCGGGAATCGAACCCACAACCTCCGCATAACGCGTGCGGTGCTCTACCATTGAGCTAGTTCCGCGGCGATTCCCCTCTCGACTATACCGCGGGGTTTTGTATTTACGACTGCTCAGAGCCCGGTCAACTAGCGCCGCCCCTCGACCACCGCTGGAAGACGTAGAACGTCTTTTCCCAGTGGCCGCACGTAAGACGTGGTCGGAAGTCGGGGATAGCCAAAGGCATTTCAGACTGCTGAAGCCAGAACCCTCGTAATGCATTTTGTAGAGCAGAGACGTACGGGACGAGGGATTCTGTAAGGACACATATCAAAGTTGCAGTCCTTAATGCCAGTGCTGTTCGGCGTTTTAACAGTGTTTTATAGTGCCGAATGAGGTATGATTGCCTTTTTTTATGCAGGAATAAATAATAGAAAATTCAAGTCGAGAAAAAATGCGCCCTTTTTTCCGGAAGCGGGAATCGAACCCACAACCTGCGCATAACGCGTGCGGTGCTCTACCATTGAGCTAGTTCCGCGGCGACTCCCCTCTCGACTATACCGCGGGGTTTTGTATTTACGACTGCTCAGAGCCCGGTCAACTAGCGCCGCCCCTCGACCACCGCGGGAAGACGTAGAACGTCTTTTCCCAACGGCCGCAAGTAAGACGTGGTCGGAAGTTGGGGATAGCCAAAGGCATTTCAGACTGCTGAAGCCAGAACCCTCGTAATACATTTTGTAGAGCAGAGACGTACCGGACGAGGGATTCCGTAAGGACACATATCAAAGTTGCAGTCCTTATTGCCAGTGGTGTTCGGCGTTTTAACAGTGTTTTATAGTGCCGAATGATGTATGATTGCCTTTTTGTTATGCAGGAATAAATAATAGAAAATTCAAGTCGAGAAAAAATGCGCCGTTTTTTCCAGAAGCGGGAATCGAACCCACAACCTCCGCATAACGCGTGCGGTGCTCTATCATTGAGCTAGTTCCGCGGCGAGTCCCCTCTCGACTTACCGCGGGGTTTTGTATTTACGACTGCTCAGAGCCCGGTCAACTAGCGCCGCCCCTCGACCACCGCGGGAAGACGTAGAACGTCTTTTCCCAGCGGCCGCACGTAAGACATGGTCGGAAGTCGGGGATAGCCAAAGGCTTTTCAGACTGCTGAAGCAGAACCCTCGTAATGCATTTTGTAGAGCAGAGACGTACGGGACGAGGGATTCCGTAAGGACACATATCATAGTTGCAGTCCTTATTGCCAGTGCTGTTCGGCGTTTTAACAGTGTTTTATAGTGCCGAATGAGGTATGATTGCCTTTTTTATGCAGGAATAAATAATAGAAAATTCAAGTCGAGAAAAAATGCGCCGTTTTTCCGGAAGCGGGAATTGAACCCACAACCTCCGCATAACGCGTGCGGTGCTCTACCATTGAGCTAGTTCCGCGGCGACTCCCCTCTCGACTATACCTCGGGGTTTTGTATTTACGACAGCTCAGAGCCCGGTCAACTAGCGCCGCCCCTCGACCACCGCGGGAAGACGTAGAACGTCTTTTCCCAGCGGCCGCACGTAAGACTTGGTCGTAAGTCGGGGATAGCCAAAGGCATTTCAGACTGCTGAAGCCAGAACCTTCGTAAAGCATTTTGTAGAGCAGAGACGTACGGGACGAGGGATTCCGTAAGGACACATATCAAAGCTGCAGTCCATATTGCCAGTGCTGTTCGGCGTTTTAACAATGTTTTATAGTGCCGAATGAGGTATGATTGCCCTTTTTCATGCAAGAATAAATAATAGAAAATTCAAGTCGAGAAAAAATGCGCCGTTTTTTCCGGAAGCGGGAATCAAACCCACAACCTCCGCATAACGCGTGCGGTGCTCTACCATTGAGCTAGTTCCGCGGCGACTCCCCTCTCGACTATACCGCGGGGTTTTGTATTTACGACTGCTCAGAGCCCGGTCAACTAGCGCCGCCCCTCGACCACCGCTGGAAGACGTAGAACGTCTTTTCCCAGCGGCCGCACGTAAGACGTGGTCGGAAGTCGGGGATTGCCAAAGGCATTTCAGACTGCTGAAGCCAGAACCCTCGTAATGCATTTTGTAGAGCAGAGACGTACGGGACTAGGGATTCCGTAAGGACACATATCAAAGTTGCAGTCCTTATTGCCAGTGCTGTTCGGCGTTTTAACAGAGTTTTATAGTGCCGAATGAGGTATGATTGCCTTTTTATTATGCAGGAATAAATAATAGAAAATTCAAGTGGAGAAAAAATGCGCCGTTTTTTCCGGAAGCGGGAATCGAACCCACAACCTCCGCATAACGCGTGCGGTGCTCTACCATTGAGCCAGTTCCGCGGCGACTCCCCTCTCGACTATACCTCGGGGTTTTGTATTTACGACAGCTCAGAGCCCGGTCAACTAGCGCCGCCCCTCGACCACCGCGGGAAGACGTAGAACGTCTTTTCCCAGCGGCCGTACGTAAGACTTGGTCGGAAGTCGGGGATAGCCAAAGGCATTTCAGACTGCTGAAGCCAGAACCTTCGTAAAGCATTTTGTAGAGCAGAGACGTACGGGACGAGGGATTCCGTAAGGACACATATCAAAGCTGCAGTCCATATTGCCAGTGCTGTTCGGCGTTTTAACAATGTTTTATAGTGCCGAATGAGGTATGATTGCCCTTTTTTATGCAAGAATAAATAATAGAAAATTCAAGTCGAGAAAAAATGCGCCGTTTTTTCCGGAAGCGGGAATCGAACCCACAACCTCCGCATAACGCGTGCGGTGCTCCACCATTAAGCTAGTTCCGCGGCGACTCCCCTCTCGACTATACCGCGGGGTTTTGTATTTACTACTGCTCAGAGCCCGGTCAACTAGCGCCGCCCCTCGACCACCGCGGGAAGACGTAGAACGTCTTTTCCCAGCGGCCGCACGTAAGACGTGGTCGGAAGTCGGGTATAGCCAAAGGCATTTCAGACTGCTGAAGCCAGAACCCTCGTAATGCATTTTGTAGAGCAGAGACGTACGGGACGAGGGATTCCGTAAGGACACATATCAAAGTTGCAGTCCTCATTGCCAGTGCTGTTCGGCGTTTTAACAGTGTTTTATAGTTCCGAATGAGGTATGATTGCCTTTTTTTATGCAGGAATAAATAATAGAAAATTCAAGTCGAGAAAAAATGCGCCGTTTTTTCTGGAAGCGGGAATCAAACCCACAACCTCCGCATAACGCGTGCGGTGCTCTACCATTGAGCTAGTTCCGCGGCGACTCCCCTCTCGACTATACCGCGGGGTTTTTTATTTATGACTGCTCAGAGCCCGGTCAACTAGCGCCGCCCCTCGATCACCGCGGGAAGACGTAGAACGTCTTTTCCCAGCGGCCGCACGTAAGACGTGGTCGGAAGTCGGGGATAGCCAAAGGCATTTCAGACTGCTGAAGCCAGAACCCTCGTAATGCATTTTGTAGAGCAGAGACGTACGGGACGAGGGATTCCGTAAGTACACATATCAAAGTTGCAGTCCTTATTGCCAGTGCTGTTCGGCGTTTTAACAGTGTTTTATAGAGCCGAATGAGGTATGATTGCCCCTTTTTATACAGGAATAAATAATAGAAAATTCAAGTCGAGAAAATATGCGCCGTTTTTTCCGGAAGCGGGAATCGAACCCACAACCTCCGCAGAACGCGTGCGGTGCTCTACCATTGAGCTAGTTCCGCGGCGACTCCCCTCTCGACTATACCGCGGGGTTTTGTATTTACGACTGCTCAGAGCCCGGTCAACTAGCGCCGCCCCTCGACCACCCCGGGAAGACGTAGAACGCCTTTTCCCAGCGGCCGCACGTAAGACGTTGTCGGAAGTCGGGGATAGCCAAAGGCATTTCAGACTGCTGAAGCCAGAATCCTCGAAATGCATTTTGAAGAGCAGAGACGTACGGGACGAGGGATTCCGTAAGGACACCTATCAAAGTTGCAGTCCTTATTGCCAGTGCTGTTCGGCGTTTTAACAGTGTTTTATTGTGCCGAATGAGGTATGATTGCCTTTTTTTTATGCAGGAATAAATAATTGAAAATTCAAGTCGAGAAAAAATGCGTTGATTTTTCCGGAAGCGGGAATCGAACCCACAACCTCCGCATAACGCGTGCGGTGCTCTACCATTAAGCTAGTTCCGCGGCGACTCCCCTCTCGACTATACCGCGGGGTTTTGTATTTAGGACTACTCAGAGCCCGGTCAACTAGCGCCGCCCCTCGACCACCGCGGGAAGACGTAGAACGTCTTTTCCCAGCGGCCGCACGTAAGACGTGGTCGGAAGTCAAGGATAGCCAAAGGCATTTCAGACTGCTGAAGCCAGAACCCTCGTAATGCATTTTGTAGAGCAGAGACGTACGGGACGAGGGATTCCGTAAGGACACATATCAAAGTTGCAGTCCTTATTGCCAGTGCTGTTCGGCGTTTTAACAGTATTTTAAAGTGCCGAATGAGGTATGATTGCCTTTTTTTATGCAGGAATAAATAATAGAAAATTCAAGTCGAGAAAACATGCGCCGTTTTTTTCTGGAAGCGGGAATCGAACCCACAACCTCCGCATAAGGCGTGCGGTGCTCTACCATTGAGCTAGTTCCGCGGTGACTCCCCTCTCGACTATACCGCGGGGTTTTGTATTTACGACTGCTCAGAGCCCGGTCAACTAGCGCCGCCCCTCGACCACCGCGGGAAGACGTAGACCGTCTTTTCCCAGCGGCCGCACGTAATACGTGGTCGGAAGTCGGGGATAGCCAAAGGCATTTCAGACTGCTGAAGCCAGAACCCTCGTAATACATTTTCTAGAGCAGAGACGTACCGGACGAGGGATTCCGTAAGGACACATATCAAAGTTGCAGTCCTTATTGCCAGTGGTGTTCGGCGTTTTAACAGTGTTTTATAGTGCCGAATGATGTATGATTGCCTTTTTGTTATGCAGGAATAAATAATAGAAAATTCAAGTCGAGAAAAAATGCGCCGTTTTTTCCAGAAGCGGGAATCGAACCCACAACCTCCGCATAACGCGTGCGGTGCTCTACCATTGAGCTAGTTCCGCGGCGACTCCCCTCTCGACTATACCGCGGGGTTTTGTATTTACGACTGCTCAGAGCCCGGTCAACTAGCGCCGCTCCTCGACCACCGCGGGAAGACGTAGAACGTCTTTTCCCAGCGGCCGCACGTAAGACGTGGTCGGAAGTCGGGGATAGCCAAAGGCATTTCAGACTGCTGAAGCCAGAACCCTCGTAATGCATTTTGTAGAGCAGAGACGTACGGGACGAGGGATTCTGTAAGGACACATATCAAAGTTGCAGTCCTTAATGCCAGTGCTGTTCGGCGTTTTAACAGTGTTTTATAGTGCCGAATGAGGTATGATTGCCTTTTTTTATGCAGGAATAAATAATAGAAAATTCAAGTCGAGAAAAAATGCGCCGTTTTTCCGGAAGCGGGAATTGAACCCACAACCTCCGCATAACGCGTGCGGTGCTCTACCATTGAGCTAGTTCCGCGGCGACTCCCCTCTCGACTATACCTCGGGGTTTTGTATTTACGACAGCTCAGAGCCCGGTCAACTAGCGCCGCCCCTCGACCACCGCGGGAAGACGTAGAACGTCTTTTCCCAGCGGCCGCACGTAAGACTTGGTCGGAAGTCGGGGATAGCCAAAGGCATTTCAGACTGCTGAAGCCAGAACCTTCGTAAAGCATTTTGTAGAGCAGAGACGTACGGGACGAGGGATTCCGTAAGGACACATATCAAAGCTGCAGTCCATATTGCCAGTGCTGTTCGGCGTTTTAACAATGTTTTATAGTGCCGAATGAGGTATGATTGCCCTATTTTATGCAAGAATAAATAATAGAAAATTCAAGTCGAGAAAAAATGCGCCGTTTTTTCCGGAAGCGGGAATCGAACCCACAACCTCCGCATAACGCGTGCGGTGCTCCACCATTAAGCTAGTTCCGCGGCGACTCCCCTCTCGACTATACCGCGGGGTTTTGTATTTACTACTGCTCAGAGCCCGGTCAACTAGCGCCGCCCCTCGACCACCGCGGGAAGACGTAGAACGTCTTTTCCCAGCGGCCGCACGTAAGACGTGGTCGGAAGTCGGGGATAGCCAAAGGCATTTCAGACTGCTGAAGCCAGAACCCTCGTAATGCATTTTGTAGAGCAGAGACGTACGGGACGAGGGATTCCGTAAGGACACATATCAAAGTTGCAGTCCTCATTGCCAGTGCTGTTCGGCGTTTTAACAGTGTTTTATAGTGCCGAATGAGGTATGATTGCCATTTTTTATGCAGGAATAAATAATAGAAAATTCAAGTCGAGAAAAAATGCGCCGTTTTTTCTGGAAGCGGGAATAAAACTCACAACCTCCGCATAACGCGTGCGGTGCTCTACCATTGAGCTAGTTCCGCGGCGACTCCCCTCTCGACTATACCGCGGGGTTTTGTATTTACGACTGCTCAGAGCCCGGTCAACTAGCGCCGCCCCTCGATCACCGCGGGAAGACGTAGAACGTCTTTTCCCAGCGGCCGCACGTAAGACGTGGTCGGAAGTCGGGGATAGCCAAAGGCATTTCAGACTGCTGAAGCCAGAACCCTCGTAATGCATTTTGTAGAGCAGAGACGTACGGGACGAGGGATTCCGTAAGGACACATATCAAAGTTGCAGTCCTTATTGCCAGTGCTGTTCGGCGTTTTAACAGTGTTTTATAGTGCCGAATGAGGTATGATTGCCTTTTTTTATACAGGAATAAATAATAGAAAATTCAAGTCGAGAAAAAAATGCGCCGTTTTTTCCGGAAGCGGGTATCGAACCCACAACCTCCGTATAATGCGTGCGGTGCTCTACCATTGAGCTATTTCCGCGGCGACTCCCCTCTCGACGATACCGCGGGGTTTTGTATTTACGACTGCTCAGAGCCCGGTCAACTAGCACCGCCCCTCGACCACCGCGGGAAGACGTAGAACGTCTTTTCCCAGCGGCCGCACGTAAGACGTTGTCGGAAGTCGGGGATAGCCAAAGGCATTTCAGACTGCTGAAGCCAGAATCCTCGTAATGCATTTTGAAGAGCAGAGACGTACGGGACGAGGGATTCCGTAAGGACACCTATCAAAGTTGCAGTCCTTATTGCCAGTGCTGTTCGGCGTTTTAACAGTGTTTTATTGTGCCGAATGAGGTATGATTGCCTTTTTTTTATGCAGGAATATATAATAGAAAATTCAAGTCGAGAAAAAATGCGCCGTTTTTTCCGGAAGCGGGAATCGAACCCACAACCTCCGCATAACGCGTGCGGTGCTCTACCATTAAGCTAGTTCCGCGGCAACTCCCCTCTCGACTATACCGCGGGGTTTTGTATTTAGGACTACTCAGAGCCCGGTCAACTAGCGCCGCCCCTCGACCACCGCGGGAAGACGTAGAACGTCTTTTCCCAGCGGCCGCACGTAAGACGTGGTCGGAAGTCAAGGATAGCCAAAGGCATTTCAGACTGCTGAAGCCAGAACCCTCGTAATGCATTTTGTAGAGCAGAGACGTACGGGACGAGGGATTCCGTAAGGACACATATCAAAGTTGCAGTCCTTATTGCCAGTGCTGTTCGGCGTTTTAACAGTATTTTAAAGTGCCGAATGAGGTATGATTGCCTTTTTTTATGCAGGAATAAATAATAGAAAATTCAAGTCGAGAAAACATGCGCCGTTTTTTTCTGGAAGCAGGAATCGAACCCACAACCTCCGCATAAGGCGTGCGGTGCTCTACCATTGAGCTAGTTCCGCGGTGACTCCCCTCTCGACTATACCGCGGGGTTTTGTATTTACGACTGCTCAGAGCCCGGTCAACTAGCGCCGCCCCTCGACCACCGCGGGAAGACGTAGACCGTCTTTTCCCAGCGGCCGCACGTAATACGTGGTCGGAAGTCGGGGATAGCCAAAGGCATTTCAGACTGCTGAAGCCAGAACCCTCGTAATACATTTTTTAGAGCAGAGACGTACCGGACGAGGGATTCCGTAAGGACACATATCAAAGTTGCAGTCCTTATTGCCAGTGGTGTTCGGCGTTTTAACAGTGTTTTATAGTGCCGAATGATGTATGATTGCCTTTTTGTTATGCAGGAATAAATAATAGAAAATTCAAGTCGAGAAAAAATGCGCCGTTTTTTCCAGAAGCGGGAATCGAACCCACAACCTCCGCATAACGCGTGCGGTGCTCTACCATTGAGCTAGTTCCGCGGCGACTCCCCTCTCGACTATACCGCGGGGTTTTGTATTTACGACTGCTCAGAGCCCGGTCAACTAGCGCCGCTCCTCGACCACCGCGGGAAGACGTAGAACGTCTTTTCCCAGCGGCCGCACGTAAGACGTGGTCGGAAGTCGGGGATAGCCAAAGGCATTTCAGACTGCTGAAGCCAGAACCCTCGTAATGCATTTTGTAGAGCAGAGACGTACGGGACGAGGGATTCTGTAAGGACACATATCAAAGTTGCAGTCCTTAATGCCAGTGCTGTTCGGCGTTTTAACAGTGTTTTATAGTGCCGAATGAGGTATGATTGCCTTTTTTTATGCAGGAATAAATAATAGAAAATTCAAGTCGAGAAAAAATGCGCCGTTTTTCCGGAAGCGGGAATTGAACCCACAACCTCCGCATAACGCGTGCGGTGCTCTACAATTGAGCTAGTTCCGAGGCGACTCCCCTCTCGACTATACCTCGGGGTTGGGTATTTACGACAGCTCAGAGCCCGGTCAACTAGCGCCGCCCCTCGACCACCGCGGGAAGACGTAGAACGTCTTTTCCCAGCGGCCGCACGAAAGACTTGGTCGGAAGTCGGGGATAGCCAAAGGCATTTCAGACTGCTGAAGCCAGAACCTTCGTAAAGCATTTTGTAGAGCAGAGACGTACGGGACGAGGGATTCCGTAAGGACACATATCAAAGCTGCAGTCCATATTGCCAGTGCTGTTCGGCGTTTAAACAATGTTTTATAGTGCCGAATGAGGTATGATTGCCCTTTTTTATGCAAGAATAAATAATAGAAAATTCAAGTCGAGAAAAAATGCGCCGTTTTTTCCGGAAGCGGGAATCGAACCCACAACCTCCGCATAACGCGTGCGGTGCTCGACCATTAAGCTAGTTCCGCGGCGACTCCCCTCTCGACTATACCGCGGGGTTTTGTATTTACTACTGCTCAGAGCCCGGTCAACTAGCGCCGCCCCTCGACCACCGCGGGAAGACGTAGAACGTCTTTTCCCAGCGGCCGCACGTAAGACGTGGTCGGAAGTCGGGGATAGCCAAAGGCATTTCAGACTGCTGAAGCCAGAACCCTCGTAATGCATTTTGTAGAGCAGAGACGTACGGGACGAGGGATTCCGTAAGGACACATATCAAAGTTGCAGTCCTCATTGCCAGTGCTGTTCGGCGTTTTAACAGTGTTTTATAGTGCCGAATGAGGTATGATTGCCTTTTTTTATGCAGGAATAAATAATAGAAAATTCAAGTCGAGAAAAAATGCGCCGTTTTTTCTGGAAGCGGGAATAAAACTCACAACCTCCGCATAACGCGTGCGGTGCTCTACCATTGAGCTAGTTCCGCGGCGACTCCCCTCTCGACTATACCGCGGGGTTTTGTATTTACGACTGCTCAGAGCCCGGTCAACTAGCGCCGCCCCTCGATCACCGCGGGAAGACGTAGAACGTCTTTTCCCAGCGGCCGCACGTAAGACGTGGTCGGAAGTCGGGGATAGCCAAAGGCATTTCAGACTGCTGAAGCCAGAACCCTCGTAATGCATTTTGTAGAGCAGAGACGTACGGGACGAGGGATTCCGTAAGGACACATATCAAAGTTGCAGTCCTCATTGCCAGTGCTGTTCGGCGTTTTAACAGTGTTTTATAGTGCCGAATGAGGTATGATTGCCTTTTTTTATACAGGAATAAATAATAGAAAAGTCAAGTCGAGAAAAAAATACGCCGTTTTTTCCGGAAGCGGGTATCGAACCCACAACCTCCGTATAATGCGTGCGGTGCTCTACCATTGAGCTAGTTCCGCGGCGACTCCCCTCTCGACTATACCGCGGGGTTTTGTATTTACGACTGCTCAGAGCCCGGTCAACTAGCACCGCCCCTCGACCACCGCGGGAAGACGTAGAACGTCTTTTCCCAGCGGCCGCACGTAAGACGTGGTGGGAAGTCGGGGATAGCCAAAGGCATTTCAGACTGCTGAAGCAGAACCCTCGTAATGCATTTTGTAGAGCAGAGACGTACGGGACGAGGGATTCCGTAAGGACACATATCATAGTTGCAGTCCTTATTGCCAGTGCTGTTCGGCGTTTTAACAGTGTTTTATAGTGCCGAATGAGGTATGATTGCCTTTTTTCATGCAGGAATAAATAATAGAAAATTCAAGCCGAGAAAAAATGCGCCTTTTTTTCCGGAAGCGGGAATCGAACCCACAACCTCCGCATAACGCGTGCGGTGCTCTACCATTGAGCTAGTTCCGCGGCGACTCCCCTCTCGACTATACCGCGGGGTTTTGTATTTACGACTGCTCAGAGCCCGGTCAACTAGCGCCGCCCCTCGACCACCGCGGGAAGACGTAGAACGTCTTTTCCCAGCGGCCGCACGTAAGACGTGGTCGGAAGTCGGGGATAGCCAAAGGCATTTCAGACTGCTGAAGCCAGAACCTTCGTAATGCATTTTGTAGAGCAGAGACGTACGGGACGAGGGATTCCGTAAGGACACATATCAAAGTTGCAGTCCTTATTGCCAGTGCTGTTCGGCGTTTTAACAGTGTTTTATAGAGCCGAATGAGGTATGATTGCCCCTTTTTTATGCAGGAATAAATAATAGAAAATTCAAGTCGAGAAAATATGCGCCGTTTTTTCCGGAAGCGGGAATCGAACCCACAACCTCCGCAGAACGCGTGCGGTGCTCTACCATTGAGCTAGTTCCGCGGCGACTCCCCTCTCGACTATACCGCGGGGTTTTGTATTTACGACTGCTCAGAGCCCGGTCAACTAGCGCCGCCCCTCGACCACCGCGGGAAGACATAGAACGTCTTTTCCCAGCGGCCGCACGTAAGACGTTGTCGGAAGTCGGGGATAGCCAAAGGCATTTCAGACTGCTGAAGCCAGAATCCTCGTAATGCATTTTGAAGAGCAGAGACGTACGGGACGAGGGATTCCGTAAGGACACCTATCAAAGTTGCAGTCCTTATTGCCAGTGCTGTTCGGCGTTTTAACAGTGTTTTATTGTGCCGAATGAGGTATGATTGCCTTTTTTTTATGCAGGAATATATAATAGAAAATTCAAGTCGAGAAAAAATGCGCCGTTTTTTCCGGAAGCGGTAATCGAACCCACAACCTCCGCATAACGCGTGCGGTGCTCTACCATTAAGCTAGTTCCGCGGCGACTCCCCTCTCGACTATACCGCGGGGTTTTGTATTTAGGACTACTCAGAGCCCGGTCAACTAGCGCCGCCCCTCGACCACCGCGGGAAGACGTAGAACGTCTTTTCCCAGCGGCCGCACGTAAGACGTGGTCGGAAGTCAAGGATAGCCAAAGGCATTTCAGACTGCTGAAGCAGAACCCTCGTAATGCATTTTGTAGAGCAGAGACGTACGGGACGAGGGATTCCGTAAGGACACATATCAAAGTTGCAGTCCTTATTGCCAGTGCTGTTCGGCGTTTTAACAGTGTTTTATAGTGCCGAATGAGGCATGATTGCCCTTTTTTTATGCAGGAATAAATAATAGAAAATTCAAGTCGAGAAAAAATGCGCCGTTTTTTCCGGAAGCGGGAATCGAACCCACAACCTCCGCATAACGCGTGCGGTGCTCTACCATTGAGCTAGTTCCGCGGCGACTCCCCTCCCGACTATACCGCGGGGTTTTGTATTTACGACTGCTCAGAGCCTGGTCAACTAGCGCCGCCCCTCGACCACCGCTGGAAGACGTAGAACGTCTTTTCCCAGCGGCCGCACGTAAGACGTGGTCGGAAGTCGGGGATAGCCAAAGGCATTTCAGACTGCTGAAGCCAGAACCCTCGTAATGCGTTTTGTAGAGCAGAGACGTACGGGACGAGGGATTCCGTAAGGACACATATCAAAGTTGCAGTCCTTATTGCCAGTGCTGTTCGGCGTTTTAACAGTGTTTTATAGTGCCGAATGAGGTATGATTGCCTTTTTATTATGCAGGAATAAATAATAGAAAATTCAAGTCGAGAAAAAATGCGCCGTTTTTTCCGGAAGCGGGAATCGAACCCACAACCTCCGCATAACGCGTGCGGTGCTCTACCATTCAGCTAGTTCCGCGGCGACTCCCCTCTCGACTATACCGCGGGGTTTTGTATTTACGACTGCTCAGAGCCCGGTCAACTAGCGCCGCCCCTCGATCACCGCGGGAAGACGTAGAACGTCTTTTCCCAGCGGCCGCACGTAAGACGTGGTCGGAAGTCGGGGATAGCCAAAGGCATTTCAGACTGCTGAAGCCAGAACCCTCGTAATGCATTTTGTAGAGCAGAGACGTACGGGACGAGGGATTCCGTAAGGACACATATCAAAGTTGCAGTCCTCATTGCCAGTGCTGTTCGGCGTTTTAACAGTGTTTTATAGTGCCGAATGAGGTATGATTGCCTTTTTTTATACAGGAATAAATAATAGAAAAGTCAAGTCGAGAAAAAAATGCGCCGTTTTTTCCGGAAGCGGGTATCGAACCCACAACCTCCGTATAATGCGTGCGGTGCTCTACCATTGAGCTAGTTCCGCGGCGACTCCCCTCTCGACTATACCGCGGGGTTTTGTATTTACGACTGCTCAGAGCCCGGTCAACTAGCACCGCCCCTCGACCACCGCGGGAAGACGTAGAACGTCTTTTCCCAGCGGCCGCACGTAAGACGTGGTGGGAAGTCGGGGATAGCCAAAGGCATTTCAGACTGCTGAAGCAGAACCCTCGTAATGCATTTTGTAGAGCAGAGACGTACGGGACGAGGGATTCCGTAAGGACACATATCATAGTTGCAGTCCTTATTGCCAGTGCTGTTCGGCGTTTTAACAGTGTTTTATAGTGCCGAATGAGGTATGATTGCCTTTTTTCATGCAGGAATAAATAATAGAAAATTCAAGTCGAGAAAATATGCGCCGTTTTTTCCGGAAGCGGGAATCGAACCCACAACCTCCGCAGAACGCGTGCGGTGCTCTACCATTGAGCTAGTTCCGCGGCGACTCCCCTCTCGACTATACCGCGGGGTTTTGTATTTACGACTGCTCAGAGCCCGGTCAACTAGCGCCGCCCCTCGACCACCGCGGGAAGACGTAGAACGTCTTTTCCCAGCGGCCGCACGTAAGACGTTGTCGGAAGTCGGGGATAGCCAAAGGCATTTCAGACTGCTGAAGCCAGAATCCTCGTAATGCATTTTGAAGAGCAGAGACGTACGGGACGAGGGATTCCGTAAGGACACCTATCAAAGTTGCAGTCCTTATTGCCAGTGCTGTTCGGCGTTTTAACAGTGTTTTATTGTGCCGAATGAGGTATGATTGCCTTTTTTTTATGCAGGAATATATAATAGAAAATTCAAGTCGAGAAAAAATGCGCCGTTTTTTCCGGAAGCGGTAATCGAACCCACAACCTCCGCATAACGCGTGCGGTGCTCTACCATTAAGCTAGTTCCGCGGCGACTCCCCTCTCGACTATACCGCGGGGTTTTGTATTTAGGACTACTCAGAGCCCGGTCAACTAGCGCCGCCCCTCGACCACCGCGGGAAGACGTAGAACGTCTTTTCCCAGCGGCCGCACGTAAGACGTGGTCGGAAGTCAAGGATAGCCAAAGGCATTTCAGACTGCTGAAGCAGAACCCTCGTAATGCATTTTGTAGAGCAGAGACGTACGGGACGAGGGATTCCGTAAGGACACATATCAAAGTTGCAGTCCTTATTGCCAGTGCTGTTCGGCGTTTTAACAGTGTTTTATAGTGCCGAATGAGGCATGATTGCCCTTTTTTTATGCAGGAATAAATAATAGAAAATTCAAGTCGAGAAAAAATGCGCCGTTTTTTCCGGAAGCGGGAATCGAACCCACAACCTCCGCATAACGCGTGCGGTGCTCTACCATTGAGCTAGTTCCGCGGCGACTCCCCTCCCGACTATACCGCGGGGTTTTGTATTTACGACTGCTCAGAGCCTGGTCAACTAGCGCCGCCCCTCGACCACCGCTGGAAGACGTAGAACGTCTTTTCCCAGCGGCCGCACGTAAGACGTGGTCGGAAGTCGGGGATAGCCAAAGGCATTTCAGACTGCTGAAGCCAGAACCCTCGTAATGCGTTTTGTAGAGCAGAGACGTACGGGACGAGGGATTCCGTAAGGACACATATCAAAGTTGCAGTCCTTATTGCCAGTGCTGTTCGGCGTTTTAACAGTGTTTTATAGTGCCGAATGAGGTATGATTGCCTTTTTATTATGCAGGAATAAATAATAGAAAATTCAAGTCGAGAAAAAATGCGCCGTTTTTTCCGGAAGCGGGAATCGAACCCACAACCTCCGCATAACGCGTGCGGTGCTCTACCATTCAGCTAGTTCCGCGGCGACTCCCCTCTCGACTATACCGCGGGGTTTTGTATTTACGACTGCTCAGAGCCCGGTCAACTAGCGCCGCCCCTCGATCACCGCGGGAAGACGTAGAACGTCTTTTCCCAGCGGCCGCACGTAAGACGTGGTCGGAAGTCGGGGATAGCCAAAGGCATTTCAGACTGCTGAAGCCAGAACCCTCGTAATGCATTTTGTAGAGCAGAGACGTACGGGACGAGGGATTCCGTAAGGACACATATCAAAGTTGCAGTCCTCATTGCCAGTGCTGTTCGGCGTTTTAACAGTGTTTTATAGTGCCGAATGAGGTATGATTGCCTTTTTTTATACAGGAATAAATAATAGAAAAGTCAAGTCGAGAAAAAAATGCGCCGTTTTTTCCGGAAGCGGGTATCGAACCCACAACCTCCGTATAATGCGTGCGGTGCTCTACCATTGAGCTAGTTCCGCGGCGACTCCCCTCTCGACTATACCGCGGGGTTTTGTATTTACGACTGCTCAGAGCCCGGTCAACTAGCACCGCCCCTCGACCACCGCGGGAAGACGTAGAACGTCTTTTCCCAGCGGCCGCACGTAAGACGTGGTGGGAAGTCGGGGATAGCCAAAGGCATTTCAGACTGCTGAAGCAGAACCCTCGTAATGCATTTTGTAGAGCAGAGACGTACGGGACGAGGGATTCCGTAAGGACACATATCATAGTTGCAGTCCTTATTGCCAGTGCTGTTCGGCGTTTTAACAGTGTTTTATAGTGCCGAATGAGGTATGATTGCCTTTTTTCATGCAGGAATAAATAATAGAAAATTCAAGCCGAGAAAAAATGCGCCTTTTTTTCCGGAAGCGGGAATCGAACCCACAACCTCCGCATAACGCGTGCGGTGCTCTACCATTGAGCTAGTTCCGCGGCGACTCCCCTCTCGACTATACCGCGGGGTTTTGTATTTACGACTGCTCAGAGCCCGGTCAACTAGCGCCGCCCCTCGACCACCGCGGGAAGACGTAGAACGTCTTTTCCCAGCGGCCGCACGTAAGACGTGGTCGGAAGTCGGGGATAGCCAAAGGCATTTCAGACTGCTGAAGCCAGAACCTTCGTAATGCATTTTGTAGAGCAGAGACGTACGGGACGAGGGATTCCGTAAGGACACATATCAAAGTTGCAGTCCTTATTGCCAGTGCTGTTCGGCGTTTTAACAGTGTTTTATAGAGCCGAATGAGGTATGATTGCCCCTTTTTTATGCAGGAATAAATAATAGAAAATTCAAGTCGAGAAAATATGCGCCGTTTTTTCCGGAAGCGGGAATCGAACCCACAACCTCCGCAGAACGCGTGCGGTGCTCTACCATTGAGCTAGTTCCGCGGCGACTCCCCTCTCGACTATACCGCGGGGTTTTGTATTTACGACTGCTCAGAGCCCGGTCAACTAGCGCCGCCCCTCGACCACCGCGGGAAGACGTAGAACGTCTTTTCCCAGCGGCCGCACGTAAGACGTTGTCGGAAGTCGGGGATAGCCAAAGGCATTTCAGACTGCTGAAGCCAGAATCCTCGTAATGCATTTTGAAGAGCAGAGACGTACGGGACGAGGGATTCCGTAAGGACACCTATCAAAGTTGCAGTCCTTATTGCCAGTGCTGTTCGGCGTTTTAACAGTGTTTTATTGTGCCGAATGAGGTATGATTGCCTTTTTTTTATGCAGGAATATATAATAGAAAATTCAAGTCGAGAAAAAATGCGCCGTTTTTTCCGGAAGCGGTAATCGAACCCACAACCTCCGCATAACGCGTGCGGTGCTCTACCATTAAGCTAGTTCCGCGGCGACTCCCCTCTCGACTATACCGCGGGGTTTTGTATTTAGGACTACTCAGAGCCCGGTCAACTAGCGCCGCCCCTCGACCACCGCGGGAAGACGTAGAACGTCTTTTCCCAGCGGCCGCACGTAAGACGTGGTCGGAAGTCAAGGATAGCCAAAGGCATTTCAGACTGCTGAAGCAGAACCCTCGTAATGCATTTTGTAGAGCAGAGACGTACGGGACGAGGGATTCCGTAAGGACACATATCAAAGTTGCAGTCCTTATTGCCAGTGCTGTTCGGCGTTTTAACAGTGTTTTATAGTGCCGAATGAGGCATGATTGCCCTTTTTTTATGCAGGAATAAATAATAGAAAATTCAAGTCGAGAAAAAATGCGCCGTTTTTTCCGGAAGCGGGAATCGAACCCACAACCTCCGCATAACGCGTGCGGTGCTCTACCATTGAGCTAGTTCCGCGGCGACTCCCCTCCCGACTATACCGCGGGGTTTTGTATTTACGACTGCTCAGAGCCCGGTCAACTAGCGCCGCCCCTCGACCACCGCTGGAAGACGTAGAACGTCTTTTCCCAGCGGCCGCACGTAAGACGTGGTCGGAAGTCGGGGATAGCCAAAGGCATTTCAGACTGCTGAAGCCAGAACCCTCGTAATGCGTTTTGTAGAGCAGAGACGTACGGGACGAGGGATTCCGTAAGGACACATATCAAAGTTGCAGTCCTTATTGCCAGTGCTGTTCGGCGTTTTAACAGTGTTTTATAGTGCCGAATGAGGTATGATTGCCTTTTTATTATGCAGGAATAAATAATAGAAAATTCAAGTCGAGAAAAAATGCGCCGTTTTTTCCGGAAGCGGGAATCGAACCCACAACCTCCGCATAACGCGTGCGGTGCTCTACCATTCAGCTAGTTCCGCGGCGACTCCCCTCTCGACTGTACCGCGGGGTATTGTATTTACGACTGCTCAGAGCCCGGTCAACTAGCGCCGCCCCTCGACCACCGCGGGAAGACGTAGAACGTCTTTTCCCAGCGGCCGCACGTAAGATGTGGTCGGAAGTCGGGGATAGCCAAAGGCATTTCAGACTGCTGAAGCAGAACCCTCGTAATGCATTGTGTAGAGCAGAGACATACGGGACGAGGGATTCCGTAAGGACACATATCATAGTTGCAGTCCTTATTGCCAGTGCTGTTCGGCGTTTTAACAGTGTTTTATAGTGCCGAATGAGGTATGATTGCCTTTTTTATGCAGGAATAAATAATAGAAAATTCAAGTCGAGAAAAAATGCGCCGTTTTTCCGGAAGCGAAAATTGAACCCACAACCTCCGCATAACGCGTGCGGTGCTCTACCATTGAGCTAGTTCCGCGGCGACTCCCCTCTCGACTATACCTCGGGGTTTTGTATTTACGACAGCTCAGAGCCCGGTCAACTACCACCGCGGGAAGACGTAGAACGTCTTTTCCCAGCGGCCGCACGTAAGACTTGGTCGGAAGTCGGGGATAGCCAAAGGCATTTCAGACTGCTGAAGCCAGAACCTTCGTAAAGCATTTTGTAGAGCAGAGACGTACGGGACGAGGGATTCCGTAAGGACACATATCAAAGCTGCAGTCCATATTGCCAGTGCTGTTCGGCGTTTTAACAATGTTTTATAGTGCCGAATGAGGTATGATTGCCCTTTTTTATGCAAGAATAAATAATAGAAAATTCAAGTCGAGAAAAAATGCGCCGTTTTTTCCGGAAGCGGGAATCGAACCCACAACCTCCGCATAACGCGTGCGGTGCTCTACCATTAAGCTAGTTCCGCGGCGACTCCCCTCTCGACTATACCGCGGGGTTTTGTATTTACTACTGCTCAGAGCCCGGTCAACTAGCGCCGCCCATCGACCACCGCGGGAAAACGTAGAACGTCTTTTCCCAGCGGCCGCACGTAAGACGTGGTCGGAAGTCGGGGATAGCCAAAGGCATTTCAGACTGCTGAAGCCAGAACCCTCGTAATGCATTTTGTAGAGCAGAGACGTACGGGACGAGGGATTCCGTAAGGACACATATGAAAGTTGCAGTCCTTATTGCCAGTGCTGTTCGGCGTTTTAACAGTGTTTTATAGTGCCGAATGAGGTATGATTGCCTTTTTTTCATGCAGGAATAAATAATAGAAAATTCAAGTTGAGAAAAAATGCGCCGTTTTTTCCAGAAGCGGGAATCGAACCCACAACCTCCGCATAACGCGTGCGGTGCTCTACCATTGAGCTAGTTCCGCGGCGACTCCCCTCTCGACTTACCGCGGGGTTTTGTATTTACGACTGCTCAGAGCCCGGTCAACTAGCGCCGCCCCTCGACCACCGCGGGAAGACGTAGAACGTCTTTTCCCAGCGGCCGCACGTAAGACATGGTCGGAAGTCGGGGATAGCCAAAGGCATTTCAGACTGCTGAAGCCAGAACCCTCGTAATGCATTTTGTAGAGCAGAGACGTACCGGACGAGGGATTCCGTAAGGACACATATCAAAGTTGCAGTCCTTATTGCCAGTGATGTTCGGCGTTTTAACAGTGTTTTATAGTGCCGAATGAGCTATGATTGCCTTTTTATTATGCAGGAATAAATAATAGAAAATTCAAGTCGAGAAAAAATGCGCCGTTTTTTCCGGAAGCGGGAATCGAACCCACAACCTCCGCATAACGCGTGCGGTGCTCTACCATTCAGCTAGTTCCGCGGCGACTCCCCTCTCGACTGTACCGCGGGGTATTGTATTTACGACTGCTCAGAGCCCGGTCAACTAGCGCCGCCCCTCGACCACCGCTGGAAGACGTAGAACGTCTTTTCCCAGCGGCCGCACGTAAGACGTGGTCGGAAGTCGGGGATTGCCAAAGGCATTTCAGACTGCTGAAGCCAGAACCCTCGTAATGCATTTTGTAGAGCAGAGACGTACAGGACGAGGGATTCCGTAAGGACAAATATCAAAGTTGCAGTCCTTATTGCCAGTGCTGTTCGGCGTTTTAACAGTGTTTTATAGTGCCGAATGAGGTATGATTGCCTTTTTATTATGCAGGAATAAATAATAGAAAATTCAAGTCGAGAAAAAATGCGCCGTTTTTTCCGGAAGCGGGAATCGAACCCACAACCTCCGCATAAGGCGTGCGGTGCTCTACCATTGAGCTAGTTCCGCGGTGACTCCCCTCTCGACTATACCGCGGGGTTTTGTATTTACGACTGCTCAGAGCCCGGTCAACTAGCGCCGCCCCTCGACCACCGCGGGAAGACGTAGAACGTCTTTTCCCAGCGGCCGCACGTAAGATGTGGTCGGAAGTCGGGGATAGCCAAAGGCATTTCAGACTGCTGAAGCAGAACCCTCGTAATGCATTGTGTAGAGCAGAGACATACGGGACGAGGCATTCCGTAAGGACACATATCATAGTTGCAGTCCTTATTGCCAGTGCTGTTCGGCGTTTTAACAGTGTTTTATAGTGCCGAATGAGGTATGATTGCCTTTTTATTATGCAGGAATAAATAATAGAAAATTCAAGTCGAGAAAAAATGCGCCGTTTTTTCCGGAAGCGGGAATCGAACCCACAACCTCCGCAGAACGCGTGCGGTGCTCTACCATTGAGCTAGTTCCGCGGCGACTCCCCTCTCGACTATACCGCGGGGTTTTGTATTTACGACTGCTCAGAGCCCGGTCAACTAGCGCCGCCCCTCGACCACCGCGGGAAGACGTAGAACGTCTTTTCCCAGCGGCCGCACGTAAGACGTTGTCGGAAGTCGGGGATAGCCAAAGGCATTTCAGACTGCTGAAGCCAGAACCTTCGTAATGCATTTTGTAGAGCAGAGACGTACGGGACGAGGGATTCTGTAAGGACACATATCAAAGTTGCAGTCCTTATTGCCAGTGCTGTTCGGCGTTTTAACAGTGTTTTATAGAGCCGAATGAGGTATGATTGCCCCTTTTTTATGCAGGAATAAATAATAGAAAATTCAAGTCGAGAAAATATGCGCCGTTTTTTCCGGAAGCGGGAATCGAACCCACAACCTCCGCAGAACGCGTGCGGTGCTCTACCATTGAGCTAGTTCCGCGGCGACTCCCCTCTCGACTATACCGCGGGGTTTTGTATTTACGACTGCTCAGAGCCCGGTCAACTAGCGCCGCCCCTCGACCAACGCGGGAAGACGTAGAACGTCTTTTCCCAGCGGCCGCACGTAAGACGTTGTCGGAAGTCGGGGATAGCCAAAGGCATTTCAGACTGCTGAAGCCAGAATCCTCGTAATGCATTTTGAAGAGCAGAGACGTACGGGACGAGGGATTCCGTAAGGACACCTATCAAAGTTGCAGTCCTTATTGCCAGTGCTGTTCGGCGTTTTAACAGTGTTTTATTGTGCCGAATGAGGTATGATTGCCTTTTTTTATGCAGGAATATATACTAGAAAATTCAAGTCGAGAAAAAATGCGCCGTTTTTTCCGGAAGCGGTAATCGAACCCACAACCTCCGCATAACGCGTGCGGTGCTCTACCATTAAGCTAGTTCCGCGGCGACTCCCCTCTCGACTATACCGCGGGGTCTTGTATTTAGGACTACTCAGAGCCCGGTCAACTAGCGCCGCCCCTCGACCACCGCGGGAAGACGTAGAACGTCTTTTCCCAGCGGCCGCACGTAAGACGTGGTCGGAAGTCAAGGATAGCCAAAGGCATTTCAGACTGCTGAAGCCAGAACCCTCGTAATGCATTTTGTAGAGCAGAGACGTACGGGACGAGGGATTCCGTAAGGACACATATCAAAGTTGCAGTCCTTATTGCCAGTGCTGTTCGGCGTTTTAACAGTATTTTAAAGTGCCGAATGAGGTATGATTGCCTTTTTTTATGCAGGAATAAATAATAGAAAATTCAAGTCGAGAAAACATGCGCCGTTTTTTTCTGGAAGCGGGAATCGAACCCACAACCTCCGCATAAGGCGTGCGGTGCTCTACCATTGAGCTAGTTCCGCGGTGACTCCCCTCTCGACTATACCGCGGGGTTTTGCATTTACGACTGCTCAGAGCCCGGTCAACTAGCGCCGCCCCTCGACCACCGCGGGAAGACGTAGACCGTCTTTTCCCAGCGGCCGCGCGTAAGACGTGGTCGGAAGTCGGGGATAGCCAAAGGCATTTCAGACTGCTGAAGCCAGAACCCTCGTAATACATTTTGTAGAGCAGAGACGTACCGGACGAGGGATTCCGTAAGGACACATATCAAAGTTGCAGTCTTTATTGCCAGTGGTGTTCGGCGTTTTAACAGTGTTTTATAGTGCCGAATGATGTATGATTGCCTTTTTGTTATGCAGGAATAAATAATAGAAAATTCAAGTCGAGAAAAAATGCGCCGTTTTTTCCAGAAGCGGGAATCGAACCCACAACCTCCGCATAACGCGTGCGGTGCTCTACCATTGAGCTAGTTCCGCGGCGACTCCCCTCTCGACTATACCGCGGGGTTTTGTATTTACGACTGCTCAGAGCCCGGTCAACTAGCGCCGCCCCTCGACCACCGCGGGAAGACGTAGAACGTCTTTTCCCAGCGGCCGCACGTAAGACTTGGTCGGAAGTCGGGGATAGCCAAAGGCATTTCAGACTGCTGAAGCAGAACCCTCGTAATGCATTTTGTAGAGCAGAGACGTACGGGACGAGGGATTCCGTAAGGACACATATCAAAGTTGCAGTCCTTATTGCCAGTGCTGTTCGGCGTTTTAACAGTGTTTTATAGTGCCGAATGAGGCATGATTGCCCTTTTTTATGCAGGAATAAATAATAGAAAATTCAAGTCGAGAAAAAATGCGCCGTTTTTTCCGGAAGCGGGAATCGAACCCACAACCTCCGCATAACGCGTGCGGTGCTCTACCATTGAGCTAGTTCCGCGGCGACTCCCCTCTCGACTATACCGCGGGGTTTTGTATTTACGACTGCTCAGAGCCCGGTCAACTAGCGCCGCCCCTCGACCACCGCGGGAAGACGTAGAACGTCTTTTCCCAGCGGCCGCACGTAAGACGTGGTCGGAAGTCGGGGATAGCCAAAGGCATTTCAGACTGCTGAAGCCAGAACCCTCGTAATGCGTTTTGTAGAGCAGAGACGTACGGGACGAGGGATTCCGTAAGGACACATATCAAAGTTGCAGTCCTTATTGCCAGTGCTGTTCGGCGTTTTAACAGTGTTTTATAGTGCCGAATGAGGTATGATTGCCTTTTTATTATGCAGGAATAAATAATAGAAAATTCAAGTCGAGAAAAAATGCGCCGTTTTTTCCGGAAGCGGGAATCGAACCCACAACCTCCGCATAACGCGTGCGGTGCTCTACCATTCAGCTAGTTCCGCGGCGACTCCCCTCTCGACTGTACTGCGGGGTATTGTATTTACGACTGCTCAGAGCCCGGTCAACTAGCGCCGCCCCTCGACCACCGCGGGAAGACGTAGAACGTCTTTTCCCAGCGGCCGCACGTAAGATGTGGTCGGAAGTCGGGGATAGCCAAAGGCATTTCAGACTGCTGAAGCAGAACCCTCGTAATGCATTGTGTAGAGCAGAGACATACGGGACGAGGGATTCCGTAAGGACACATATCGTAGTTGCAGTCCTTATTGCCAGTGCTGTTCGGCGTTTTAACAGTGTTTTATAGTGCCGAATGAGGTATGATTGCCTTTTTTATGCAGGAATAAATAATAGAAAATTCAAGTCGAGAAAAAATGCGCCGTTTTTCCGGAAGCGAGAATTGAACCCACAACCTCCGCATAACGCGTGCGGTGCTCTACCATTGAGCTAGTTCCGCGGCGACTCCCCTCTCGACTATACCTCGGGGTTTTGTATTTACGACAGCTAAGAGCCCGGTCAACTAGCGCCGCCCCTCGACCACCGCGGGAAGACGTAGAACGTCTTTTCCCAGCGGCCGCACGTAAGACTTGGTCGGAAGTCGGGGATAGCCAAAGGCATTTCAGACTGCTGAAGCCAGAACCTTCGTAAAGCATTTTGTAGAGCAGAGACGTACGGGACGAGGGATTCCGTAAGGACACATATCAAAGCTGCAGTCCATATTGCCAGTGCTGTTCGGCGTTTTAACAATGTTTTATAGTGCCGAATGAGGTATGATTGCCCTTTTTTATGCAAGAATAAATAGAAAATTCAAGTCGAGAAAAAATGCGCCGTTTTTTCCGGAAGCGGGAATCGAACCCACAACCTCCGCATAACGCGTGCGGTGCTCTACCATTAAGCTAGTTCCGCGGCGACTCCCCTCTCGACTATACCTCGGGGTTTTGTATTTACTACTGCTCAGAGCCCGGTCAACTAGCGCCGCCCATCGACCACCGCGGGAAAACGTAGAACGTCTTTTCCCAGCGGCCGCACGTAAGACGTGGTCGGAAGTCGGGGATAGCCAAAGGCATTTCAGACTGCTGAAGCCAGAACCCTCGTAATGCATTTTGTAGAGCAGAGACGTACGGGACGAGGGATTCCGTAAGGACACATATGAAAGTTGCAGTCCTTATTGCCAGTGCTGTTCGGCGTTTTAACAGTGTTTTATAGTGCCGAATGAGGTATGATTGCCTTTTTTTCATGCAGGAATAAATAATAGAAAATTCAAGTTGAGAAAAAATGCGCCGTTTTTTCCAGAAGCGGGAATCGAACCCACAACCTCCGCATAACGCGTGCGGTGCTCTACCATTGAGCTAGTTCCGCGGCGACTCCCCTCTCGACTTACCGCGGGGTTTTGTATTTACGACTGCTCAGAGCCCGGTCAACTAGCGCCGCCCCTCGACCACCGCGGGAAGACGTAGAACGTCTTTTCCCAGCGGCCGCACGTAAGACATGGTCGGAAGTCGGGGATAGCCAAAGGCATTTCAGACTGCTGAAGCAGAACCCTCGTAATGCATTTTGTAGAGCAGAGACGTACGGGACGAGGGATTCCGTAAGGACACATATCATAGTTGCAGTCCTTATTGCCAGTGCTGTTCGGCGTTTTAACAGTGTTTTATAGTCCCGAATGAGGTATGATTGCCTTTTTTATGCAGGAATAAATAATAGAAAATTCAAGTCGAGAAAAAATGCGCCGTTTTTCCGGAAGCGGGAATTGAACCCACAACCTCCGCATAACGCGTGCGGTGCTCTACCATTGAGCTAGTTCCGCGGCGACTCCCCTCTCGACTATACCTCGGGGTTTTGTATTTACGACAGCTCAGAGCCCGGTCAACTAGCGCCGCCCCTCGACCACCGCGGGAAGACGTAGAACGTCTTTTCCCAACGGCCGCAAGTAAGACGTGGTCGGAAGTTGGGGATAGCCAAAGGCATTTCAGACTGCTGAAGCCAGAACCCTCGTAATACATTTTGTAGAGCAGAGACGTACCGGACGAGGGATTCCGTAAGGACACATATCAAAGTTGCAGTCCTTATTGCCAGTGATGTTCGGCGTTTTAACAGTGTTTTATAGTGCCGAATGAGGTATGATTGCCTTTTTATTATGCAGGAATAAATAATAGAAAATTCAAGTCGAGAAAAAATGCGCCGTTTTTTCCGGAAGCGGGAATCGAACCCACAACCTCCGCATAAGGCGTGCGGTGCTCTACCATTGAGCTAGTTCCGCGGTGACTCCCCTCTCGACTATACCGCGGGGTTTTGTATTTACGACTGCTCAGAGCCCGGTCAACTAGCGCCGCCCCTCGACCACCGCGGGAAGACGTAGAACGTCTTTTCCCAGCGGCCGCACGTAAGATGTGGTCGGAAATCGGGGATAGCCAAAGGCATTTCAGACTGCTGAAGCAGAACCCTCGTAATGCATTGTGTAGAGCAGAGACATACGGGACGAGGCATTCCGTAAGGACACATATCATAGTTGCAGTCCTTATTGCCAGTGCTGTTCGGCGTTTTAACAGTGTTTTATAGTGCCGAATGAGGTATGATTGCCTTTTTATTATGCAGGAATAAATAATAGAAAATTCAAGTCGAGAAAAAATCCGCCGTTTTTTCCGGAAGCGGGAATCGAACCCACAACCTCCGCATAACGCGTGCGGTGCTCTACCATTCAGCTAGTTCCGCGGCGACTCCCCTCTCGACTGTACTGCGGGGTATTGTATTTACGACTGCTCAGAGCCCGGTCAACTAGCGCCGCCCCTCGACCACCGCGGGAAGACGTAGAACGTCTTTTCCCAGCGGCCGCACGTAAGATGTGGTCGGAAGTCGGGGATAGCCAAAGGCATTTCAGACTGCTGAAGCCAGAACCCTCGTAATGCATTTTATAGAGCAGAGACGTACGGGACGAGGGATTCCGTAAGGACACATATCAAAGTTGCAGTCCTTATTGCCAGTGCTGTTCGGCGTTTTAACAGTGTTTTATAGTGCCGAATGAGGTATGATTGCCTTTTTATTATGCAGGAATAAATAATAGAAAATTCAAGTCGAGAAAAAATGCGCCGTTTTTTCCGGAAGCGGGAATGGAACCCACAACCTCCGCATAACGCGTGCGGTGCTCTACCATTCAGCTAGTTCCGCGGCGACTCCCCTCTCGACTGTACCGCGGGGTATTGTATTTACGACTGCTCAGAGCCCGGTCAACTAGCGCCGCCCCTCGACCACCGCGGGAAGACGTAGAACGTCTTTTCCCAGCGGCCGCACGTAAGATGTGGTCGGAAGTCGGGGATAGCCAAAGGCAATTCAGACTGCTGAAGCAGAACCCTCGTAATGCATTGTGTAGAGCAGAGACATACGGGACGAGGGATTCCGTAAGGACACATATCATAGTTGCAGTCCTTATTGCCAGTGCTGTTCGGCGTTTTAACAGTGTTTTATAGTGCCGAATGAGGTATGATCGCCTTTTTTATGCAGGAATAAATAATAGAAAATTCAAGTCGAGAAAAAATGCGCCGTTTTTTCCAGAAGCGGGAATCGAACCCACAACCTCCGCATAACGCGTGCGGTGCTCTACCATTGAGCTAGTTCCGCGGCGACTCCCCTCTCGACTATACCGCGGGGTTTTGTATTTACGACTGCTCAGAGCCCGGTCAACTAGCGCCGCCCCTCGACCACCGCGGGAAGACGTAGAACGTCTTTTCCCAGCGGCCGCACGTAAGACTTGGTCGGAAGTCGGGGATAGCCAAAGGCATTTCAGACTGCTGAAGCAGAACCCTCGTAATGCATTTTGTAGAGCAGAGACGTACGGGACGAGGGATTCCGTAAGGACACATATCAAAGTTGCAGTCCTTATTGCCAGTGCTGTTCGGCGTTTTAACAGTGTTTTATAGTGCCGAATGAGGCATGATTGCCCTTTTTTATGCAGGAATAAATAATAGAAAATTCAAGTCGAGAAAAAATGCGCCGTTTTTTCCGGAAGCGGGAATCGAACCCACAACCTCCGCATAACGCGTGCGGTGCTCTACCATTGAGCTAGTTCCGCGGCGACTCCCCTCTCGACTATACCGCGGGGTTTTGTATTTACGACTGCTCAGAGCCCGGTCAACTAGCGCCGCCCCTCGACCACCGCGGGAAGACGTAGAACGTCTTTTCCCAGCGGCCGCACGTAAGACGTGGTCGGAAGTCGGGGATAGCCAAAGGCATTTCAGACTGCTGAAGCCAGAACCCTCGTAATGCGTTTTGTAGAGCAGAGACGTACGGGACGAGGGATTCCGTAAGGACACATATCAAAGTTGCAGTCCTTATTGCCAGTGCTGTTCGGCGTTTTAACAGTGTTTTATAGTGCCGAATGAGGTATGATTGCCTTTTTATTATGCAGGAATAAATAATAGAAAATTCAAGTCGAGAAAAAATGCGCCGTTTTTTCCGGAAGCGGGAATCGAACCCACAACCTCCGCATAACGCGTGCGGTGCTCTACCATTCAGCTAGTTCCGCGGCGACTCCCCTCTCGACTGTACCGCGGGGTATTGTATTTACGACTGCTCAGAGCCCGGTCAACTAGCGCCGCCCCTCGACCACCGCGGGAAGACGTAGAACGTCTTTTCCCAGCGGCCGCACGTAAGATGTGGTCGGAAGTCGGGGATAGCCAAAGGCATTTCAGACTGCTGAAGCAGAACCCTCGTAATGCATTGTGTAGAGCAGAGACATACGGGACGAGGGATTCCGTAAGGACACATATCATAGTTGCAGTCCTTATTGCCAGTGCTGTTCGGCGTTTTAACAGTGTTTTATAGTGCCGAATGAGGTATGATTGCCTTTTTTATGCAGGAATAAATAATAGAAAATTCAAGTCGAGAAAAAATGCGCCGTTTTTCCGGAAGCGAGAATTGAACCCACAACCTCCGCATAACGCGTGCGGTGCTCTACCATTGAGCTAGTTCCGCGGCGACTCCCCTCTCGACTATACCTCGGGGTTTTGTATTTACGACAGCTAAGAGCCCGGTCAACTAGCGCCGCCCCTCGACCACCGCGGGAAGACGTAGAACGTCTTTTCCCAGCGGCCGCACGTAAGACTTGGTCGGAAGTCGGGGATAGCCAAAGGCATTTCAGACTGCTGAAGCCAGAACCTTCGTAAAGCATTTTGTAGAGCAGAGACGTACGGGACGAGGGATTCCGTAAGGACACATATCAAAGCTGCAGTCCATATTGCCAGTGCTGTTCGGCGTTTTAACAATGTTTTATAGTGCCGAATGAGGTATGATTGCCCTTTTTTATGCAAGAATAAATAGAAAATTCAAGTCGAGAAAAAATGCGCCGTTTTTTCCGGAAGCGGGAATCGAACCCACAACCTCCGCATAACGCGTGCGGTGCTCTACCATTAAGCTAGTTCCGCGGCGACTCCCCTCTCGACTATACCTCGGGGTTTTGTATTTACTACTGCTCAGAGCCCGGTCAACTAGCGCCGCCCATCGACCACCGCGGGAAAACGTAGAACGTCTTTTCCCAGCGGCCGCACGTAAGACGTGGTCGGAAGTCGGGGATAGCCAAAGGCATTTCAGACTGCTGAAGCCAGAACCCTCGTAATGCATTTTGTAGAGCAGAGACGTACGGGACGAGGGATTCCGTAAGGACACATATGAAAGTTGCAGTCCTTATTGCCAGTGCTGTTCGGCGTTTTAACAGTGTTTTATAGTGCCGAATGAGGTATGATTGCCTTTTTTTCATGCAGGAATAAATAATAGAAAATTCAAGTTGAGAAAAAATGCGCCGTTTTTTCCAGAAGCGGGAATCGAACCCACAACCTCCGCATAACGCGTGCGGTGCTCTACCATTGAGCTAGTTCCGCGGCGACTCCCCTCTCGACTTACCGCGGGGTTTTGTATTTACGACTGCTCAGAGCCCGGTCAACTAGCGCCGCCCCTCGACCACCGCGGTAAGACGTAGAACGTCTTTTCCCAGCGGCCGCACGTAAGACGTGGTCGGAAGTCGGGGATAGCCAAAGGCATTTCAGACTGCTGAAGCCAGAACCCTCGTAATGCGTTTTGTAGAGCAGAGACGTACGGGACGAGGGATTCCGTAAGGACACATATCAAAGTTGCAGTCCTTATTGCCAGTGCTGTTCGGCGTTTTAACAGTGTTTTATAGTGCCGAATGAGGTATGATTGCCTTTTTATTATGCAGGAATAAATAATAGAAAATTCAAGTCGAGAAAAAATGCGCCGTTTTTTCCGGAAGCGGGAATCGAACCCACAACCTCCGCATAACGCGTGCGGTGCTCTACCATTCAGCTAGTTCCGCGGCGACTCCCCTCTCGACTGTACCGCGGGGTATTGTATTTACGACTGCTCAGAGCCCGGTCAACTAGCGCCGCCCCTCGACCACCGCGGGAAGACGTAGAACGTCTTTTCCCAGCGGCCGCACGTAAGATGTGGTCGGAAGTCGGGGATAGCCAAAGGCATTTCAGACTGCTGAAGCAGAACCCTCGTAATGCATTGTGTAGAGCAGAGACATACGGGACGAGGGATTCCGTAAGGACACATATCATAGTTGCAGTCCTTATTGCCAGTGCTGTTCGGCGTTTTAACAGTGTTTTATAGTGCCGAATGAGGTATGATTGCCTTTTTTATGCAGGAATAAATAATAGAAAATTCAAGTCGAGAAAAAATGCGCCGTTTTTCCGGAAGCGAGAATTGAACCCACAACCTCCGCATAACGCGTGCGGTGCTCTACCATTGAGCTAGTTCCGCGGCGACTCCCCTCTCGACTATACCTCGGGGTTTTGTATTTACGACAGCTAAGAGCCCGGTCAACTAGCGCCGCCCCTCGACCACCGCGGGAAGACGTAGAACGTCTTTTCCCAGCGGCCGCACGTAAGACTTGGTCGGAAGTCGGGGATAGCCAAAGGCATTTCAGACTGCTGAAGCCAGAACCTTCGTAAAGCATTTTGTAGAGCAGAGACGTACGGGACGAGGGATTCCGTAAGGACACATATCAAAGCTGCAGTCCATATTGCCAGTGCTGTTCGGCGTTTTAACAATGTTTTATAGTGCCGAATGAGGTATGATTGCCCTTTTTTATGCAAGAATAAATAGAAAATTCAAGTCGAGAAAAAATGCGCCGTTTTTTCCGGAAGCGGGAATCGAACCCACAACCTCCGCATAACGCGTGCGGTGCTCTACCATTAAGCTAGTTCCGCGGCGACTCCCCTCTCGACTATACCTCGGGGTTTTGTATTTACTACTGCTCAGAGCCCGGTCAACTAGCGCCGCCCATCGACCACCGCGGGAAAACGTAGAACGTCTTTTCCCAGCGGCCGCACGTAAGACGTGGTCGGAAGTCGGGGATAGCCAAAGGCATTTCAGACTGCTGAAGCCAGAACCCTCGTAATGCATTTTGTAGAGCAGAGACGTACGGGACGAGGGATTCCGTAAGGACACATATGAAAGTTGCAGTCCTTATTGCCAGTGCTGTTCGGCGTTTTAACAGTGTTTTATAGTGCCGAATGAGGTATGATTGCCTTTTTTTCATGCAGGAATAAATAATAGAAAATTCAAGTTGAGAAAAAATGCGCCGTTTTTTCCAGAAGCGGGAATCGAACCCACAACCTCCGCATAACGCGTGCGGTGCTCTACCATTGAGCTAGTTCCGCGGCGACTCCCCTCTCGACTTACCGCGGGGTTTTGTATTTACGACTGCTCAGAGCCCGGTCAACTAGCGCCGCCCCTCGACCACCGCGGTAAGACGTAGAACGTCTTTTCCCAGCGGCCGCACGTAAGACATGGTCGGAAGTCGGGGATAGCCAAAGGCATTTCAGACTGCTGAAGCAGAACCCTCGTAATGCATTTTGTAGAGCAGAGACGTACGGGACGAGGGATTCCGTAAGGACACATATCATAGTTGCAGTCCTTATTGCCAGTGCTGTTCGGCGTTTTAACAGTGTTTTATAGTGCCGAATGAGGTATGATTGCCTTTTTTATGCAGGAATAAATAATAGAAAATTCAAGTCGAGAAAAAATGCGCCGTTTTTCCGGAAGCGGGAATTGAACCCACAACCTCCGCATAACGCGTGCGGTGCTCTACCATTGAGCTAGTTCCGCGGCGACTCCCCTCTCGACTATACCTCGGGGTTTTGTATTTACGACAGCTCAGAGCCCGGTCAACTAGCGCCGCCCCTCGACCACCGCGGGAAGACGTAGAACGTCTTTTCCCAGCGGCCGCACGTAAGATGTGGTCGGAAGTCGGGGATAGCCAAAGGCATTTCAGACTGCTGAAGCCAGAACCCTCGTAATGCATTTTATAGAGCAGAGACGTACGGGACGAGGGATTCCGTAAGGACACATATCAAAGTTGCAGTCCTTATTGCCAGTGCTGTTCGGCGTTTTAACAGTGTTTTATAGTGCCGAATGAGGTATGATTGCCTTTTTATTATGCAGGAATAAATAATAGAAAATTCAAGTCGAGAAAAAATGCGCCGTTTTTTCCGGAAGCGGGAATCGAACCCACAACCTCCGCATAACGCGTGCGGGGCTCTACCATTCAGCTAGTTCCGCGGCGACTCCCCTCTCGACTGTACCGCGGGGTATTGTATTTTCGACTGCTCAGAGCCCGGTCAACTAGCGCCGCCCCTCGACCACCGCGGGAAGACGTAGAACGTCTTTTCCCAGCGGCCGCACGTAAGATGTGGTCGGAAGTCGGGGATAGCCAAAGGCAATTCAGACTGCTGAAGCAGAACCCTCGTAATGCATTGTGTAGAGCAGAGACATACGGGACGAGGGATTCCGTAAGGACACATATCATATTTGCAGTCCTTATTGCCAGTGCTGTTCGGCGTTTTAACAGTGTTTTATAGTGCCGAATGAGGTATGATCGCCTTTTTTATGCAGGAATAAATAATAGAAAATTCAAGTCGAGAAAAAATGCGCCGTTTTTTCCGGAAGCGGGAATCGAACCCACAACCTCCGCATAAGGCGTGCGGTGCTCTACCATTGAGCTAGTTCCGCGGCGACTCCCCTCTCGACTATACCGCGGGGTTTTGTATTTACGACTGCTCAGAGCCCGGTCAACTAGCGCCGCCCCTCGACCACCGCGGGAAGACGTAGAACGTCTTTTCCCAGCGGCCGCACGTAAGACGTGGTCGGAAGTCGGGGATAGCCAAAGGCATTTCAGACTGCTGAACCCAGAACCCTCGTAATGCGTTTTGTAGAGCAGAGACGTACGGGACGAGGGATTCCGTAAGGACACATATCAAAGTTGCAGTCCTTATTGCCAGTGCTGTTCGGCGTTTTAACAGTGTTTTATAGTGCCGAATGAGGTATGATTGCCTTTTTATTATGCAGGAATAAATAATAGAAAATTCAAGTCGAGAAAAAATGCGCCGTTTTTTCCGGAAGCGGGAATCGAACCCACAACCTCCGCATAACGCGTGCGGTGCTCTACCATTCAGCTAGTTCCGCGGTGACTCCCCTCTCGACTATACCGCGGGGTTTTGTATTTACGACTGCTCAGAGCCCGGGCAACTAGCGCCGCCCCTCGACCACCGCTGGAAGACGTAGAACGTCTTTTCCCAGCGGCCGCACGTAAGACGTGGTCGGAAGTCGGGGATTGCCAAAGGCATTTCAGACTGCTGAAGCCAGAACCCTCGTAATGCATTTTGTAGAGCAGAGACGTACGGGACTAGGGATTCCGTAAGGACACATATCAAAGTTGCAGTCCTTATTGCCAGTGCTGTTCGGCGTTTTAACAGCGTTTTATAGTGCCGAATGAGGTATGATTGCCTTTTTATTATGCAGGAATAAATATTAGAAAATTCAAGTCGAGAAAAAATGCGCCGTTTTTTCCGGAAGCGGGAATCGAACCCACAACCTCCGCATAACGCGTGCGGTGCTCTATTATTGAGCTAGTTCCGCGGCGACTCCCCTCTCGACTATACCGCGGGGTTTTGTATTTACGACTGCTCAGAGCCCGGGCAACTAGCGCCGCCCCTCGACCACCGCTGGAAGACGTAGAACGTCTTTTCCCAGCGGCCGCACGTAAGACGTGGTCGGAAGTCGGGGATTGCCAAAGGCATTTCAGACTGCTGAAGCCAGAACCCTCGTAATGCATTTTGTAGAGCAGAGACGTACGGGACTAGGGATTCCGTAAGGACACATATCAAAGTTGCAGTCCTTATTGCCAGTGCTGTTCGGCGTTTTAACAGCGTTTTATAGTGCCGAATGAGGTATGATTGCCTTTTTATTATGCAGGAATAAATAATAGAAAATTCAAGTCGAGAAAAAATGCGCCGTTTTTTCCGGAAGCGGGAATCGAACCCACAACCTCCGCATAACGCGTGCGGTGCTCTACCATTCAGCTATTTCCGCGGCGGCTCCCCTCTCGACTATACCGCGGGGTTTTGTATTTACGACTGCTCAGAGCCCGGTCAACTAGCGCCGCCCCTCGACCACCGCGGGAAGACGTAGAACGTCTTTTCCCAGCGGCCGCACGTAAGATGTGGTCGGAAGTCGGGGATAGCCAAAGGCATTTCAGACTGCTGAAGCAGAACCCTCGTAATGCATTGTGTAGAGCAGAGACATACGGGACGAGGCATTCCGTAAGGACACATATGAAAGTTGCAGTCCTTATTGCCAGTGCTGTTCGGCGTTTTAACAGCGTTTTATAGTGCCGAATGAGGTATGATTGCCTTTTTATTATGCAGGAATAAATATTAGAAAATTCAAGTCGAGAAAAAATGCGCCGTTTTTTCCGGAAGCGGGAATCGAACCCACAACCTCCGCATAACGCGTGCGGTGCTCTATTATTGAGCTAGTTCCGCGGCGACTCCCCTCTCGACTATACCGCGGGGTTTTGTATTTACGACTGCTCAGAGCCCGGGCAACTAGCGCCGCCCCTCGACCACCGCTGGAAGACGTAGAACGTCTTTTCCCAGCGGCCGCACGTAAGACGTGGTCGGAAGTCGGGGATTGCCAAAGGCATTTCAGACTGCTGAAGCCAGAACCCTCGTAATGCATTTTGTAGAGCAGAGACGTACGGGACTAGGGATTCCGTAAGGACACATATCAAATATCAGTCCTTATTGCCAGTGCTGTTCGGCGTTTTAACAGCGTTTTATAGTGCCGAATGAGGTATGATTGCCTTTTTATTATGCAGGAATAAATAATAGAAAATTCAAGTCGAGAAAAAATGCGCCGTTTTTTCCGGAAGCGGGAATCGAACCCACAACCTCCGCATAACGCGTGCGGTGCTCTACCATTCAGCTATTTCCGCGGCGGCTCCCCTCTCGACTATACCGCGGGGTTTTGTATTTACGACTGCTCAGAGCCCGGTCAACTAGCGCCGCCCCTCGACCACCGCGGGAAGACGTAGAACGTCTTTTCCCAGCGGCCGCACGTAAGATGTGGTCGGAAGTCGGGGATAGCCAAAGGCATTTCAGACTGCTGAAGCAGAACCCTCGTAATGCATTGTGTAGAGCAGAGACATACGGGACGAGGCATTCCGTAAGGACACATATGAAAGTTGCAGTCCTTATTGCCAGTGCTGTTCGGTGTTTTAACAGTGTTTTATAGTGCCGAATGAGGTATGATTGCCTTTTTTTCATGCAGGATTATATAATAAGAAAATTCAAGTTGAGAAAAAATGCGCCGTTTTTTCCAGAAGCGGGAATCGAACCCACAACCTCCGCATAACGCGTGCGGTGCTCTACCATTGAGCTAGTTCCGCGGCGACTCCCCTCTCGACTTACCGCGGGGTTTTGTATTTACGACTGCTCAGAGCCCGGTCAACTAGCGCCGCCCCTCGACCACCGCGGGAAGACGTAGAACGTCTTTTCCCAGCGGCCGCACGTAAGACTTGGTCGGAAGTCGGGGATAGCCAAAGGCATTTCAGAATGCTGAAGCAGAACCCTCGTAATGCATTTTGTAGAGCAGAGACGTACGGGACGAGGGATTCCGTAAGGACACATATCAAAGTTGCAGTCCTTATTGCCAGTGCTGTTCGGCGTTTTAACAGTGTTTTATAGTGCCGAATGAGGCATGATTGCCCTTTTTTATGCAGGAATAAATAATAGAAAATTCAAGTCGAGAAAAAATGCGCCGTTTTTTCCGGAAGCGGGAATCGAACCCACAACCTCCGCATAACGCGTGCGGTGCTCTACCATTGAGCTAGTTCCGCGGCGACTCCCCTCTCGACTATACCGCGGGGTTTTGTATTTACGACTGCTCAGAGCCCGGTCAACTAGCGCCGCCCCTCGACCACCGCGGGAAGACGTAGAACGTCTTTTCCCAACGGCCGCAAGTAAGACGTGGTCGGAAGTTGGGGATAGCCAAAGGCATTTCAGACTGCTGAAGCCAGAACCCTCGTAATACATTTTGTAGAGCAGAGACGTACCGGACGAGGGATTCCGTAAGGACACATATCAAAGTTGCAGTCCTTATTGCCAGTGATGTTCGGCGTTTTAACAGTGTTTTATAGTGCCGAATGAGGTATGATTGCCTTTTTATTATGCAGGAATAAATAATAGAAAATTCAAGTCGAGAAAAAATGCGCCGTTTTTTCCGGAAGCGGGAATCGAACCCACAACCTCCGCATAAGGCGTGCGGTGCTCTACCATTGAGCTAGTTCCGCGGTGACTCCCCTCTCGACTATACCGCGGGGTTTTGTATTTACGACTGCTCAGAGCCCGGTCAACTAGCGCCGCCCCTCGACCACCGCGGGAAGACGTAGAACGTCTTTTCCCAGCGGCCGCACGTAAGATGTGGTCGGAAGTCGGGGATAGCCAAAGGCATTTCAGACTGCTGAAGCAGAACCCTCGTAATGCATTGTGTAGAGCAGAGACATATGGGACGAGGCATTCCGTAAGGACACATATCATAGTTGCAGTCCTTATTGCCAGTGCTGTTCGGCGTTTTAACAGTGTTTTATAGTGCCGAATGAGGTATGATTGCATTTTTATTATGCAGGAATAAATAATAGAAAATTCAAGTCGAGAAAAAATGCGCCGTTTTTTCCGGAAGCGGGAATCGAACCCACAACCTCCGCATAACGCGTGCGGTGCTCTACCATTCAGCTAGTTCCGCGGCGACTCCCCTCTCGACTGTACTGCGGGGTATTGTATTTACGACTGCTCAGAGCCCGGTCAACTAGCGCCGCCCCTCGACCACCGCGGGAAGACGTAGAACGTCTTTTCCCAGCGGCCGCACGTAAGATGTGGTCGGAAGTCGGGGATAGCCAAAGGCATTTCAGACTGCTGAAGCCAGAACCCTCGTAATGCATTTTATAGAGCAGAGACGTACGGGACGAGGGATTCCGTAAGGACACATATCAAAGTTGCAGTCCTTATTGCCAGTGCTGTTCGGCGTTTTAACAGTGTTTTATAGTGCCGAATGAGGTATGATTGCCTTTTTATTATGCAGGAATAAATAATAGAAAATTCAAGTCGAGAAAAAATGCGCCGTTTTTTCCGGAAGCGGGAATCGAACCCACAACCTCCGCATAACGCGTGCGGTGCTCTACCATTCAGCTAGTTCCGCGGCGACTCCCCTCTCGACTGTACCGCGGGGTATTGTATTTACGACTGCTCAGAGCCCGGTCAACTAGCGCCGCCCCTCGACCACCGCGGGAAGACGTAGAACGTCTTTTCCCAGCGGCCGCACGTAAGATGTGGTCGGAAGTCGGGGATAGCCAAAGGCAATTCAGACTGCTGAAGCAGAACCCTCGTAATGCATTGTGTAGAGCAGAGACATACGGGACAAGGGATTCCGTAAGGACACATATCATAGTTGCAGTCCTTATTGCCAGTGCTGTTCGGCATTTTAACAGTGTTTTATAGTGCCGAATGAGGTATGATCGCCTTTTTTATGCAGGAATAAATAATAGAAAATTCAAGTCGAGAAAAAATGCGCCGTTTTTTCCGGAAGCGGGAATCGAACCCACAACCTCCGCATAACGCGTGCGGTGCTCTATTATTGAGCTAGTTCCGCGGCGACTCCCCTCTCGACTATACCGCGGGGTTTTGTATTTACGACTGCTCAGAGCCCGGGCAACTAGCGCCGCCCCTCGACCACCGCTGGAAGACGTAGAACGTCTTTTCCCAGCGGCCGCACGTAAGACGTGGTCGGAAGTCGGGGATTGCCAAAGGCATTTCAGACTGCTGAAGCCAGAACCCTCGTAATGCATTTTGTAGAGCAGAGACGTACGGGACTAGGGATTCCGTAAGGACACATATCAAAGTTGCAGTCCTTATTGATAGTGCTGTTCGGCGTTTTAACAGTGTTTTATAGTGCCGAAGGAGATATGATTGCCTTTTTTATGCAGGAATAAATAATAGAAAATTCAAGTCGAGAAAAAATGCGCCGTTTTTCCGGAAGCGGGAATTGAACCCACAACCTCCGCATAACGCGTGCGGTGCTCTACCATTGAGCTAGTTCCGCGGCGACTCCCCTCTCGACTATACCTCGGGGTTTTGTATTTACGACCGCTCAGAGCCCGGTCAACTAGCGCCGCCCCTCGACCACCGCGGGAAGACGTAGAACGTCTTTTCCCAACGGCCGCAAGTAAGACGTGGTCGGAAGTTGGGGATAGCCAAAGGCATTTCAGACTGCTGAAGCCAGAACCCTCGTAATACATTTTGTAGAGCAGAGACGTACCGGACGAGGGATTCCGTAAGGACACATATCAAAGTTGCAGTCCTTATTGCCAGTGATGTTCGGCGTTTTAACAGTGTTTTATAGTGCCGAATGAGGTATGATTGCCTTTTTATTATGCAGGAATAAATAATAGAAAATTCAAGTCGAGAAAAAATGCGCCGTTTTTTCCGGAAGCGGGAATCGAACCCACAACCTCCGCATAAGGCGTGCGGTGCTCTACCATTGAGCTAGTTCCGCGGTGACTCCCCTCTCGACTATACCGCGGGGTTTTGTATTTACGACTGCTCAGAGCCCGGTCAACTAGCGCCGCCCCTCGACCACCGCGGGAAGACGTAGAACGTCTTTTCCCAGCGGCCGCACGTAAGATGTGGTCGGAAGTCGGGGATAGCCAAAGGCATTTCAGACTGCTGAAGCAGAACCCTCGTAATGCATTGTGTAGAGCAGAGACATACGGGACGAGGCATTCCGTAAGGACACATATCAAAGTTGCAGTCCTTATTGCCAGTGCTGTTCGGCGTTTTAACAGCGTTTTATAGTGCCGAATGAGGTATGATTGCCTTTTTATTATGCAGGAATAAATAATAGAAAATTCAAGTCGAGAAAAAATGCGCCGTTTTTTCCGGAAGCGGGAATCGAACCCACAACCTCCGCATAACGCGTGCAGTGCTCTACCATTGAGCTAGTTCCGCGGCGACTCCCCTCTCGACTATACCGCGGGGTTTTGTATTTACGACTGCTCAGAGCCCGGTCAACTAGCGCCGCCCCTCGACCACCGCGGGAAGACGTAGAACGTCTTTTCCCAGCGGCCGCACGTAAGATGTGGTCGGAAGTCGGGGATAGCCAAAGGCATTTCAGACTGCTGAAGCCAGAACCCTCGTAATGCATTTTATAGAGCAGAGACGTACGGGACGAGGGATTCCGTAAGGACACATATCAAAGTTGCAGTCCTTATTGCCAGTGCTGTTCGGCGTTTTAACAGTGTTTTATAGTGCCGAATGAGGTATGATTGCCTTTTTATTATGCAGGAATAAATAATAGAAAATTCAAGTCGAGAAAAAATGCGCCGTTTTTTTCCGGAAGCGGGAATCGAACCCACAACCTCCGCATAACGCGTGCGGTGCTCTACCATTGAGCTAGTTCCGCGGCGGCTCCCCTCTCGACTATACCGCGAGGTTTTGTATTTACGACGGCTCAGAGCCCGGTCAACTAGCGCCGCCCCTAAACCACCGCGGGAAGACGTAGAACGTCTTTTCCAAGCGGCCGCACGTAAGACGTGGTCGGAAGTCGGGGATAGCCAAAGGCATTTCAGACTGCTGAAGCCAGAACCCTCGTAATGCATTTTGTAGAGCAGAGACGTACGGGACGAGGGATTCCGTAAGGACACATATCAAAGTTGCAGTCCTTAATGCCAGTGCTGTTCGGCGTTTTAACAGTGTTTTATAGTGCCGAATGAGGTATGATTGCCTTTTTTTTATGCAGGAATAAATAATAGAAAATTCAAGTCGAGAAAAAATGCGCCGTTTTTTCCGGAAGCGGAAATCGAACCCACAACCTCCGCATAACGCGTGCGGTGCTCTACCATTAAGCTAGTTCCGCGGCGACTCCCCTCTCGACTATACCGCGGGGTTTTGTATTTACTACTGCTCAGAGCCCGGTCAACTAGCGCCGCCCATCGACCACCGCGGGAAAACGTAGAACGTCTTTTCCCAGCGGCCGCACGTAAGACGTGGTCGGAAGTCGGGGATAGCCAAAGGCATTTCAGACTGCTGAAGCCAGAACCCTCGTAATGCATTTTGTAGAGCAGAGACGTACGGGACGAGGGATTCCGTAAGGACACATATCAAAGTTGCAGTCCTTAATGCCAGTGCTGTTCGGCGTTTTAACAGTGTTTTATAGTGCCGAATGAGGTATGATTGCCTTTTTTTTATGCAGGAATAAATAATAGAAAATTCAAGTCGAGAAAAAATGCGCCGTTTTTTCCGGAAGCGGAAATCGAACCCACAACCTCCGCATAACGCGTGCGGTGCTCTACCATTAAGCTAGTTCCGCGGCGACTCCCCTCTCGACTATACCGCGGGGTTTTGTATTTACTACTGCTCAGAGCCCGGTCAACTAGCGCCGCCCATCGACCACCGCGGGAAAACGTAGAACGTCCTTTCCCAGCGGCCGCACGTAAGACGTGGTCGGAAGTCGGGGATAGCCAAAGGCATTTCAGACTGCTGAAGCCAGAACCCTCGTAATGCATTTTGTAGAGCAGAGACGTACGGGACGAGGGATTCCGTAAGGACACATATGAAAGTTGCAGTCCTTATTGCCAGTGCTGTTCGGCGTTTTAACAGTGTTTTATAGTGCCGAAAGATGTATGATTGCCTTTTTTTCATGCAGGAATAAATAATAGAAACTTCAAGTTGAGAAAAATTGCGCCGTTTTTTCCAGAAGCGGGAATCGAACCCACAACCTCCGCATAACGCGTGCGGTGCTCTACCATTGAGCTAGTTCCGCGGCGACTCCCCTCTCGACTTACCGCGGGGTTTTGTATTTACGACTGCTCAGAGCCCGGTCAACTAGCGCCGCCCCTCGACCACCGCGGGAAGACGTAGAACGTCTTTTCCCAGCGGCCGCACGTAAGACATGGTCGGAAGTCGGGGATAGCCAAAGGCATTTCAGACTGCTGAAGCAGAACCCTCGTAATGCATTTTGTAGAGCAGAGACGTACGGGACGAGGGATTCCGTAAGGACACATATCATAGTTGCAGTCCTTATTGCCAGTGCTGTTCGGCGTTTTAACAGTGTTTTATAGTGCCGAATGAGGTATGATTGCCTATTTTATGCAGGAATAAATAATAGAAAATTCAAGTCGAGAAAAAATGCGCCGTTTTTCCGGAAGCGGGAATTGAACCCACAACCTCCGCATAACGCGTGCGGTGCTCTACCATTGAGCTAGTTCCGCGGCGACTCCCCTCTCGACTATACCTCGGGGTTTTGTATTTACGACAGCTCAGAGCCCGGTCAACTAGCGCCGCCCCTCGACCACCGCGGGAAGACGTAGAACGTCTTTTCCCAACGGCCGCAAGTAAGACGTGGTCGGAAGTTGGGGATAGCCAAAGGCATTTCAGACTGCTGAAGCCAGAACCCTCGTAATACATTTTGTAGAGCAGACACGTACCGGACGAGGGATTCCGTAAGGACACATATCAAAGTTGCAGTCCTTATTGCCAGTGGTGTTCGGCGTTTTAACAGTGTTTTATAGTGCCGAATGAGGTATGATTGCCTTTTTATTATGCAGGAATAAATAATAGAAAATTCAAGTCGAGAAAAAATGCGCCGTTTTTTCCGGAAGCGGGAATCGAACCCACAACCTCCGCATAACGCGTGCGGTGCTCTACCATTCAGCTAGTTCCGCGGCGACTCCCCTCTCGACTGTACCGCGGGGTATTGTATTTACGACTGCTCAGAGCCCGGTCAACTAGCGCCGCCCCTCGACCACCGCTGGAAGACGTAGAACGTCTTTTCCCAGCGGCCGCACGTAAGACGTGGTCGGAAGTCGGGGATTGCCAAAGGCATTTCAGACTGCTGAAGCCAGAACCCTCGTAATGCATTTTGTAGAGCAGAGACATACGGGACGAGGCATTCCGTAAGGACACATATCAAAGTTGCAGTCCTTATTGCCAGTGCTGTTCGGCGTTTTAACAGCGTTTTATAGTGCCGAATGAGGTATGATTGCCTTTTTATTATGCAGGAATAAATAATAGAAAATTCAAGTCGAGAAAAAATGCGCCGTTTTTTCCGGAAGCGGGAATCGAACCCACAACCTCCGCATAACGCGTGCAGTGCTCTACCATTGAGCTAGTTCCGCGGCGACTCCCCTCTCGACTATACCGCGGGGTTTTGTATTTACGACTGCTCAGAGCCCGGTCAACTAGCGCCGCCCCTCGACCACCGCGGGAAGACGTAGAACGTCTTTTCCCAGCGGCCGCAGGTAAGACGTGGTCGGAAGTCGGGGATAGCCAAAGGCATTTCAGACTGCTGAAGCCAGAACCCTCGTAATGCATTTTGTAGAGCAGAGACGTACGGGACTAGGGATTCCGTAAAGACAGATATCAAAGTTGCAGTCCTTATTGCCAGTGCTGTTCGGCGTTTTAACAGCGTTTTATAGTGCCGAATGAGGTATGATTGCCTTTTTATTATGCAGGAATAAATAATAGAAAATTCAAGTCGAGAAAAAATGCGCCGTTTTTTCCGGAAGCGGGAATCGAACCCACAACCTCCGCATAACGCGTGCAGTGCTCTACCATTGAGCTAGTTCCGCGGCGACTCCCCTCTCGACTATACCGCGGGGTTTTGTATTTACGACTGCTCAGAGCCCGGTCAACTAGCGCCGCCCCTCGACCACCGCGGGAAGACGTAGAACGTCTTTTCCCAGCGGCCGCACGTAAGATGTGGTCGGAAGTCGGGGATAGCCAAAGGCATTTCAGACTGCTGAAGCCAGAACCCTCGTAATGCATTTTATAGAGCAGAGACGTACGGGACGAGGGATTCCGTAAGGACACATATCAAAGTTGCAGTCCTTATTGCCAGTTCTGTTCGGCGTTTTAACAGTGTTTTATAGTGCCGAATGAGGTATGATTGCCTTTTTATTATGCAGGAATAAATAATAGAAAATTCAAGTCGAGAAAAAATGCGCCGTTTTTTTCCGGAAGCGGGAATCGAACCCACAACCTCCGCATAACGCGTGCGGTGCTCTACCATTGAGCTAGTTCCGCGGCGGCTCCCCTCTCGACTATACCGCGAGGTTTTGTATTTACGACGGCTCAGAGCCCGGTCAACTAGCGCCGCCCCTAAACCACCGCGGGAAGACGTAGAACGTCTTTTCCAAGCGGCCGCACGTAAGACGTGGTCGGAAGTCGGGGATAGCCAAAGGCATTTCAGACTGCTGAAGCCAGAACCCTCGTAATGCATTTTGTAGAGCAGAGACGTACGGGACGACGGATTCCGTAAGGACACATATCAAAGTTGCAGTCCTTAATGCCAGTGCTGTTCGGCGTTTTAACAGTGTTTTATAGTGCCGAATGAGGTATGATTGCCTTTTTTTTATGCAGGAATAAATAATAGAAAATTCAAGTCGAGAAAAAATGCGCCGTTTTTTCCGGAAGCGGAAATCGAACCCACAACCTCCGCATAACGCGTGCGGTGCTCTACCATTAAGCTAGTTCCGCGGCGACTCCCCTCTCGACTATACCGCGGGGTTTTGTATTTACTACTGCTCAGAGCCCGGTCAACTAGCGCCGCCCATCGACCACCGCGGGAAAACGTAGAACGTCTTTTCCCAGCGGCCGCACGTAAGACGTGGTCGGAAGTCGGGGATAGCCAAAGGCATTTCAGACTGCTGAAGCCAGAACCCTCGTAATGCATTTTGTAGAGCAGAGACGTACGGGACGAGGGATTCCGTAAGGACACATATCAAAGTTGCAGTCCTTAATGCCAGTGCTGTTCGGCGTTTTAACAGTGTTTTATAGTGCCGAATGAGGTATGATTGCCTTTTTTTTATGCAGGAATAAATAATAGAAAATTCAAGTCGAGAAAAAATGCGCCGTTTTTTCCGGAAGCGGAAATCGAACCCACAACCTCCGCATAACGCGTGCGGTGCTCTACCATTAAGCTAGTTCCGCGGCGACTCCCCTCTCGACTATACCGCGGGGTTTTGTATTTACGACTGCTCAGAGCCCGGTCAACTAGCGCCGCCCCTCGACCACCGCGGGAAGACGTAGAACGTCTTTTCCCAGCGGCCGCACGTAAGACATGGTCGGAAGTCGGGGATAGCCAAAGGCATTTCAGACTGCTGAAGCAGAACCCTCGTAATGCATTTTGTAGAGCAGAGACGTACGGGACGAGGGATTCCGTAAGGACACATATGAAAGTTGCAGTCCTTATTGCCAGTGCTGTTCGGCGTTTTAACAGTGTTTTATAGTGCCGAAAGATGTATGATTGCCTTTTTTTCATGCAGGAATAAATAATAGAAACTTCAAGTTGAGAAAAAATGCGCCGTTTTTTCCGGAAGCGGGAATCGAACCCACAACCTCCGCATAACGCGTGCAGTGCTCTACCATTGAGCTAGTTCCGCGGCGACTCCCCTCTCGACTATACCGCGGGGTTTTGTATTTACGGCTGCTCAGAGCCCGGTCAACTAGCGCCGCCCCTCGACCACCACGGGAAGACGTAGAACGTCTTTTCCCAGCGGCCGCACGTAAGATGTGGTCGGAAGTCGGGGATAGCCAAAGGCATTTCAGACTGCTGAAGCCAGAACCCTCGTAATGCATTTTATAGAGCAGAGACGTACGGGACGAGGGATTCCGTAAGGACACATATCAAAGTTGCAGTCCTTATTGCCAGTTCTGTTCGGCGTTTTAACAGTGTTTTATAGTGCCGAATGAGGTATGATTGCCTTTTTATTATGCAGGAATAAATAATAGAAAATTCAAGTCGAGAAAAAATGCGCCGTTTTTTTCCGGAAGCGGGAATCGAACCCACAACCTCCGCATAACGCGTGCGGTGCTCTACCATTGAGCTAGTTCCGCGGCGGCTCCCCTCTCGACTATACCGCGAGGTTTTGTATTTACGACGGCTCAGAGCCCGGTCAACTAGCGCCGCCCCTAAACCACCGCGGGAAGACGTAGAACGTCTTTTCCAAGCGGCCGCACGTAAGACGTGGTCGGAAGTCGGGGATAGCCAAAGGCATTTCAGACTGCTGAAGCCAGAACCCTCGTAATGCATTTTGTAGAGCAGAGACGTACGGGACGAGGGATTCCGTAAGGACACATATCAAAGTTGCAGTCCTTAATGCCAGTGCTGTTCGGCGTTTTAACAGTGTTTTATAGTGCCGAATGAGGTATGATTGCCTTTTTTTTATGCAGGAATAAATAATAGAAAATTCAAGTCGAGAAAAAATGCGCCGTTTTTTCCGGAAGCGGAAATCGAACCCACAACCTCCGCATAACGCGTGCGGTGCTCTACCATTAAGCTAGTTCCGCGGCGACTCCCCTCTCGACTATACCGCGGGGTTTCGTATTTACTACTGCTCAGAGCCCGGTCAACTAGCGCCGCCCATCGACCACCGCGGGAAAACGTAGAACGTCTTTTCCCAGCGGCCGCACGTAAGACGTGGTAGGAAGTCGGGGATAGCCAAAGGCATTTCAGACTGCTGAAGCCAGAACCCTCGTAATGCATTTTGTAGAGCAGAGACGTACGGGACGAGGGATTCCGTAAGGACACATATCAAAGTTGCAGTCCTTAATGCCAGTGCTGTTCGGCGTTTTAACAGTGTTTTATAGTGCCGAATGAGGTATGATTGCCTTTTTTTTATGCAGGAATAAATAATAGAAAATTCAAGTCGAGAAAAAATGCGCCGTTTTTTCCGGAAGCGGAAATCGAACCCACAACCTCCGCATAACGCGTGCGGTGCTCTACCATTAAGCTAGTTCCGCGGCGACTCCCCTCTCGACTATACCGCGGGGTTTTGTATTTACTACTGCTCAGAGCCCGGTCAACTAGCGCCGCCCATCGACCACCGCGGGAAAACGTAGAACGTCCTTTCCCAGCGGCCGCACGTAAGACGTGGTCGGAAGTCGGGGATAGCCAAAGGCATTTCAGACTGCTGAAGCCAGAACCCTCGTAATGCATTTTGTAGAGCAGAGACGTACGGGACGAGGGATTCCGTAAGGACACATATGAAAGTTGCAGTCCTTATTGCCAGTGCTGTTCGGCGTTTTAACAGTGTTTTATAGTGCCGAAAGATGTATGATTGCCTTTTTTTCATGCAGGAATAAATAATAGAAACTTCAAGTTGAGAAAAAATGCGCCGTTTTTTCCAGAAGCGGGAATCGAACCCACAACCTCCGCATAACGCGTGCGGTGCTCTACCATTGAGCTAGTTCCGCGGCGACTCCCCTCTCGACTTACCGCGGGGTTTTGTATTTACGACTGCTCAGAGCCCGGTCAACTAGCGCCGCCCCTCGACCACCGCGGGAAGACGTAGAACGTCTTTTCCCAGCGGCCGCACGTAAGACATGGTCGGAAGTCGGGGATAGCCAAAGGCATTTCAGACTGCTGAAGCAGAACCCTCGTAATGCATTTTGTAGAGCAGAGACGTACGGGACGAGGGATTCCGTAAGGACACATATCATAGTTGCAGTCCTTATTGCCAGTGCTGTTCGGCGTTTTAACAGTGTTTTATAGTGCCGAATGAGGTATGATTGCCTATTTTATGCAGGAATAAATAATAGAAAATTCAAGTCGAGAAAAAATGCGCCGTTTTTCCGGAAGCGGGAATTGAACCCACAACCTCCGCATAACGCGTGCGGTGCTCTACCATTGAGCTAGTTTTGCGGCGACTCCCCTCTCGACTATACCTCGGGGTTTTGTATTTACGACAGCTCAGAGCCCGGTCAACTAGCGCCGCCCCTCGACCACCGCGGGAAGACGTAGAACGTCTTTTCCCAACGGCCGCAAGTAAGACGTGGTCGGAAGTTGGGGATAGCCAAAGGCATTTCAGACTGCTGAAGCCAGAACCCTCGTAATACATTTTGTAGAGCAGACACGTACCGGACGAGGGATTCCGTAAGGACACATATCAAAGTTGCAGTCCTTATTGCCAGTGGTGTTCGGCGTTTTAACAGTGTTTTATAGTGCCGAATGAGGTATGATTGCCTTTTTATTATGCAGGAATAAATAATAGAAAATTCAAGTCGAGAAAAAATGCGCCGTTTTTTCCGGAAGCGGGAATCGAACCCACAACCTCCGCATAACGCGTGCGGTGCTCTACCATTCAGCTAGTTCCGCGGCGACTCCCCTCTCGACTGTACCGCGGGGTATTGTATTTACGACTGCTCAGAGCCCGGTCAACTAGCGCCGCCCCTCGACCACCGCTGGAAGACGTAGAACGTCTTTTCCCAGCGGCCGCACGTAAGACGTGGTCGGAAGTCGGGGATTGCCAAAGGCATTTCAGACTGCTGAAGCCAGAACCCTCGTAATGCATTTTGTAGAGCAGAGACGTACGGGACGAGGGATTCCGTAAGGACAAATATCAAAGTTGCAGTCCTTATTGCCAGTGCTGTTCGGCGTTTTAACAGTGTTTTATAGTGCCGAATGAGGTATGATTGCCTTTTTATTATGCAGGAATAAATAATAGAAAATTCAAGTCGAGAAAAAATGCGCCGTTTTTTCCGGAAGCGGGAATCGAAACCACAACCTCCGCATAAGGCGTGCGGTGCTCTACCATTGAGCTAGTTCCGCGGTGACTCCCCTCTCGACTATACCGCGGGGTTTTGTATTTACGACTGCTCAGAGCCCGGTCAACTAGCGCCGCCCCTCGACCACCGCGGGAAGACGTAGAACGTCTTTTCCCAGCGGCCGCACGTAAGATGTGGTCGGAAGTCGGGGATAGCCAAAGGCATTTCAGACTGCTGAAGCAGAACCCTCGTAATGCATTGTGTAGAGCAGAGACATACGGGACGAGGCATTCCGTAAGGACACATATCGTAGTTGCAGTCCTTATTGCCAGTGCTGTTCGGCGTTTTAACAGTGTTTTATAGTGCCGAATGAGGTATGATTGCCTTTTTATTATGCAGGAATAAATAATAGAAAATTCAAGTCGAGAAAAAATGCGCCGTTTTTTCCGGAAGCGGGAATCGAAACCACAACCTCCGCATAAGGCGTGCGGTGCTCTACCATTGAGCTAGTTCCGCGGTGACTCCCCTCTCGACTATACCGCGGGGTTTTGTATTTACGACTGCTCAGAGCCCGGTCAACTAGCGCCGCCCCTCGACCACCGCGGGAAGACGTAGAACGTCTTTTCCCAGCGGCCGCACGTAAGATGTGGTCGGAAGTCGGGGATAGCCAAAGGCATTTCAGACTGCTGAAGCAGAACCCTCGTAATGCATTGTGTAGAGCAGAGACATACGGGACGAGGCATTCCGTAAGGACACATATCGTAGTTGCAGTCCTTATTGCCAGTGCTGTTCGGCGTTTTAACAGTGTTTTATAGTGCCGAATGAGGTATGATTGCCTTTTTATTATGCAGGAATAAATAATAGAAAATTCAAGTCGAGAAAAAATGCGCCGTTTTTTCCGGAAGCGGGAATCGAACCCACAACCTCCGCATAACGCGTGCGGTGCTCTACCATTCAGCTAGTTCCGCTGCGACTCCCCTCTCGACTGTACCGCGGGGTATTGTATTTACGACTGCTCAGAGCCCGGTCAACTAGCGCCGCCCCTCGACCACCGCGGGAAGACGTAGAACGTCTTTTCCCAGCGGCCGCACGTAAGATGTGGTCGGAAGTCGGGGATAGCCAAAGGCATTTCAGACTGCTGAAGCAGAACCCTCGTAATGCATTGTGTAGAGCAGAGACATACGGGACGAGGGATTCCGTAAGGACACATATCATAGTTGCAATCCTTATTGCCAGTGCTGTTCGGCGTTTTAACAGTGTTTTATACTGCCGAATGAGGTATGATCGCCTTTTTTTATGCAGGAATAAATAATAGAAAATTCAAGTCGAGAAAAAATGCGCCGTTTTTTCCGGAAGCGGGAATCGAACCCACAACCTCCGCATAACGCGTGCGGTGCTCTACCATTAAGCTAGTTCCGCGGCGACTCCCCTCTCGACTATACCGCGGGGTTTTGTATTTACTACTGCTTAGAGCCCGGTCAACTAGCGCCGCCCATCGACCACCGCGGGAAAACGTAGAACGTCTTTTCCCAGCGGCCGCACGTAAGACGTGGTCGGAAGTCGGGGATAGCCAAAGGCATTTCAGACTGCTGAAGCCAGAACCCTCGTAATGCATTTTGTAGAGCAGAGACGTACGGGACGAGGGATTCCGTAAGGACACATATGAAAGTTGCAGTCCTTATTGCCAGTGCTGTTCGGCGTTTTAACAGTGTTTTATAGTGCCGAATGAGGTATGATTGCCTTTTTTTCATGCAGGAATAAATAATAGAAACTTCAAGTTGAGAAAAAATGCGCCGTTTTTTCCAGAAGCGGGAATCGAACCCACAACCTCCGCATAACGCGTGCGGTGCTCTACCATTGAGCTAGTTCCGCGGCGACTCCCCTCTAGACTTACCGCGGGGTTTTGCATTTACGACTGCTCAGAGCCCGGTCAACTAGCGCCGCCCCTCGACCACCGCGGGAAGACGTAGACCGTCTTTTCCCAGCGGCCGCACGTAAGACATGGTCGGAAGTCGGGGATAGCCAAAGGCATTTCAGACTGCTGAAGCAGAACCCTCGTAATGCATTTTGTAGAGCAGAGACGTACGGGACGAGGGATTCCGTAAGGACACATATCATAGTTGCAGTCCTTATTGCCAGTGCTGTTCGGCGTTTTAACAGTGTTTTATAGTGCCGAATGAGGTATGATTGCCTTTTTTATGCAGGAATAAATAATAGAAAATTCAAGTCGAGAAAAAAATGCGCCGTTTTTCCGGAAGCGGGAATTGAACCCACAACCTCCGCATAACGCGTGCAGTGCTCTACCATTGAGCTAGTTCCGCGGCGACTCCCCTCTCGACTATACCTCGGGGTTTTGTATTTACGGCAGCTCAGAGCCCGGTCAACTAGCGCCGCCCCTCGACCACCGCGGGAAGACGTAGAACGTCTTTTCCCAACGGCCGCAAGTAAGACGTGGTCGGAAGTTGGGGATAGCCAAAGGCATTTCAGACTGCTGAAGCCAGAACCCTCGTAATACATTTTGTAGAGCAGAGACGTACCGGACGAGGGATTCCGTAAGGACACATATCAAAGTTGCAGTCCTTATTGCCAGTGGTGTTCGGCGTTTTAACAGTGTTTTATAGTGCCGAATGAGGTATGATTGCCTTTTTATTATGCAGGAATAAATAATAGAAAATTCAAGTCGAGAAAAAATGCGCCGTTTTTTCCGGAAGCGGGAATCGAACCCACAACCTCCGCATAACGCGTGCGGTGCTCTACCATTCAGCTAGTTCCGCGGCGACTCCCCTCTCGACTGTACCGCGGGGTATTGTATTTACGACTGCTCAGAGCCCGGTCAACTAGCGCCGCCCCTCGACCACCGCTGGAAGACGTAGAACGTCTTTTACCAGCGGCCGCACGTAAGACGTGGTCGGAAGTCGGGGATCGCCAAAGGCATTTCAGACTGCTGAAGCCAGAACCCTCGTAATGCATTTTGTAGAGCAGAGACGTACGGGACGAGGGATTCTGTAAGGACAAATATCAAAGTTGCAGTCCTTATTGCCAGTGCTGTTCGGCGTTTTAACAGTGTTTTATAGTGCCGAATGAGGTATGATTGCCTTTTTTTTATGCAGGAATAAATAAAAGAAAATTCAAGTCGAGAAAAAATGCGCCGTTTTTTCCGGAAGCGGGAATCGAACCCACAACCTCCGCATAAGGCGTGCGGTGCTCTACCATTGAGCTAGTTCCGCGGTGACTCCCCTCTCGACTATACCGCGGGGTTTTGTATTTACGACTGCTCAGAGCCCGGTCAACTAGCGCCGCCCCTCGACCACCGCGGGAAGACGTAGAACGTCTTTTCCCAGCGGCCGCACGTAAGATGTGGTCGGAAGTCGGGGATAGCCAAAGGCATTTCAGACTGCTGAAGCAGAACCTCGTAATGCATTGTGTAGAGCAGAGACATACGGGACGAGGCATTCCGTAAGGACACATATCATAGTTGCAGTCCTTATTGCCAGTGCTGTTCGGAATTTTAACAGTGTTTTATAGTGCCGAATGAGGTATGATTGCCTTTTTATTATGCAGGAATAAATAATAGAAAATTCAAGTCGAGAAAAAATGCGCCGTTTTTTCCGGAAGCGGGAATCGAACCCACAACCTCCGCATAACGCGTGCGGTGCTCTACCATTCAGCTAGTTCCGCTGCGACTCCCCTCTCGACTGTACCGCGGGGTATTGTATTTACGACTGCTCAGAGCCCGGTCAACTAGCGCCGCCCCTCGACCACCGCGGGAAGACGTAGAACGTCTTTTCCCAGCGGCCGCACGTAAGATGTGGTCGGAAGTCGGGGATAGCCAAAGGCATTTCAGACTGCTGAAGCAGAACCCTCGTAATGCATTGTGTAGAGCAGAGACATACGGGACGAGGGATTCCGTAAGGACACATATCATAGTTGCAGTCCTTATTGCCAGTGCTGTTCGGCGTTTTAACAGTGTTTTATACTGCCGAATGAGGTATGATCGCCTTTTTTTATGCAGGAATAAATAATAGAAAATTCAAGTCGAGAAAAAATGCGCCGTTTTTTCCGGAAGCGGGAATCGAACCCACAACCTCCGCATAAGGCGTGCGGTGCTCTACCATTGAGCTAGTTCCGCGGTGACTCCCCTCTCGACTATACCGCGGGGTTTTGTCTTTACGACTGCTCAGAGCCCGGTCAACTAGCGCCGCCCCTCGACCACCGCGGGAAGACGTAGAACGTCTTTTCCCAGCGGCCGCACGTAAGATGTGGTCGGAAGTCGGGGATAGCCAAAGGCAATTCAGACTGCTGAAGCAGAACCCTCGTAATGCATTGTGTAGAGCAGAGACATACGGGACGAGGGATTCCGTAAGGACACATATCATAGTTGCAGTCCTTATTGCCAGTGCTGTTCGGCGTTTTAACAGTGTTTTATAGTGCCGAATGAGGTATGATCGCCTTTTTTTATGCAGGAATAAATAATAGAAAATTCAAGTCGAGAAAAAATGCGCCGTTTTTTCCGGAAGCGGGAATCGAACCCACAACCTCCGCATAACGCGTGCGGTGCTCTATTATTGAGCTAGTTCCGCGGCGACTCCCCTCTCGACTATACCGCGGGGTTTTGTATTTACGACTGCTCAGAGCCCGGGCAACTAGCGCCGCCCCTCGACCACCGCTGGAAGACGTAGAACGTCTTTTCCCAGCGGCCGCACGTAAGACGTGGTCGGAAGTCGGGGATTGCCAAAGGCATTTCAGACTGCTGAAGCCAGAACCCTCGTAATGCATTTTGTAGAGCAGAGACGTACGGGACTAGGGATTCCGTAAGGACACATATCAAAGTTGCAGTCCTTATTGCCAGTGCTGTTCGGCGTTTTAACAGCGTTTTATAGTGCCGAATGAGGTATGATTGCCTTTTTATTATGCAGGAATAAATATTAGAAAATTCAAGTCGAGAAAAAATGCGCCGTTTTTTCCGGAAGCGGGAATCGAACCCACAACCTCCGCATAACGCGTGCGGTGCTCTATTATTGAGCTAGTTCCGCGGCGACTCCCCTCTCGACTATACCGCGGGGTTTTGTATTTACGACTGCTCAGAGCCCGGGCAACTAGCGCCGCCGCTCGACCACCGCTGGAAGACGTAGAACGTCTTTTCCCAGCGGCCGCACGTAAGACGTGGTCGGAAGTCGGGGATTGCCAAAGGCATTTCAGACTGCTGAAGCCAGAACCCTCGTAATGCATTTTGTAGAGCAGAGACGTACGGGACTAGGGATTCCGTAAGGACACATATCAAAGTTGCAGTCCTTATTGCCAGTGCTGTTCGGCGTTTTAACAGTGTTTTATAGTGCCGAATGAGGTATGATTGCCTTTTTTTATGCAGGAATAAATAAAAGAAAATTCAAGTCGAGAAAAAATGCGCCGTTTTTTCCGGAAGCGGGAATCGAACCCACAACCTCCGCATAAGGCGTGCGGTGCTCTACCATTGAGCTAGTTCCGCGGTGACTCCCCTCTCGACTATACCGCGGGGTTTTGTATTTACGACTGCTCAGAGCCCGGTCAACTAGCGCCGCCCCTCGACCACCGCGGGAAGACGTAGAACGTCTTTTCCCAGCGGCCGCACGTAAGATGTGGTCGGAAGTCGGGGATAGCCAAAGGCATTTCAGACTGCTGAAGCAGAACCCTCGTAATGCATTGTGTAGAGCAGAGACATACGGGACGAGGCATTCCGTAAGGACACATATCATAGTTGCAGTCCTTATTGCCAGTGCTGTTCGGAATTTTAACAGTGTTTTATAGTGCCGAATGAGGTATGATTGCCTTTTTATTATGCAGGAATAAATAATAGAAAATTCAAGTCGAGAAAAAATGCGCCGTTTTTTCCGGAAGCGGGAATCGAACCCACAACCTCCGCATAACGCGTGCGGTGCTCTACCATTCAGCTAGTTCCGCTGCGACTCCCCTCTCGACTGTACCGCGGGGTATTGTATTTACGACTGCTCAGAGCCCGGTCAACTAGCGCCGCCCCTCGACCACCGCGGGAAGACGTAGAACGTCTTTTCCCAGCGGCCGCACGTAAGATGTGGTCGGAAGTCGGGGATAGCCAAAGGCATTTCAGACTGCTGAAGCAGAACCCTCGTAATGCATTGTGTAGAGCAGAGACATACGGGACGAGGGATTCCGTAAGGACACATATCATAGTTGCAGTCCTTATTGCCAGTGCTGTTCGGCGTTTTAACAGTGTTTTATACTGCCGAATGAGGTATGATCGCCTTTTTTTATGCAGGAATAAATAATAGAAAATTCAAGTCGAGAAAAAATGCGCCGTTTTTTCCGGAAGCGGGAATCGAACCCACAACCTCCGCATAAGGCGTGCGGTGCTCTACCATTGAGCTAGTTCCGCGGTGACTCCCCTCTCGACTATACCGCGGGGTTTTGTCTTTACGACTGCTCAGAGCCCGGTCAACTAGCGCCGCCCCTCGACCACCGCGGGAAGACGTAGAACGTCTTTTCCCAGCGGCCGCACGTAAGATGTGGTCGGAAGTCGGGGATAGCCAAAGGCAATTCAGACTGCTGAAGCAGAACCCTCGTAATGCATTGTGTAGAGCAGAGACATACGGGACGAGGGATTCCGTAAGGACACATATCATAGTTGCAGTCCTTATTGCCAGTGCTGTTCGGCGTTTTAACAGTGTTTTATAGTGCCGAATGAGGTATGATCGCCTTTTTTTATGCAGGAATAAATAATAGAAAATTCAAGTCGAGAAAAAATGCGCCGTTTTTTCCGGAAGCGGGAATCGAACCCACAACCTCCGCATAACGCGTGCGGTGCTCTATTATTGAGCTAGTTCCGCGGCGACTCCCCTCTCGACTATACCGCGGGGTTTTGTATTTACGACTGCTCAGAGCCCGGGCAACTAGCGCCGCCCCTCGACCACCGCTGGAAGACGTAGAACGTCTTTTCCCAGCGGCCGCACGTAAGACGTGGTCGGAAGTCGGGGATTGCCAAAGGCATTTCAGACTGCTGAAGCCAGAACCCTCGTAATGCATTTTGTAGAGCAGAGACGTACGGGACTAGGGATTCCGTAAGGACACATATCAAAGTTGCAGTCCTTATTGCCAGTGCTGTTCGGCGTTTTAACAGCGTTTTATAGTGCCGAATGAGGTATGATTGCCTTTTTATTATGCAGGAATAAATATTAGAAAATTCAAGTCGAGAAAAAATGCGCCGTTTTTTCCGGAAGCGGGAATCGAACCCACAACCTCCGCATAACGCGTGCGGTGCTCTATTATTGAGCTAGTTCCGCGGCGACTCCCCTCTCGACTATACCGCGGGGTTTTGTATTTACGACTGCTCAGAGCCCGGGCAACTAGCGCCGCCCCTCGACCACCGCTGGAAGACGTAGAACGTCTTTTCCCAGCGGCCGCACGTAAGACGTGGTCGGAAGTCGGGGATTGCCAAAGGCATTTCAGACTGCTGAAGCCAGAACCCTCGTAATGCATTTTGTAGAGCAGAGACGTACGGGACTAGGGATTCCGTAAGGACACATATCAAAGTTGCAGTCCTTATTGCCAGTGCTGTTCGGCGTTTTAACAGCGTTTTATAGTGCCGAATGAGGTATGATTGCCTTTTTATTATGCAGGAATAAATAATAGAAAATTCAAGTCGAGAAAAAATGCGCCGTTTTTTCCGGAAGCGGGAATCGAACCCACAACCTCCGCATAACGCGTGCGGTGCTCTACCATTCAGCTATTTCCGCGGCGACTCCCCTCTCGACTATACCGCGGGGTTTTGTATTTACGACTGCTCAGAGCCCGGTCAACTAGCGCCGCCCCTCGACCACCGCGGGAAGACGTAGAACGTCTTTTCCCAGCGGCCGCACGTAAGATGTGGTCGGAAGTCGGGGATAGCCAAAGGCATTTCAGACTGCTGAAGCAGAACCCTCGTAATGCATTGTGTAGAGCAGAGACATACGGGACGAGGCATTCCGTAAGGACACATATCATAGTTGCAGTCCTTATTGCCAGTGCTGTTCGGCGTTTTAACAGTGTTTTATAGTGCCGAATGAGGTATGATTGCCTTTTTATTATGCAGGAATAAATAATAGAAAATTCAAGTCGAGAAAAAATGCGCCGTTTTTTCCGGAAGCGGGAATCGAACCCACAACCTCCGCATAACGCGTGCGGTGCTCTACCATTAAGCTAGTTCCGCGGCGACTCCCCTCTCGACTATACCGCGGGGTTTTGTATTTACTACTGCTCAGAGCCCGATCAACTAGCGCCGCCCATCGACCACCGCGGGAAAACGTAGAACGTCTTTTCCCAGCGGCCGTACGTAAGACGTGGTCGGAAGTCGGGGATAGCCAAAGGCATTTCAGACTGCTGAAGCCAGAACCCTCGTAATGCATTGTGTAGAGCAGAGACATACGGGACGAGGCATTCCGTAAGGACACATATCATAGTTGCAGTCCTTATTGCCAGTGCTGTTCGGAATTTTAACAGTGTTTTATAGTGCCGAATGAGGTATGATTGCCTTTTTATTATGCAGGAATAAATAATAGAAAATTCAAGTCGAGAAAAAATGCGCCGTTTTTTCCGGAAGCGGGAATCGAACCCACAACCTCCGCATAACGCGTGCGGTGCTCTACCATTCAGCTAGTTCCGCTGCGACTCCCCTCTCGACTGTACCGCGGGGTATTGTATTTACGACTGCTCAGAGCCCGGTCAACTAGCGCCGCCCCTCGACCACCGCGGGAAGACGTAGAACGTCTTTTCCCAGCGGCCGCACGTAAGATGTGCTCGGAAGTCGGGGATAGCCAAAGGCATTTCAGACTGCTGAAGCAGAACCCTCGTAATGCATTGTGTAGAGCAGAGACATACGGGACGAGGGATTCCGTAAGGACACATATCATAGTTGCAGTCCTTATTGCCAGTGCTGTTCGGCGTTTTAACAGTGTTTTATACTGCCGAATGAGGTATGATCGCCTTTTTTTATGCAGGAATAAATAATAGAAAATTCAAGTCGAGAAAAAATGCGCCGTTTTTTCCGGAAGCGGGAATCGAACCCACAACCTCCGCATAAGGCGTGCGGTGCTCTACCATTGAGCTAGTTCCGCGGTGACTCCCCTCTCGACTATACCGCGGGGTTTTGTCTTTACGACTGCTCAGAGCCCGGTCAACTAGCGCCGCCCCTCGACCACCGCGGGAAGACGTAGAACGTCTTTTCCCAGCGGCCGCACGTAAGATGTGGTCGGAAGTCGGGGATAGCCAAAGGCAATTCAGACTGCTGAAGCAGAACCCTCGTAATGCATTGTGTAGAGCAGAGACATACGGGACGAGGGATTCCGTAAGGACACATATCATAGTTGCAGTCCTTATTGCCAGTGCTGTTCGGCGTTTTAACAGTGTTTTATAGTGCCGAATGAGGTATGATCGCCTTTTTTTATGCAGGAATAAATAATAGAAAATTCAAGTCGAGAAAAAATGCGCCGTTTTTTCCGGAAGCGGGAATCGAACCCACAACCTCCGCATAACGCGTGCGGTGCTCTATTATTGAGCTAGTTCCGCGGCGACTCCCCTCTCGACTATACCGCGGGGTTTTGTATTTACGACTGCTCAGAGCCCGGGCAACTAGCGCCGCCCCTCGACCACCGCTGGAAGACGTAGAACGTCTTTTCCCAGCGGCCGCACGTAAGACGTGGTCGGAAGTCGGGGATTGCCAAAGGCATTTCAGACTGCTGAAGCCAGAACCCTCGTAATGCATTTTGTAGAGCAGAGACGTACGGGACTAGGGATTCCGTAAGGACACATATCAAAGTTGCAGTCCTTATTGCCAGTGCTGTTCGGCGTTTTAACAGCGTTTTATAGTGCCGAATGAGGTATGATTGCCTTTTTATTATGCAGGAATAAATATTAGAAAATTCAAGTCGAGAAAAAATGCGCCGTTTTTTCCGGAAGCGGGAATCGAACCCACAACCTCCGCATAACGCGTGCGGTGCTCTATTATTGAGCTAGTTCCGCGGCGACTCCCCTCTCGACTATACCGCGGGGTTTTGTATTTACGACTGCTCAGAGCCCGGGCAACTAGCGCCGCCCCTCGACCACCGCTGGAAGACGTAGAACGTCTTTTCCCAGCGGCCGCACGTAAGACGTGGTCGGAAGTCGGGGATTGCCAAAGGCATTTCAGACTGCTGAAGCCAGAACCCTCGTAATGCATTTTGTAGAGCAGAGACGTACGGGACTAGGGATTCCGTAAGGACACATATCAAAGTTGCAGTCCTTATTGCCAGTGCTGTTCGGCGTTTTAACAGCGTTTTATAGTGCCGAATGAGGTATGATTGCCTTTTTATTATGCAGGAATAAATAATAGAAAATTCAAGTCGAGAAAAAATGCGCCGTTTTTTCCGGAAGCGGGAATCGAACCCACAACCTCCGCATAACGCGTGCGGTGCTCTACCATTCAGCTATTTCCGCGGCGACTCCCCTCTCGACTATACCGCGGGGTTTTGTATTTACGACTGCTCAGAGCCCGGTCAACTAGCGCCGCCCCTCGACCACCGCGGGAAGACGTAGAACGTCTTTTCCCAGCGGCCGCACGTAAGATGTGGTCGGAAGTCGGGGATAGCCAAAGGCATTTCAGACTGCTGAAGCAGAACCCTCGTAATGCATTGTGTAGAGCAGAGACATACGGGACGAGGCATTCCGTAAGGACACATATCATAGTTGCAGTCCTTATTGCCAGTGCTGTTCGGCGTTTTAACAGTGTTTTATAGTGCCGAATGAGGTATGATTGCCTTTTTATTATGCAGGAATAAATAATAGAAAATTCAAGTCGAGAAAAAATGCGCCGTTTTTTCCGGAAGCGGGAATCGAACCCACAACCTCCGCATAACGCGTGCGGTGCTCTACCATTAAGCTAGTTCCGCGGCGACTCCCCTCTCGACTATACCGCGGGGTTTTGTATTTACTACTGCTCAGAGCCCGATCAACTAGCGCCGCCCATCGACCACCGCGGGAAAACGTAGAACGTCTTTTCCCAGCGGCCGTACGTAAGACGTGGTCGGAAGTCGGGGATAGCCAAAGGCATTTCAGACTGCTGAAGCCAGAACCCTCGTAATGCATTTTGTAGAGCAGAGACGTACGGGACGAGGGATTCCGTAAGGACACATATGAAAGTTGCAGTCCTTATTGCCAGTGCTGTTCGGCGTTTTAACAGTGTTTTATAGTGCCGAATGAGGTATGATTGCCTTTTTTTCATGCAGGAATAAATAATAGAAACTTCAAGTTGAGAAAAAATGCGCCGTTTTTTCCAGAAGCGGGAATCGAACCCACAACCTCCGCATAACGCGTGCGGTGCTCTACCATTGAGCTAGTTCCGCGGCGACTCCCCTCTCGACTTACCGCGGGGTTTTGTATTTACGACTGCTCAGAGCCCGGTCAACTAGTGCCGCCCCTCGACCACCGCGGGAAGACGTAGAACGTCTTTTCCCAGCGGCCGCACGTAAGACATGGTCGGAAGTCGGGGATAGCCAAAGGCATTTCAGACTGCTGAAGCAGAACCCTCGTAATGCATTTTGTAGAGCAGAGACGTACGGGACGAGGGATTCCGTAAGGACACATATCATAGTTGCAGTCCTTATTGCCAGTGCTGTTCGGCGTTTTAACAGTGTTTTATAGTGCCGAATGAGGTATGATTGCCTTTTTTTATGCAGGAATAAATAATAGAAAATTCAAGTCGAGAAAAAATGCGCCGTTTTTCCGGAAGCGGGAATTGAACCCACAACCTCCGCATAACGCGTGCGGTGCTCTACCATTGAGCTAGTTCCGCGGCGACTCCCCTCTCGACTATACCTCGGGGTTTTGTATTTACGACAGCTCAGAGCCCGGTCAACTAGCGCCGCCCCTCGACCACCGCGGGAAGACGTAGAACGTCTTTTCCCAACGGCCGCAAGTAAGACGTGGTCGGAAGTTGGGGATAGCCAAAGGCATTTCAGACTGCTGAAGCCAGAACCCTCGTAATGCATTTTGTAGAACAGAGACGTACGGGACGAGGGATTCCGTAAGGACAAATATCAAAGTTGCAGTCCTTATTGCCAGTGCTGTTCGGCGTTTTAACAGTGTTTTATAGTGCCGAATGAGGTATGATTGCCTTTTTATTATGCAGGAATAAATAATAGAAAACTCAAGTCGAGAAAAAATGCGCCGTTTTTTCCGGAAGCGGGAATCGAACCCACAACCTCCGCATAAGGCGTGCGGTGCTCTACCATTGAGCTAGTTCCGCGGTGACTCCCCTCTCGACTATACCGCGGGGTTTTGTATTTACGACTGCTCAGAGCCCGGGCAACTAGCGCCGCCCCTCGACCACCGCTGGAAGACGTAGAACGTCTTTTCCCAGCGGCCGCACGTAAGACGTGGTCGGAAGTCGGGGATTGCCAAAGGCATTTCAGACTGCTGAAGCCAGAACCCTCGTAATGCATTTTGTAGAGCAGAGACGTACGGGACTAGGGATTCCGTAAGGACACATATCAAAGTTGCAGTCCTTATTGCCAGTGCTGTTCGGCGTTTTAACAGCGTTTTATAGTGCCGAATGAGGTATGATTGCCTTTTTATTATGCAGGAATAAATATTAGAAAATTCAAGTCGAGAAAAAATGCGCCGTTTTTTCCGGAAGCGGGAATCGAACCCACAACCTCCGCATAACGCGTGCGGTGCTCTATTATTGAGCTAGTTCCGCGGCGACTCCCCTCTCGACTATACCGCGGGGTTTTGTATTTACGACTGCTCAGAGCCCGGGCAACTAGCGCCGCCCCTCGACCACCGCTGGAAGACGTAGAACGTCTTTTCCCAGCGGCCGCACGTAAGACGTGGTCGGAAGTCGGGGATTGCCAAAGGCATTTCAGACTGCTGAAGCCAGAACCCTCGTAATGCATTTTGTAGAGCAGAGACGTACGGGACTAGGGATTCCGTAAGGACACATATCAAAGTTGCAGTCCTTATTGCCAGTGCTGTTCGGCGTTTTAACAGCGTTTTATAGTGCCGAATGAGGTATGATTGCCTTTTTATTATGCAGGAATAAATAATAGAAAATTCAAGTCGAGAAAAAATGCGCCGTTTTTTCCGGAAGCGGGAATCGAACCCACAACCTCCGCATAACGCGTGCGGTGCTCTACCATTCAGCTATTTCCGCGGCGACTCCCCTCTCGACTATACCGCGGGGTTTTGTATTTACGACTGCTCAGAGCCCGGTCAACTAGCGCCGCCCCTCGACCACCGCGGGAAGACGTAGAACGTCTTTTCCCAGCGGCCGCACGTAAGATGTGGTCGGAAGTCGGGGATAGCCAAAGGCATTTCAGACTGCTGAAGCAGAACCCTCGTAATGCATTGTGTAGAGCAGAGACATACGGGACGAGGCATTCCGTAAGGACACATATCATAGTTGCAGTCCTTATTGCCAGTGCTGTTCGGCGTTTTAACAGTGTTTTATAGTGCCGAATGAGGTATGATTGCCTTTTTATTATGCAGGAATAAAAAATAGAACATTCAAGTCGAGAAAAAATGCGCCGTTTTTTCCGGAAGCGGGAATCGAACCCACAACCTCCGCATAACGCGTGCGGTGCTCTACCATTAAGCTAGTTCCGCGGCGACTCCCCTCTCGACTATACCGCGGGGTTTTGTATTTACTACTGCTCAGAGCCCGGTCAACTAGCGCCGCCCATCGACCACCGCGGGAAAACGTAGAACGTCTTTTCCCAGCGGCCGTACGTAAGACGTGGTCGGAAGTCGGGGATAGCCAAAGGCATTTCAGACTGCTGAAGCCAGAACCCTCGTAATGCATTTTGTAGAGCAGAGACGTACGGGACGAGGGATTCCGTAAGGACACATATGAAAGTTGCAGTCCTTATTGCCAGTGCTGTTCGGCGTTTTAACAGTGTTTTATAGTGCCGAATGAGGTATGATTGCCTTTTTTTCATGCAGGAATAAATAATAGAAACTTCAAGTTGAGAAAAAATGCGCCGTTTTTTCCAGAAGCGGGAATCGAACCCACAACCTCCGCATAACGCGTGCGGTGCTCTACCATTGAGCTAGTTCCGCGGCGACTCCCCTCTCGACTTACCGCGGGGTTTTGTATTTACGACTGCTCAGAGCCCGGTCAACTAGCGCCGCCCCTCGACCACCGCGGGAAGACGTAGAACGTCTTTTCCCAGCGGCCGCACGTAAGACATGGTCGGAAGTCGGGGATAGCCAAAGGCATTTCAGACTGCTGAAGCAGAACCCTCGTAATGCATTTTGTAGAGCAGAGACGTACGGGACGAGGGATTCCGTAAGGACACATATCATAGTTGCAGTCCTTATTGCCAGTGCTGTTCGGCGTTTTAACAGTGTTTTATAGTGCCGAATGAGGTATGATTGCCTTTTTTATGCAGGAATAAATAATAGAAAATTCAAGTCGAGAAAAAATGCGCCGTTTTTCCGGAAGCGGGAATTGAACCCACAACCTCCGCATAACGCGTGCGGTGCTCTACCATTGAGCTAGTTCCGCGGCGACTCCCCTCTCGACTATACCTCGGGGTTTTGTATTTACGACAGCTCTGAGCCCGGTCAACTAGCGCCGCCCCTCGACCACCGCGGGAAGACGTAGAACGTCTTTTCCCAACGGCCGCAAGTAAGACGTGGTCGGAAGTTGGGGATAGCCAAAGGCATTTCAGACTGCTGAAGCCAGAACCCTCGTAATGCATTTTGTAGAACAGAGACGTACGGGACGAGGGATTCCGTAAGGACAAATATCAAAGTTGCAGTCCTTATTGCCAGTGCTGTTCGGCGTTTTAACAGTGTTTTATAGTGACGAATGAGGTATGATTGCCTTTTTATTATGCAGGAATAAATAATAGAAAATTCAAGTCGAGAAAAAATGCGCCGTTTTTTCCGGAAGCGGGAATCGAACCCACAACCTCCGCATAAGGCGTGCGGTGCTCTACCATTGAGCTAGTTCCGCGGTGACTCCCCTCTCGACTATACCGCGGGGTTTTGTATTTACGACTGCTCAGAGCCCGGTCAACTAGCGCCGCCCCTCGACCACCGCGGGAAGACGTAGAACGTCTTTTCCCAGCGGCCGCACGTAAGATGTGGTCGGAAGTCGGGGATAGCCAAAGGCATTTCAGACTGCTGAAGCAGAACCCTCGTAATGCATTGTGTAGAGCAGAGACATACGGGACGAGGCATTCCGTAAGGACACATATCATAGTTGCAGTCCTTATTGCCAGTGCTGTTCGGCGTTTTAACAGTGTTTTATAGTGCCGAATGAGGTATGATTGCCTTTTTATTATGCAGGAATAAATAATAGAAAATTCAAGTCGAGAAAAAATGCGCCGTTTTTTCCGGAAGCGGGAATCGAACCCACAACCTCCGCATAACGCGTGCGGTGCTCTACCATTCAGCTAGTTCCGCTGCGACTCCCCTCTCGACTGTACCGCGGGGTATTGTATTTACGACTGCTCAGAGCCCGGTCAACTAGCGCCGCCCCTCGACCACCGCGGGAAGACGTAGAACGTCTTTTCCCAGCGGCCGCACGTAAGATGTGGTCGGAAGTCGGGGATAGCCAAAGGCATTTCAGACTGCTGAAGCAGAACCCTCGTAATGCATTGTGTAGAGCAGAGACATACGGGACGAGGGATTCCGTAAGGACACATATCATAGTTGCAGTCCTTATTGCCAGTGCTGTTCGGCGTTTTAACAGTGTTTTATACTGCCGAATGAGGTATGATCGCCTTTTTTTATGCAGGAATAAATAATAGAAAATTCAAGTCGAGAAAAAATGCGCCGTTTTTTCCGGAAGCGGGAATCGAACCCACAACCTCCGCATAACGCGTGCGGTGCTCTATTATTGAGCTAGTTCCGCGGCGACTCCCCTCTCGACTATACCGCGGGGTTTTGTATTTACGACTGCTCAGAGCCCGGGCAACTAGCGCCGCCCCTCGACCACCGCTGGAAGACGTAGAACGTCTTTTCCCAGCGGCCGCACGTAAGACTTGGTCGGAAGTCGGGGATAGCCAAAGGCATTTCAGACTGCTGAAGCCAGAACCTTCGTAAAGCATTTTGTAGAGCAGAGACGTACGGGACGAGGGATTCCGTAAGGACACATATCAAAGCTGCAGTCCATATTGCCAGTGCTGTTCGGCGTTTTAACAATGTTTTATAGTGCCGAATGAGGTATGATTGCCCTTTTTCATGCAAGAATAAATAATAGAAAATTCAAGTCGAGAAAAAATGCGCCGTTTTTTCCGGAAGCGGGAATTGAACCCACAACCTCCGCATAACGCGTGCGGTGCTCTACCATTCAGCTAGTTCCGCGGCGACTCCCCTCTCGACTATACCGCGGGGTTTTGTATTTACGACTGCTCAGAGCCCGGTCAACTAGCGCCGCCCCTCGACCACCGCGGGAAGACGTAGAACGTCTTTTCCCAGCGGCCGCAGGTAAGACGTGGTCGGAAGTCGGGGATAGCCAAAGGCATTCCAGACTGCTGAAGCCAGAACCCTCGTAATGCATTTTGTAGAGCAGAGACGTACGGGACGAGGGATTCCGTAAGGACACATATCAAAGTTGCAGTCCTTATTGCCAGTGGTGTTCGGCGTTTTAACAGTGTTTTATAGTGCCGAATGATGTATGATTGCCTTTTTGTTATGCAGGAATAAATATTAGAAAATTCAAGTCGAGAAAAAATGCGCCGTTTTTTCCGGAAGCGGGAATCGAACCCACAACCTCCGCATAACGCGTGCGGTGCTCTATTATTGAGCTAGTTCCGCGGCGACTCCCCTCTCGACTATACCGCGGGGTTTTGTATTTACGACTGCTCAGAGCCCGGGCAACTAGCGCCGCCCCTCGACCACCGCTGGAAGACGTAGAACGTCTTTTCCCAGCGGCCGCACGTAAGACGTGGTCGAAAGTCGGGGATTGCCAAAGGCATTTTAGACTGCTGAAGCCAGAACCCTCGTAATGCATTTTGTAGAGCAGAGACGTACGGGACTAGGGATTCCGTAAAGACACATATCAAAGTTGCAGTCCTTATTGCCAGTGCTGTTCGGCGTTTTAACAGCGTTTTATAGTGCCGAATGAGGTATGATTGCCTTTTTATTATGCAGGAATAAATAATAGAAAATTCAAGTCGAGAAAAAATGCGCCGTTTTTTCCGGAAGCGGGAATCGAACCCACAACCTCCGCATAACGCGTGCAGTGCTCTACCATTGAGCTAGTTCCGCGGCGACTCCCCTCTCGACTATACCGCGGGGTTTTGTATTTACGACTGCTCAGAGCCCGGTCAACTAGCGCCGCCCCTCGACCACCGCGGGAAGACGTAGAACGTCTTTTCCCAGCGGCCGCAGGTAAGACGTGGTCGGAAGTCGGGGATAGCCAAAGGCATTTCAGACTGCTGAAGCCAGAACCCTCGTAATGCATTTTGTAGAGCAGAGACGTACGGGACGAGGGATTCCGTAAGGACACATATCAAAGTTGCAGTCCTTAATGCCAGTGCTGTTCGGCGTTTTAACAGTGTTTTATAGTGCCGAATGAGGTATGATTGCCTTTTTTTATGCAGGAATAAATAATAGAAAATTCAAGTCGAGAAAAAATGCGCCGTTTTTTCCGGAAGCGGGAATCGAACCCACAACCTCCGCATAACGCGTGCGGTGCTCTACCATTGAGCTAGTTCCGCGGCGACTCCCCTCTCGACTATACCGCGAGGTTTTGTATTTACGACGGCTCAGAGCCCGGTCAACTAGCGCCGCCCCTAAACCACCGCGGGAAGACGTAGAACGTCTTTTCCAAGCGGCCGCACGTAAGACGTGGTCAGAAGTCGGGGATAGCCAAAGGCATTTCAGACTGCTGAAGCCAGAACCCTCGTAATGCATTTTGTAGAGCAGAGACGTACGGGACGAGGGATTCTGTAAGGACACATATCAAAGTTGCAGTCCTTAATGCCAGTCCTGTTCGGCGTTTTAACAGTGTTTTATAGTGCCGAATGAGGTATGATTGCCTTTTTTTTATGCAGGAATAAATAATAGAAAATTCAAGTCGAGAAAAAATGCGCCGTTTTTTCCGGAAGCGGGAATCGAACCCACAACCTGCGCATAACGCGTGCGGTGCTCTACCATTGAGCAAGTTCCGCGGCGACTCCCCTCTCGACTATACCGCGGGGTTTTGTATTTACGACTGCTCAGAGCCCGGTCAACTAGCGCCGCCCCTCGACCACCGCGGGAAGACGTAGAACGTCTTTTCCCAGCGGCCGCAAGTAAGACGTGGTCGGAAGTTGGGGATAGCCAAAGGCATTTCAGACTGCTGAAGCCAGAACCCTCGTAATACATTTTGTAGAGCAGAGACGTACCGGACGAGGGATTCCGTAAGGACACATATCAAAGTTGCAGTCCTTATTGCCAGTGGTGTTCGGCGTTTTAACAGTGTTTTATAGTGCCGAATGATGTATGATTGCCTTTTTGTTATGCAGGAATAAATAATAGAAAATTCAAGTGGAGAAAAAATGCGCCGTTTTTTCCAGAAGCGGGAATCGAACCCACAACCTCCGCATAACGCGTGCGGTGCTCTACCATTGAGCTAGTTCCGCGGCGACTCCCCTCTCGACTATACCGCGGGGTTTTGTATTTACGACGGCTCAGAGCCCGGTCAACTAGCGCCGCCCCTAAACCACCGCGGGAAGACGTAGAACGTCTTTTCCCAGCGGCCGCACGTAAGACGTGGTCGGAAGTCGGGGATAGCCAAAGGCATTTCAGACTGCTGAAGCCAGAACCCTCGTAATGCATTTTGTAGAGCAGAGACGTACGGGACGAGGGATTCCGTAAGGACACATATCATAGTTGCTGTCCTTATTGCCAGTGCTGTTCGGCGTTTTAACAGTGTTTTATAGTGCCGAATGAGGTATGATTGCCCTTTTTTATGCAAGAATAAATAATAGAAAATTCAAGTCGAGAAAAAATGCGCCGTTTTTTCCGGAAGCGGGAATCGAACCCACAACCTCCGCATAACGCGTGCGGTGCTCTACCATTGAGCTAGTTCCGCGGCGACTCCGCTCTCGACTATACCTCGGGGTTTTGTATTTACGACAGCTCAGAGCCCGGTCAACTAGCGCCGCCCCTCGACCACCGCGGGAAGACGTAGAACGTCTGTTCCCAGCGGCCGCACGTAAGACTTGGTCGGAAGTCGGGGATAGCCAAAGGCATTTCAGACTGCTGAAGCCAGAACCTTCGTAAAGCATTTTGTAGAGCAGAGACGTACGGGACGAGGGATTCCGTAAGGACACATATCAAAGCTGCAGTCCATATTGCCAGTGCTGTTCGGCGTTTTAACAATGTTTTATAGTGCCGAATGAGGTATGATTGCCCTTTTTTATGCAAGAATAAATAATAGAAAATTCAAGTCGAGAAAAAATGCGCCGTTTTTTCCGGAAGCGGGAATCGAACCCACAACCTCCGCATAACGCGTGCGGTGCTCCACCATTAAGCTAGTTCCGCGGCGACTCCCCTCTCGACTATACCGCGGGGTTTTGTATTTACTACTGCTCAGAGCCCGGTCAACTAGCGCCGCCCCTCGACCACCGCGGGAAGACGTAGAACGTCTTTTCCCAGCGGCCGCACGTAAGACGTGGTCGGAAGTCGGGGATAGCCAAAGGCATTTCAGACTGCTGAAGCCAGAACCCTCGTAATGCATTTTGTAGAGCAGAGACGTACGGGACGAGGGATTCAGTAAGGACACATATCAAAGTTGCAGTCCTCATTGCCAGTGCTGTTCGGCGTTTTAACAGTGTTTTATTGTGCCGAATGAGGTATGATTGCCTTTCTTTATGCAGGAATAAAGAATAGAAAATTCAAGTCGAGAAAAAATGCGCCGTTTTTTCTGGAACCGGGAATCAAACCCACAACCTCCGCATAACGCGTGCGGTGCTCTACCATTGAGCTAGTTCCGCGGCGACTCCCCTCTCGACTATACCGCGGGGTTTTGTATTTACGACTGCTCAGAGCCCGGTCAACTAGCGCCGCCCCTCGATCACCGCGGGAAGACGTAGAACGTCTTTTCCCAGCGGCCGCACGTAAGACGTGGTCGGAAGTCGGGGATAGCCAAAGGCATTTCAGACTGCTGAAGCCAGAACCCTCGTAATGCATTTTGTAGAGCAGAGACGTACGGGACGAGGGATTCCGTAAGGACACATATCAAAGTTGCAGTCCTTATTGCCAGTGCTGTTCGGCGTTTTAACAGTGTTTTATAGTGCCGAATGAGGTATGATTGCCTGTTTTTATACAGGAATAAATAATAGAAAATTCAAGTCGAGAAAAAAATGCGCCGTTTTTTCCGGAAGCGGGTATCGAACCCACAACCTCCGTATAATGCGTGCGGTGCTCTACCATTGAGCTAGTTCCGCGGCGACTCCCCTCTCGACTATACCGCGGGGTTTTGTATTTACGACTGCTCAGAGCCCGGTCAACTAGTGCCGCCCCTCGACCACCGCGGGAAGACGTAGAACGTCTTTTCCCAGCGGCCGCACGTAAGACGTTGTCGGAAGTCGGGGATAGCCAAAGGCATTTCAGACTGCTGAAGCCAGAATCCTCGTAATGCATTTTGAAGAGCAGAGACGTACGGGATGAGGGATTCCGTAAGGACACCTATCAAAGTTGCAGTCCTTATTGCCAGTGCTGTTCGGCGTTTTAACAGTGTTTTATTGTGCCGAATGAGGTATGATTGCCTTTTTTTTATGCAGGAATAAATAATAGAAAATTCAAGTCGAGAAAAAATGCGTTGTTTTTTCCGGAAGCGGGAATCGAACCCACAACCTCCGCATAACGCGTGCGGTGCTCTACCATTAAGCTAGTTCCGCGGCGACTCCCCTCTCGACTATACCGCGGGGTTTTGTATTTAGGACTACTCAGAGCCCGGTCAACTAGCGCCGCCCCTCGACCACCGCGGGAAGACGTAGAACGTCTTTTCCCAGCGGCCGCACGTAAGACGTGGTCGGAAGTCAAGGATAGCCAAAGGCATTTCAGACTGCTGAAGCCAGAACCCTCGTAATGCATTTTGTAGAGCAGAGACGTACGGGACGAGGGATTCCGTAAGGACACACATCAAAGCTGCAGTCCTTATTGCCAGTGCTGTTCGGCGTTTTAACAGTATTTTAAAGTGCCGAATGAGGTATGATTGCCTTTTTTTATGCAGGAATAAATAATAGAAAATTCAAGTCGAGAAAACATGCGCCGTTTTTTCTGGAAGCGGGAATCGAACCCACAACCTCCGCATAAGGCGTGCGGTGCTCTACTATTGAGCTAGTTCCGCGGTGACTCCCCTCTCGACTATACCGCGGGGTTTTGTATTTACGACTGCTCATAGCCCGGTCAACTAGCGCCGCCCCTCGACCACCGCGGGAAGACGTAGACCGTCTTTTCCCAGCGGCCGCACGTAATACGTGGTCGGAAGTCGGGGATAGCCAAAGGCATTTCAGACTGCTGAAGCCAGAACCCTCGTAATACATTTTGTAGAGCGGAGACGTACCGGACGAGGGATTCCGTAAGGACACATATCAAAGTTGCAGTCCTTATTGCCAGTGGTGTTCGGCGTTTTAACAGTGTTTTATAGTGCCGAATGATGTATGATTGCCTTTTTCTTATGCAGGAATAAATAATAGAAAACTCAAGTCGAGAAAAAATGCGCCGTTTTTTCCAGAAGCGGGAATCGAACCCACATCCTCCGTATAACGCGTGCGGTGCTCTACCATTGAGCTAGTTCCGCGGCGACTCCCCTCTCGACTATACCGCGGGGTTTTGTATTTACGACTGCTCAGAGCCCGGTCAACTAGCGCCGCTCCTCGACCACCGCGGGAAGACGTAGAACGTCTTTTCCCAGCGGCCGCACGTAAGACGTGGTCGGAAGTCGGGGATAGCCAAAGGCATTTCAGACTGCTGAAGCCAGAACCCTCGTAATGCATTTTGTAGAGCAGAGACGTACGGGACGAGGGATTCGGTAAGGACACATATCAAAGTTGCAGTCCTTAATGCCAGTGCTGTTCGGCGTTTTAACAGTGTTTTATAGTGCCGAATGAGGTATGATTGCCTTTTTTTATGCAGGAATAAATAATAGAAAATTCAAGTCGAGAAAAATTGCGCCGTTTTTTCCGGAAGCGGGAATCGAACCCACAACCTGCGCATAACGCGTGCGGTGCTCTACCATTGAGCAAGTTCCGCGGCGACTCCCCTCTCGACTATACCGCGGGGTTTTGTATTTACGACTGCTCAGAGCCCGGTCAACTAGCGCCGCCCCTCGACCACCGCGGGAAGACGTAGAACGTCTTTTCCCAGCGGCCGCAAGTAAGACGAGGTCGGAAGTTGGGGATAGCCAAAGGCATTTCAGACTGCTGAAGCCAGAACCCTCGTAATACATTTTGTAGAGCAGAGACGTACCGGACGAGGGATTCCGTAAGGACACATATCAAAGTTGCAGTCCTTATTGCCAGTGGTGTTCGGCGTTTTAACAGTGTTTTATAGTGCCGAATGATGTATGATTGCCTTTTTGTTATGCAGGAATAAATAATAGAAAATTCCAGTCGAGAAAAAATGCGCCGTTTTTTCCAGAAGCGGGAATCGAACCCACAACCTCAGCATAACGCGTGCGGTGCTCTACCATTGAGCTAGTTCCGCGGCAACTCCCCTCTCGACTATACCGCGGGGTTTTGTATTTACGACTGCTCAGAGCCCGGTCAACTAGCGCCGCCCCTAAACCACCGCGGGAAGACGTAGAACGTCTTTTCCCAGCGGCCGCACGTAAGACGTGGTCGGAAGTCGGGGATAGCCAAAGGCATTTCAGACTGCTGAAGCAGAACCCTCGTAATGCATTTTGTAGAGCAGAGACGTACGGGACGAGGGATTCCGTAAGGACACATATCATAGTTGCAGTCCTTATTGCCAGTGCTGTTCGGCGTTTTAACAGTGTTTTATACTGCCGAATGAGGTATGATTGCCTTTTTTATGCAGGAATAAATAATAGAAAATTCAAGTCGAGAAAAAATGCGCCGTTTTTCCGGAAGCGGGAATTGAACCCACAACCTCCGCAGAACGCGTGCGGTGCTCTACCATTGAGCTAGTTCCGCGGCGACTCCCCTCTCGACTATACCTCGGGGTTTTGTATTTACGACAGCTCAGAGCCCGGTCAACTAGCGCCGCCCCTCGACCACCGCGGGAAGACGTAGAACGTCTTTTCCCAGCGGCCGCACGTAAGACTTGGTCGGAAGTCGGGGATAGCCAAAGGCATTTCAGACTGCTGAAGCCAGAACCTTCGTAAAGCATTTTGTAGAGCAGAGACGTACGGGACGAGGGATTCCGTAAGGACACATATCAAAGCTGCAGTCCATATTGCCAGTGCTGTTCGGCGTTTTAACAATGTTTTATAGTGCCGAATGAGGTATGATTGCCCTTTTTATGCAAGAATAAATAATAGAAAATTCAAGTCGAGAAAAAAATGCGCCGTTTTTTCCGGAAGCGGGAATCGAACCCACAACCTCCGCATAAGGCGTGCGGTGCTCCACCATTAAGCTAGTTCCGCGGCGAATCCCCTCTCGACTATACCGCGGGGTTTTGTATTTACTACTGCTCAGATCCCGGTCAACTAGCGCCGCCCCTCGACCACCGCGGGAAGACGTAGAACGTCTTTTCCCAGCGGCCGCACGTAAGACGTGGTCGGAAGTCGGGGATAGCCAAAGGCATTTCAGACTGCTGAAGCCAGAACCCTCGTAATGCATTTTGTAGAGCAGAGACGTACGGGACGAGGGATTCCGTAAGGACACATATCAAAGTTGCAGTCCTCATTGCCAGTGCTGTTCGGCGTTTTAACAGTGTTTTATAGTGCCGAATGAGGTATGATTGCCTTTTTTTATGCAGGAATAAATAATAGAAAATTCAAGTCGAGAAAAAATGCGCCGTTTTTTCTGGAAGCGGGAATCAAACCCACAACCTCCGCATAACGCGTGCGGTGCTCTACCATTGAGCTAGTTCCGCGGCGACTCCCCTCTCGACTATACCGCGGGGTTTTGTATTTACGACTGCTCAGAGCCCGGTCAACTAGCGCCGCCCCTCGATCACCGCGGGAAGACGTAGAACGTCTTTTCCCAGCGGCCGCACGTAAGACGTGGTTGGAAGTCGGGGATAGCCAAAGGCATTTCAGACTGCTGAAGCCAGAACCCTCGTAATGCATTTTGTAGAGCAGAGACGTACGGGACGAGGGTTTCCGTAAGGACACATATCAAAGTTGCAGTCCTTATTGCCAGTGCTGTTCGGCGTTTTAACAGTGTTTTATAGTGCCGAATGAGGTATGATTGCCTTTTTTTATACAGAAATAAATAATAGAAAATTCAAGTCGAGAAAAAAATGCGCCGTTTTTTCCGGAAGCGGGTATCGAACCCACAACCTCCGCATAACGCGTGCGGTGCTCCACCATTAAGCTAGTTCCGCGGCGACTCCCCTCTCGACTATACCGCGGGGTTTTGTATTTACTACTGCTCAGATCCCGGTCAACTAGCGCCGCCCCTCGACCACCGCGGGAAGACGTAGAACGTCTTTTCCCAGCGGCCGCACGTAAGACGTGGTCGGAAGTCGGGGATAGCCAAAGGCATTTCAGACTGCTGAAGCCAGAACCCTCGTAATGCATTTTGTAGAGCAGAGACGTACGGGACGAGGGATTCCGTAAGGACACATATCAAAGTTGCAGTCCTCATTGCCAGTGCTGTTCGGCGTTTTAACAGTGTTTTATAGTGCCGAATGAGGTATGATTGCCTTTTTTTATGCAGGAATAAATAATAGAAAATTCAAGTCGAGAAAAAATGCGCCGTTTTTTCTGGAAGCGGGAATCAAACCCACAACCTCCGCATAACGCGTGCGGTGCTCTACCATTGAGCTAGTTCCGCGGCGACTCCCCTCTCGACTATACCGCGGGGTTTTGTATTTACGACTGCTCAGAGCCCGGTCAACTAGCGCCGCCCCTCGATCACCGCGGGAAGACGTAGAACGTCTTTTCCCAGCGGCCGCACGTAAGACGTGGTCGGAAGTCGGGGATAGCCAAAGGCATTTCAGACTGCTGAAGCCAGAACCCTCGTAATGCATTTTGTAGAGCAGAGACGTACGGGACGAGGGATTCCGTAAGGACACATATCAAAGTTGCAGTCCTTATTGCCAGTGCTGTTCGGCGTTTTAACAGTGTTTTATAGAGCCGAATGAGGTATGATTGCCCCTTTTTTATGCAGGAATAAATAATAGAAAATTCAAGTCGAGAAAATATGCGCCGTTTTTTCCGGAAGCGGGAATCGAACCCACAACCTCCGCAGAACGCGTGCGGTGCTCTACCATTGAGCTAGTTCCGCGGCGACTCCCCTCTCGACTATACCGCGGGGTTTTGTATTTACGACTCCTCAGAGCCCGGTCAACTAGCGCCGCCCCTCGACCACCGCGGGAATACGTAGAACGTCTTTTCCCAGCGGCCGCACGTAAGACGTTGTCGGAAGTCGGGGATAGCCAAAGGCATTTCAGACTGCTGAAGCCAGAATCCTCGTAATGCATTTTGAAGAGCAGAGACGTACGGGACGAGGGATTCCGTAAGGACACCTATCAAAGTTGCAGTACTTATTGCCAGTGCTGTTCGGCGTTTTAACAGTGTTTTATTGTGCCGAATGAGGTATGATTGCCCTTTTTTATGCAAGAATAAATAATAGAAAATTCAAGTCGAGAAAAAATGCGCCGTTTTTTCCGGAAGCGGGAATCGAACCCACAACCTCCGCATAACGCGTGCGGTGCTCTACCATTAAGCTAGTTCCGCGGCGACTCCCCTCTCGACTATACCGCGGGGTTTTGTATTTACTACTGCTCAGAGCCCGGTCAACTAGTGCCGCCCATCGACCACCGCGGGAAAACGTAGAACGTCTTTTCCCAGCGGCCGCACGTAAGACGTGGTCGGAAGTCGGGGATAGCCAAAGGCATTTCAGACTGCTGAAGCCAGAACCCTCGTAATGCATTTTGTAGAGCAGAGACGTACGGGACGAGGGATTCCGTAAGGACACATATGAAAGTTGCAGTCCTTATTGCCAGTGCTGTTCGGCGTTTTAACAGTGTTTTATAGTGCCGAATGAGGTATGATTGCCTTTTTTTCATGCAGGAATAAATAATAGAAAATTCAAGTTGAGAAAAAATGCGCCGTTTTTTCCAGAAGCGGGAATCGAACCCACAACCTCCGCATAACGCGTGCGGTGCTCTACCATTGAGCTAGTTCCGCGGCGACTCCCCTCTCGACTTACCGCGGGGTTTTGTATTTACGACTGCTCAGAGCCCGGTCAACTAGCGCCGCCCCTCGACCACCGCGGGAAGACGTAGAACGTCTTTTCCCAGCGGCCGCACGTAAGACTTGGTCGGAAGTCGGGGATAGCCAAAGGCATTTCAGACTGCTGAAGCAGAACCCTCGTAATGCATTTTGTAGAGCAGAGACGTACGGGACGAGGGATTCCGTAAGGACACATATCAAAGTTGCAGTCCTTATTGCCAGTGCTGTTCGGCGTTTTAACAGTGTTTTATAGTGCCGAATGAGGCATGATTGCCCTTTTTTTATGCAGGAATAAATAATAGAAAATTCAAGTCGAGAAAAAATGCGCCGTTTTTTCCAGAAGCGGGAATCGAACCCACAACCTCCGCATAACGCGTGCGGTGCTCTACCATTGAGCTAGTTCCGCGGCGACTCCGCTCTCGACTATACCGCGGGGTTTTGTATTTACGACTGCTCAGAGCCCGGTCAACTAGCGCCGCCCCTCGACCACCGCGGGAAGACGTAGAACGTCTTTTCCCAGCGGCCGCACGTAAGACTTGGTCGGAAGTCGGGGATAGCCAAAGGCATTTCAGACTGCTGAAGCAGAACCCTCGTAATGCATTTTGTAGAGCAGAGACGTACGGGACGAGGGATTCCGTAAGGACACATATCAAAGTTGCAGTCCTTATTGCCAGTGCTGTTCGGCGTTTTAACAGTGTTTTATAGTGCCGAATGAGGCATGATTGCCCTTTTTTTATGCAGGAATAAATAATAGAAAATTCAAGTCGAGAAAAAATGCGCCGTTTTTTCCGGAAGCGGGAATCGAACCCACAACCTCCGCATAACGCGTGCGGTGCTCTACCATTGAGCTAGTTCTGCGGCGACTCCCCTCTCGACTATACCGCGGGGTTTTGTATTTACGACTGCTCAGAGCCCGGTCAACTAGCGCCGCCCCTCGACCACCGCTGGAAGACGTAGAACGTCTTTTCCCAGCGGCCGCACGTAAGACGTGGTCGGAAGTCGGGGATAGCCAAAGGCATTTCAGACTGCTGAAGCCAGAACATTCGTAATGCATTTTGTAGAGCAGAGACGTACGGGACGAGGGATTCCGTAAGGACACATATCCAAGTTGCAGTCCTTATTGCCAGTGCTGTTCGGCATTTTAACAGTGTTTTATAGTGCCGAATGAGGTATGATTGCCTTTTTATTATGCAGGAATAAATAATAGAAAATTCAAGTCGAGAAAAAATGCGCCGTTTTTTCCGGAAGCGGGAATCGAACCCACAACCTCCGCATAACGCGTGCGGTGCTCTACCATTGAGCTAGTTCCGCGGCGACTCCCCTCTCGACTGTACCGCGGGGTATTGTATTTACGACTGCTCAGAGCCCGGTCAACTAGCGCCGCCCCTCGACCACCGCGGGAAGACGTAGAACGTCTTTTCCCAGCGGCCGCACGTAAGATGTGGTCGGAAGTCGGGGATAGCCAAAGGCAATTCAGACTGCTGAAGCAGAACCCTCGTAATGCATTGTGTAGAGCAGAGACATACGGGACGAGGGATTCCGTAAGGACACATATCATAGTTGCAGTCCTTATTGCCAGTGCTGTTCGGCGTTTTAACAGTGTTTTATAGTGCCGAATGAGGTATGATTGCCTTTTTTTATGCAGGAATAAATAATAGAAAACTCAAGTCGAGAAAAAATGCGCCGTTTTTTCCGGAAGCGGGAATCGAACCCACAACCTCCGCATAACGCGTGCGGTGCTCTACCATTGAGCTAGTTCCGCGGCGACTCCCCTCTCGACTATACCGCGAGGTTTTGTATTTACGACGGCTCAGAGCCCGGTCAACTAGCGCCGCCCCTAAACCACCGCGGGAAGATGTAGAACGTCTTTTCCAAGCGGCCGCACGTAAGACGTGGTCGGAAGTCGGGGATAGCCAAAGGCATTTCAGACTGCTGAAGCCAGAACCCTCGTAATGCATTTTGTATAGCAGAGACGTACGGGACGAGGGATTCCGTAAGGACACATATCAAAGTTGCAGTCCTTAATGCCAGTGCTGTTCGGCGTTTTAACAGTGTTTTATAGTGCCGAATGAGGTATGATTGCCTTTTTTTTATGCAGGAATAAATAATAGAAAATTCAAGTCGAGAAAAAATGCGCCGTTTTTTCCGGAAGCGGGAATCGAACCCACAACCTGCGCATAACGCGTGCGGTGCTCTACCATTGAGCAAGTTCCGCGGCGACTCCCCTCTCGACTATACCGCGGGGTTTTGTATTTACGACTGCTCAGAGCCCGGTCAACTAGCGCCGCCCCTCGACCACCGCGGGAAGACGTAGAACGTCTTTTCCCAGCGGCCGCACGTAAGACGTGGTCGGAAAACGGGGATAGCCAAAGGCATTTCAGACTGCTGAAGCAGAACCCTCGTAATGCATTTTGTAGAGCAGAGACGTACGGGACGAGGGATTCCGTAAGGACACATATCATAGTTGCAGTCCTTATTGCCAGTGCTGTTCGGCGTTTTAACAGTGTTTTATAGTGCCGAATGAGGTATGATTGCCTTTTTTATGCAGGAATAAATAATAGAAAATTCAAGTCGAGAAAAAATGCGCCGTTTTTCCGGAAGCGGGAATTGAACCCACAACCTCCGCATAACGCGTGCGGTGCTCTACCATTGAGCTAGTTCCGCGGCGACTCCCCTCTCGACTATACCTCGGGGTTTTGTATTTACGACAGCTCAGAGCCCGGTAAACTAGCGCCGCCCCTCGACCACCGCGGGAAGACGTACAACGTCTTTTCCCAGCGGCCGCACGTAAGACTTGGTCGGAAGTCGGGGATAGCCAAAGGCATTTCAGACTGCTGAAGCCAGAACCTTCGTAAAGCATTTTGTAGAGCACAGACGTACGGGACGAGGGATTCCGTAAGGACACATATCAAAGCTGCAGTCCATATTGCCAGTGCTGTTCGGCGTTTTAACAGTGTTTTATAGTGCCGAATGAGGTATGATTGCCTTTTTTTTATGCAGGAATAAATTATAAAAAATTCAAGTCGAGAAAAAATGCGCCGTTTTTTCTGGAAGCGGGAATCAAACCCACAACCTCCGCATAACGCGTGCGGTGCTCTACCATTGAGCTAGTTCCGCGGCGACTCCCCTCTCGACTATACCGCGGGGTTTTGTATTTACGACTGCTCAGAGCCCGGTCAACTAGCGCCGCCCCTCGATCACCGCGGGAAGACGTAGAACGTCTTTTCCCAGCGGCCGCACGTAAGACGTAATCGGAAGTCGGGGATAGCCATAGGCATTTCAGACTGCTGAAGCCAGAACCCTCGTAATGCATTTTCTAGAGCAGAGACGTACGGGACGAGGGATTCCGTAAGGACACATATCAAAGTTGCAGTCCTTATTGCCAGTGCTGTTCGGCGTTTTAACAGTGTTTTATAGTGCCGAATGAGGTATGATTGCCTTTTTTTATACAGGAATAAATAATAGAAAATTCAAGTCGAGAAAAAAATGCGCCGTTTTTTCCGGAAGCGGGTATCGAACCCACAACCTCCGCATAATGCGTGCGGTGCTCTACCATTGAGCTAGTTCCGCGGTGACTCCCCTCTCGACTATACCGCGGGGTTTTGTATTTACGACTGCTCAGAGCCCGGTCAACTAGCACCGCCCCTCGACCACCGCGGGAAGACGTAGAACGTCTTTTCCCAGCGGCCGCACGTAAGACGTGGTGGGAAGTCGGGGATAGCCAAAGGCATTTCAGACTGCTGAAGCAGAACCCTCGTAATGCATTTTGTAGAGCAGAGACGTACGGGACGAGGGATTCCGTAAGGACACATATCATAGTTGCAGTCCTTATTGCCAGTGCTGTTCGGCGTTTTAACAGTGTTTTATAGTGCCGAATGAGGTATGATTGCCTTTTTTCATGCAGGAATAAATAATAGAAAATTCAAGTCGAGAAAAAATGCGCCGTTTTTTCCGGAAGCGGGAATCGAATCCACAACCTCCGCATAACGCGTGCGGTGCTCTACCATTGAGCTAGTTCCGCGGCGACTCCCCTCTCGACTATACCGCGGGGTTTTGTATTTACGACTGCTCAGAGCCCGGTCAACTAGCGCCGCCCCTCGACCACCGCGGGAAGACGTAGAACGTCTTTTCCCAGCGGCCGCACGTAAGACGTGGTCGGAAGTCGGGGATAGCCAAAGGCATTTCAGACTGCTGAAGCCAGAACCTTCGTAGTGCATTTTGTAGAGCAGAGACGTACGGGACGAGGGATTCCGTAAGGACACATATCAAAGTTGCAGTCCTTATTGCCAGTGCTGTTCGGCGTTTTAACAGTGTTTTATAGAGCCGAATGAGGTATGATTGCCCCTTTTTTATGCAGGAATAAATAATAGAAAATTCAAGTCGAGAAAATATGCGCCGTTTTTTCTGGAAGCGGGAATCGAACCCACAACCTCCGCAGAACGCGTGCGGTGCTCTACCATTGAGCTAGTTCCGCGGCGACTCCCCTCTCGACTATACCGCGGGGTTTTGTATTTACGACTGCTCAGAGCCCGGTCAACTAGCGCCGCCCCTCCACCACCGCGGGAAGACGTAGAACGTCTTTTCCCAGCGGCCGCACGTAAGACGTTGTCGGAAGTCGGGGATAGCCAAAGGCATTTCAGACTGCTGAAGCCAGAATCCTCGTAATGCATTTTGAAGAGCAGAGATGTACGGGACGAGGGATTCCGTAAGGACACATATCAAAGTTGCAGTCCTTATTGCCAGTGCTGTTCGGCGTTTTAACAGTGTTTTATTGTGCCGAATAAGGTATGATTGCCTTTTTTTTATGCAGGAATAAATAATAGAAAATTCAAGTCGAGAAAAAATGCGCCGTTTTTTCCGGAAGCGGGAATCGAACCCACAACCTCCGCATAACGCGTGCGGTGCTCTACCATTAAGCTAGTTCCGCGGCGACTCCCCTCTCGACTATACCGCGGGGTTTTGTATTTAGGACTACTCAGAGCCCGGTCAACTAGCGCCGCCCCTCGATCACCGCGGGAAGGCGTAGAACGTCTTTTCCCAGCGGCCGCACGTAAGACGTGGTCGGAAGTCAAGGATAGCCGAAGGCATTTCAGACTGCTGAAGCCAGAACCCTCGTAATGCATTTTGTAGAGCAGAGACGTACGGGACGAGGGATTCCGTAAGGACACATATCAAAGTTGCAGTCCTTATTGCCAGTGCTGTTCGGTGTTTTAACAGTATTTTAAAGTGCCGAATGAGGTATGATTGCCTTTTTTTATGCAGGAATAAATAATAGAAAATTCAAGTCGAGAAAACATGCGCCGTTTTTTTCTGGAAGCGGGAATCGAACCCACAACCTCCGCATAAGGCGTGCGGTGCTCTACCATTGAGCTAGTTCCGCGGTGACTCCCCTCTCGACTATATCGCGGGGTTTTGTATTTACGACTGCTCAGAGCCCGGTCAACTAGCGCCGCCCCTCGACCACCGCGGGAAGACGTAGACCGTCTTTTCCCAGCGGCCGCACGTAAGACGTGGTCGGAAGTCGGGGATAGCCAAAGGCATTTCAGACTGCTGAAGCCAGAACCCTCGTAATGCATTTTGTAGAGCAGAGACGTACGGGACGAGGGATTCCGTAAGGACACATATCAAAGTTGCAGTCCTAATGCTAGTGCTGTTCGGCGCTTTAACAGTGTTTTATAGTGCCGAATGAGGTATGATTGCCTTTTTTTATGCAGGAATAAATAATAGAAAATTCAAGTCGAGAAAAAATGCGCCGTTTTTTCCGGAAGCGGGAATCGAACCCACAACCTCCGCATAACGCGTGCGGTGCTCTACCATTGAGCTAGTTCCGCGGCGACTCCCCTCTCGACTATACAGCGGGGTTTTGTATTTACGACTGCTCAGAGCCCGGTCAACTAGCGCCGCCCCTCGACCACCGCGGGAAGACGTAGAACGTCTTTTCCCAGCGGCCGCACGTAAGACGTGGTCGGAAGTCGGGGATAGCCAAAGGCATTTCAGACTGCTGAAGCAGAACCCTCGTAATGCATTTTGTAGAGCAGAGACGTACGGGACGAGGGATTCCGTAAGGACACATATCATAGTTGCAGTCCTTATTGCCAGTGCTGTTCGGCGTTTTAACAGTGTTTTATAGTGCCGAATGAGGTATGATTGCCTTTTTTATGCAGGAATAAATAATAGAAAATTCAAGTCGAGAAAAAATGCGCCGTTTTTCCGGAAGCGGGAATTGAACCCACAACCTCCGCATAACGCGTGCGGTGCTCTACCATTGAGCTAGTTCCGCGGCGACTCCCCTCTCGACTATACCTCGGGGTTTTGTATTTACGACAGCTCAGAGCCCGGTCAACTAGCGCCGCCCCTCGACCACCGCGGGAAGACGTAGAACGTCTTTTCCCAGCGGCCGCACGTAAGACTTGGTCGGAAGTCGGGGATAGCCAAAGGCATTTCAGACTGCTGAAGCAGAACCCTCGTAATGCATTTTGTAGAGCAGAGACGTACGGGACGAGGGATTCCGTAAGGACACATATCAAAGTTGCAGTCCTTATTGCCAGTGCTGTTCGGCGTTTTAACAGTGTTTTATAGTGCCGAATGAGGCATGATTGCCCTTTTTTTATGCAGGAATAAATAATAGAAAATTCAAGTCGAGAAAAAATGCGCCGTTTTTTCCGGAAGCGGGAATCGAACCCACAACCTCCGCATAACGCGTGCGGTGCTCTACCATTGAGCTAGTTCCGCGGCGACTCCCCTCTCGACTATACCGCGGGGTTTTGTATTTACGACTGCTCAGAGCCCGGTCAACTAGCGCCGCCCCTCGACCACCGCTGGAAGACGTAGAACGTCTTTTCCCAGCGGCCGCACGTAAGACGTGGTCGGAAGTCGGGGATAGCCAAAGGCATTTCAGACTGCTGAAGCCAGAACCCTCGTAATGCATTTTGTAGAGCAGAGACGTACGGGACGAGGGATTCCGTAAGGACACATATCAAAGTTGCAGTCCTTATTGCCAGTGCTGTTCGGCGTTTTAACAGTGTTTTATAGTGCCGAATGAGGTATGATTGCCTTTTTATTATGCAGGAATAAATAATAGAAAATTCAAGTCGAGAAAAAATGCGCCGTTTTTTCCGGAAGCTCGAATCGAACCCACAACCTCCGCATAACGCGTGCGGTGCTCTACCATTCAGCTAGTTCCGCGGCGACTCCCCTCTCGACTGTACCGCGGGGTATTGTATTTGCGACTGCTCAGAGCCCGGTCAACTAGCGCCGCCCCTCGACCACCGCGGGAAGACGTAGAACGTCTTTTCCCAGCGGCCGCACGTAAGATGTGGTCGGAAGTCGGGGATAGCCAAAGGCATTTCAGACTGCTGAAGCAGAACCCTCGTAATGCATTGTGTAGAGCAGAGACATACGGGACGAGGGATTCCGTAAGGACACATATCATAGTTGCAGTCCTTATTGCCAGTGCTGTTCGGCGTTTTAACAGTGTTTTATAGTGCCGAATGAGGTATGATTGCCTTTTTATGCAGGAATAAATAATAGAAAATTCAAGTCGAGAAAAAATGCGCCGTTTTTCCGGAAGCGGGAATTGAACCCACAACCTCCGCATAACGCGTGCGGTGCTCTACCATTGAGCTAGTTCCGCGGCGACTCCCCTCTCGACTATACCTCGGGGTTTTGTATTTACGACAGCTCAGAGCCCGGTCAACTAGCGCCGCCCCTCGACCACCGCGGGAAGACGTAGAACGTCTTTTCCCAGCGGCCGCACATAAGACTTGGTCGGAAGTCGGGGATAGCCAAAGGCATTTCAGACTGCTGAAGCCAGAACCTTCGTAAAGCATTTTGTAGAGCAGAGACGTACGTGACGAGGGATTCCGTAAGGACACATATCAAAGCTGCAGTCCATATTGCCAGTGCTGTTCGGCGTTTTAACAATGTTTTATAGTGCCGAATGAGGTATGATTGCCCTTTTTTATGCAAGAATAAATAATAGAAAATTCAAGTCGAGAAAAAATGCGCCGTTTTTTCCGGAAGCGGGAATCGAACCCACAACCTCCGCATAACGCGTGCGGTGCTCTACCATTGAGCTAGTTCCGCGGCGACTCCCCTCTCGACTATACCTCGGGGTTTTGTATTTACGACAGCTCAGAGCCCGGTCAACTAGCGCCGCCCCTCGACCACCGCGGGAAGACGTAGAACGTCTTTTCCCAGCGGCCGCACATAAGACTTGGTCGGAAGTCGGGGATAGCCAAAGGCATTTCAGACTGCTGAAGCCAGAACCTTCGTAAAGCATTTTGTAGAGCAGAGACGTACGTGACGAGGGATTCCGTAAGGACACATATCAAAGCTGCAGTCCATATTGCCAGTGCTGTTCGGCGTTTTAACAATGTTTTATAGTGCCGAATGAGGTATGATTGCCCTTTTTTATGCAAGAATAAATAATAGAAAATTCAAGTCGAGAAAAAATGCGCCGTTTTTTCCGGAAGCGGGAATCGAACACACAACCTCCGCATAACGCGTGCGGTGCTCTACCATTGAGCTAGTTCCGCGGCGACTCCCCTCTCGACTATACCGCGGGGTTTTGTATTTACGACTGCTCGGAGCCCGGTCAACTAGCGCCACCCCTCGACCACCGCGGGAAGACGTAGAACGTCTTTTCCCAGCGGCCGCAGGTAAGACGTGGTCGGAAGTCGGGGATAGCCAAAGGCATTTCAGACTGCTGAAGCCAGAACCCTCGTAATGCATTTTGTAGAGCAGAGACGTACGGGACGAGGGATTCCGTAAGGACACATATCAAAGTTGCACTCCTTAATGCCAGTGCTGTTCGGCGTTTTAACAGTGTTTTATAGTGCCGAATGAGGTATGATTGCCTTTTTGTATGCAGGAATAAATAATAGAAAATTCAAGTCGAGAAAAAATGCGCCGTTTTTTCCGGAAGCGGGAATCGAACCCACAACCTCCGCATAACGCGTGCGGTGCTCTACCATTCAGCTAGTTCCGCGGCGACTCCCCTCTCGACTGTACCGCGGGGTATTGTATTTACGACTGCTCAGAGCCCGGTCAATTAGCGCCGCCCCTCGACCACCGCGGGAAGACGTAGAACGTCTTTTCCCAGCGGCCGCACGTAAGATGTGGTCGGAAGTCGGGGATAGCCAAAGGCATTTCAGACTGCTGAAGCAGAACCCTCGTAATGCATTGTGTAGAGCAGAGACATACGGGACGAGGGATTCCGTAAGGACACATATCATAGTTGCAGTCCTTATTGCCAGTGCTGTTCGGCGTTTTAACCGTGTTTTATAGTGCCGAATGAGGTATGATCGCCTTTTTTTATGCAGGAATAAATAATAGAAAATTCAAGTCGAGAAAAAATGCGCCGTTTTTTCCGGAAGCGGGAATCAAACCCACAACCTCCGCATAACGCGTGCGGTGCTCTACCATTGAGCTAGTTCCGCGGCGACTCCCCTCTCGACTATACCTCGGGGTTTTGTATTTACGACAGCTCAGAGCCCGGTCAACTAGCGCCGCCCCTCGACCACCGCGGGAAGACGTAGAACGTCTTTTCCAAGCGGCCGCACATAAGACTTGGTCGGAAGTCGGGGATAGCCAAAGGCATTTCAGACTGCTGAAGCCAGAACCTTCGTAAAGCATTTTGTAGAGCAGAGACGTACGTGACGAGGGATTCCGTAAGGACACATATCAAAGCTGCAGTCCATATTGCCAGTGCTGTTCGGCGTTTTAACAATGTTTTATAGTGCCGAATGAGGTATGATTGCCTTTTATTTGTGCAGGAATAAATAATAGAAAATTCAAGTCGAGAAAAAATGCGCCGTTTTTTCCGGAAGCGGGAATCGAACCCACAACCTGCGCATAACGCGTGCGGTGCTCTACCATTGAGCTAGTTCCGCGGCGACTCCCCTCTCGACTATACCGCGGGGTTTTGTATTTACGACTGCTCAGAGCCCGGTCAACTAGCGCCGCCCCTCGACCACCGCGGGAAGACGTAGAACGTCTTTTCCCAACGGCCGCAAGTAAGACGTGGTCGGAAGGAGGGGGATAGCCAAAGGCATTTCAGACTGCTGAAGCCAGAACCCTCGTAATACATTTTGTAGAGCAGAGACGTACCGGACGAGGGATTCCGTAAGGACACATATCAAAGTTGCAGTCCTTATTGCCAGTGGTGTTCGGCGTTTTAACAGTGTTTTATAGTGCCGAATGATGTATGATTGCCTTTTTTATGCAGGAATAAATAATAGAAAATTCAAGTCGAGAAAAAATGCGCCGTTTTTTCCAGAAGCGGGAATCGAACCCACAACCTCCGCATAACGCGTGCGGTGCTCTACCATTGAGCTAGTTCCGCGGTGACTCCCCTCTCGACTATACCTCGGGGGTTTGTATTTACGACAGCTCAGAGCCCGGTCAACTAGCGCCACCCCTCGACCACCGCGGGAAGACGTAGAACGTCTTTTCCCAGCGGCCGCACGTAAGACTTGGTCGGAAGTCGGGGATAGCCAAAGGCATTTCAGACTGCTGAAGCAGAACCCTCGTAATGCATTTTGTAGAGCAGAGACGTACGGGACGAGGGATTCCGTAAGGACACATATCAAATTTGCAGTCCTTATTGCCAGTGCTGTTCGGCGTTTTAACAGTGTTTTATAGTGCCGAATGAGGCATGATTGCCCTTTTTTATGCAGGAATAAATAATAGAAAATTCAAGTCGAGAAAAAATGCGCCGTTTTTTCCGGAAGCGGGAATCGAACCCACAACCTCCGCATAACGCGTGCGGTGCTCTACCATTCAGCTAGTTCCGCGGCGACTCCCCTCTCGACTGTACCGCGGGGTATTGTATTTACGACTGCTCAGAGCCCGGTCAACTAGCGCCGCCCCTCGACCACCGCGGGAAGACGTAGAACGTCTTTTCCCAGCGGCCGCACGTAAGATGTGGTCGGAAGTCGGGGATAGCCAAAGGCATTTCAGACTGCTGAAGCAGAACCCTCGTAATGCATTGTGTAGAGCAGAGACATACGGGACGAGGGATTCCGTAAGGACACATATCATAGTTGCAGTCCTTATTGCCAGGGCTGTTCGGCGTTTTAACAGTGTTTTATAGTGCCGAATGAGGTATGATTGCCTTTTTTATGCAGGAATAAATAATAGAAAATTCAAGTCGAGAAAAAATGCGCCGTTTTTCCGGAAGCGGGAATTGAACCCACAACCTCCGCATAACGCGTGCGGTGCTCTACCATTGAGCTAGTTCCGCGGCGACTCCCCTCTCGACTATACCTCGGGGTTTTGTATTTACGACAGCTCAGAGCCCGGTCAACTAGCGCCGCCCCTCGACCACCGCGGGAAGACGTAGAACGTCTTTTCCCAGCGGCCGCACGTAAGACTTGGTCGGAAGTCGGGGATAGCCAAAGGCATTTCAGACTGCTGAAGCCAGAACCTTCGTAAAGCATTTTGTAGAGCAGAGACGTACGGGACGAGGGATTCCGTAAGGACACATATCAAAGCTGCAGTCCATATTGCCAGTGCTGTTCGGCGTTTTAACAATGTTTTATAGTGCCGAATGAGGTATGATTGCCCTTTTTTATGCAAGAATAAATAATAGAAAATTCAAGTCGAGAAAAAATGCGCCGTTTTTTCCGGAAGCGGGAATCGAACCCACAACCTCCGCATAACGCCTGCGGTGCTCTACCATTAAGCTAGTTCCGCGGCGACTCCCCTCTCGACTATACCGCGGGGTTTTGTATTGACTACTGCTCAGAGCCCGGTCAACTAGCGCCGCCCATCGACCACCGCGGGAAAACGTAGAACGTCTTTTCCCAGCGGCTGCACGTAAGACGTGGTCGGAAGTCGGGGATAGCCAAAGGCATTTCAGACTGCTGAAGCCAGAACCCTCGTAATGCATTTTGTAGAGCAGAGACGTACGGGACGAGGGATTCCGTAAGGACACATATCAAAGTTGCAGTCCTTAATGCCAGTGCTGTTCGGCGTTTTAACAGTGTTTTATAGTGCCGAATGAGGTATGATTGCCTTTTTGTATGCAGGAATAAATAATAGAAAATTCAAGTCGAGAAAAAATGCGCCGTTTTTTCCGGAAGCGGGAATCGAACCCACAACCTCCGCATAACGCGTGCGGTGCTCTACCATTCAGCTAGTTCCGCGGCGACTCCCCTCTCGACTGTACCGCGGGGTATTGTATTTACGACTGCTCAGAGCCCGGTCAACTAGCGCCGCCCCTCGACCACCGCGGGAAGACGTAGAACGTCTTTTCCCAGCGGCCGCACGTAAGATGTGGTCGGAAGTCGGGGATAGCCAAAGGCATTTCAGACTGCTGAAGCAGAACCCTCGTAATGCATTGTGTAGAGCAGAGACATACGGGACGAGGGATTCCGTAAGGACACATATCATAGTTGCAGTCCTTATTGCCAGTGCTGTTCGGCGTTTTAACCGTGTTTTATAGTGCCGAATGAGGTATGATCGCCTTTTTTTATGCAGGAATAAATAATAGAAAATTCAAGTCGAGAAAAAATGCGCCGTTTTTTCCGGAAGCGGGAATCAAACCCACAACCTCCGCATAACGCGTGCGGTGCTCTACCATTGAGCTAGTTCCGCGGCGACTCCCCTCTCGACTATACCTCGGGGTTTTGTATTTACGACAGCTCAGAGCCCGGTCAACTAGCGCCGCCCCTCGACCACCGCGGGAAGACGTAGAACGTCTTTTCCCAGCGGCCGCACGTAAGACTTGGTCGGAAGTCGGGGATAGCCAAAGGCATTTCAGACTGCTGAAGCCAGAACCTTCGTAAAGCATTTTGTAGAGCAGAGACGTACGTGACGAGGGATTCCGTAAGGACACATATCAAAGCTGCAGTCCATATTGCCAGTGCTGTTCGGCGTTTTAACAATGTTTTATAGTGCCGAATGAGGTATGATTGCCCTTTTTTATGCAAGAATAAATATTAGAAAATTCAAGTCGAGAAAAAATGCGCCGTTTTTTCCGGAAGCGGGAATCGAACCCACAACCTCCGCATAACGCGTGCGGTGCTCTACCATTAAGCTAGTTCCGCGGCGACTCCCCTCTCGACTATACCGCGGGGTTTTGTATTGACTACTGCTCAGAGCCCGGTCAACTAGCGCCGCCCATCGACCACCGCGGGAAAACGTAGAACGTCTTTTCCCAGCGGCCGCACGTAAGACGTGGTCGGAAGTCGGGGATAGCCAAAGGCATTTCAGACTGCTGAAGCCAGAACCCTCGTAATGCATTTTGTAGAGCAGAGACGTACGGGACGAGGGATTCCGTAAGGACACATATCAAAGTTGCAGTCCTTAATGCCAGTGCTGTTCGGCGTTTTAACAGTGTTTTATAGTGCCGAATGAGGTATGATTGCCTTTTTTTATGCAGGAATAAATAATAGAAAATTCAAGTCGAGAAAAAATGCGCCGTTTTTTCCGGAAGCGGGAATCGAACCCACAACCTCCGCATAACGCGTGCGGTGCTCTACCATTCAGCTAGTTCCGCGGCGACTCCCCTCTCGACTGTACCGCGGGGTATTGTATTTACGACTGCTCAGAGCCCGGTCAACTAGCGCCGCCCCTCGACCACCGCGGGAAGACGTAGAACGTCTTTTCCCAGCGGCCGCACGTTAGATGTGGTCGGAAGTCGGGGATAGCCAAAGGCATTTCAGACTGCTGAAGCAGAACCCTCGTAATGCATTGTGTAGAGCAGAGACATACGGGACGAGGGATTCCGTAAGGACACATATCATAGTTGCAGTCCTTATTGCCAGTGCTGTTCGGCGTTTTAACCGTGTTTTATAGTGCCGAATGAGGTATGATCGCCTTTTTTTATGCAGGAATAAATAATAGAAAATTCAAGTCGAGAAAAAATGCGCCGTTTTTTCCGGAAGCGGGAATCAAACCCACAACCTCCGCATAACGCGTGCGGTGCTCTACCATTGAGCTAGTTCCGCGGCGACTCCCCTCTCGACTATACCTCGGGGTTTTGTATTTACGACAGCTCAGAGCCCGGTCAACTAGCGCCGCCCCTCGACCACCGCGGGAAGACGTAGAACGTCTTTTCCCAGCGGCCGCACGTAAGACTTGGTCGGAAGTCGGGGATAGCCAAAGGCATTTCAGACTGCTGAAGCCAGAACCTTCGTAAAGCATTTTGTAGAGCAGAGACGTACGTGACGAGGGATTCCGTAAGGACACATATCAAAGCTGCAGTCCATATTGCCAGTGCTGTTCGGCGTTTTAACAATGTTTTATAGTGCCGAATGTGGTATGATTGCCCTTTTTTATGCAAGAATAAATATTAGAAAATTCAAGTCGAGAAAAAATGCGCCGTTTTTTCCGGAAGCGGGAATCGAACCCACAACCTCCGCATAACGCGTGCAGTGCTCTACCATTGAGCTAGTTCCGCGGCGACTCCCCTCTCGACTATACCGCGGGGTTTTGTATTTACGACTGCTCAGAGCCCGCTCAACTAGCGCCGCCCCTCGACCACCGCTGGAAGACGTAGAACGTCTTTTCCCAGCGGCCGCACGTAAGACGTGGTTGGAAGTCGGGGATTGCCAAAGGCATTTCAGACTGCTGAAGCCAGAACCCTCGTAATGCATTTTGTAGAGCAGAGACGTACGGGACGAGGGATTCCGTAAGGACACATATCAAAGTTGCAGTCCTTAATGCCAGTGCTGTTCGGCGTTTTAACAGTGTTTTATAGTGCCGAATGAGGTATGATTGCCTTTTTTTATGCAGGAATAAATAATAGAAAATTCAAGTCGAGAAAAAATGCGCCGTTTTTTCCGGAAGCGGGAATCGAACCCACAACCTCCGCATAACGCGTGCGGTGCTCTACCATTCAGCTAGTTCCGCGGCGACTCCCCTCTCGACTGTAACGCGGGGTATTGTATTTACGACTGCTCAGAGCCCGGTCAACTAGCGCCGCCCCTCGACCACCGCGGGAAGACGTAGAACGTCTTTTCCCAACGGCCGCAAATAAGACGTGGTCGGAAGATGGGGATAGCCAAAGGCATTTCAGACTGCTGAAGCCAGAACCCTCGTAATACATTTTGTAGAGCAGAGACGTACCGGACGAGGGATTCCGTAAGGACACATATCAAAGTTGCAGTCCTTATTGCCAGTGGTGTTCGGCGTTTTAACAGTGTTTTATAGTGCCGACTGATGTATGATTGCCTTTTTTATGCAGGAATAAATAATAGAAAATTCAAGTCGAGAAAAAATGCGCCGTTTTTTCCAGAAGCGGGAATCGAACCCACAACCTCCGCATAACGCGTGCGGTGCTCTACCATTGAGCTAGTTCCGCGGCGACTCCCCTCTCGACTATACCTCGGGGTTTTGTATTTACGACAGCTCAGAGCACGGTCAACTAGCGCCGCCCCTCGACCACCGCGGGAAGACGTAGAACGTCTTTTCCCAGCGGCCGCACGTAAGACTTGGTCGGAAGTCGGAGATAGCCAAAGGCATTTCAGACTGCTGAAGCAGAACCCTCGTAATGCATTTTGTAGAGCAGAGACGTACGGGACGAGGGATTCCGTAAGGACACATATCAAAGTTGCAGTCCTTATTGCCAGTGCTGTTCGGCGTTTTAACAGTGTTTTATAGTGCCGAATGAGGCATGATTGCCCTTTTTTTATGCAGGAATAAATAATAGAAAATTCAAGTCGAGAAAAAATGCGCCGTTTTTTCCGGAAGCGGGAATCGAACCCACAACCTCCGCATAACGCGTGCGGTGCTCTACCATTGAGCTAGTTCCGCGGCGACTCCCCTCTCGACTATACCGCGGGGTTTTGTATTTACGACTGCTCAGAGCCCGGTCAACTAGCGCCGCCCCTCGACCACCGCTGGAAGACGTAGAACGTCTTTTCCCAGCGGCCGCACGTAAGACGTGGTCGGAAGTCGGGGATAGCCAAAGGCATTTCAGACTGCTGAAGCCAGAACCCTCGTAATGCATTTTGTAGAGCAGAGACGTACGGGACGAGGGATTCCGTAAGGACACATATCAAAGTTGCAGTCCTTATTGCCAGTGCTGTTCGGCGTTTTAACAGTGTTTTATAGTGCCGAATGAGGTATGATTGCCTTTTTATTATGCAAGAATAAATAATAGAAAATTCAAGTCGAGAAAAAATGCGCCGTTTTTTCCGGAAGCGGGAATCGAACCCACAACCTCCGCATAACGCGTGCGGTGCTCTACCATTCAGCTAGTTCCGCGGCGACTCCCCTCTCGACTGTACCGCGGGGTATTGTATTTACGACTGCTCAGAGCCCGGTCAACTAGCGCCGCCCCTCGACCACCGCGGGAAGACGTAGAACGTCTTTTCCCAGCGGCCGCACGTAAGATGTGGTCGGAAGTCGGGGATAGCCAAAGGCATTTCAGACTGCTGAAGCAGAACCCTCGTAATGCATTGTGTAGAGCAGAGACATACGGGACGAGGGATTCCGTAAGGACACATATCATAGTTGCAGTCCTTATTGCCAGGGCTGTTCGGCGTTTTAACAGTGTTTTATAGTGCAGAATGAGGTATGATTGCCTTTTTTATGCAGGAATAAATAATAGAAAATTCAAGTCGAGAAAAAATGCGCCGTTTTTCCGGAAGCGGGAATTGAACCCACAACCTCCGCATAACGCGTGCGGTGCTCTACCATTGAGCTAGTTCCGCGGCGACTCCCCTCTCGACTATACCTCGGGGTTTTGTATTTACGACAGCTCAGAGCCCGGTCAACTAGCGCCGCCCCTCGACCACCGCGGGAAGACGTAGAACGTCTTTTCCCAGCGGCCGCACGTAAGACTTGGTCGGAAGTCGGGGATAGCCAAAGGCATTTCAGACTGCTGAAGCCAGAACCTTCGTAAAGCATTTTGTAGAGCAGAGACGTACGGGACGAGGGATTCCGTAAGGACACATATGAAAGCTGCAGTCCATATTGCCAGTGCTGTTCGGCGGTTTAACAATGTTTTATAGTGCCGAATGAGGTATGATTGCCCTTTTTTATGCAAGAATAAATAATAGAAAATTCAAGTCGAGAAAAAATGCGCCGTTTTTTCCGGAAGCGGGAATCGAACCCACAACCTCCGCATAACGCGTGCGGTGCTCTACCATTAAGCTAGTTCCGCGGCGACTCCCCTCTCGACTATACCGCGGGGTTTTGTATTTACTACTGCTCAGAGCCCGGTCAACTAGCGCCGCCCATCGACCACCGCGGGAAAACGTAGAACGTCTTTTCCCAGCGGCCGCACGTAAGACGTGGTCGGAAGTCGGGGATAGCCAAAGGCATTTCAGACTGCTGAAGCCAGAACCCTCGTAATGCATTTTGTAGAGCAGAGACGTACGGGACGAGGGATTCCGTAAGGACACATATCAAAGTTGCAGTCCTTAATGCCATTGCTGTTCGGCGTTTTAACAGTGTTTTATAGTGCCGAATGAGGTATGATTGCCTTTTTTTATGCAGGAATAAATAATAGAAAATTCAAGTCGAGAAAAAATGCGCCGTTTTTTCCGGAAGCGGGAATCGAACCCACAACCTCCGCATAACGCGTGCGGTGCTCTACCATTGAGCTAGTTCCGCGGCGACTTCCCTCTCGACTATACCGCGAGGTTTTGTATGTACGACGGCTCAGAGCCCGGTCAACTAGCGCCGCCCCTAAACCACCGCGGGAAGACGTAGAACGTCTTTTCCAAGCGGCCGCACGTAAGACGTGGTCGGAAGTCGGGGATAGCCAAAGGCATTTCAGATTGCTGAAGCCAGAACCCTCGTAATGCATTTTGTAGAGCAGAGACGTACGGGACGAGGGATTCTGTAAGGACACATATCAAAGTTGCAGTCCTTAATGCCAGTGCTGTTCGGCGTTTTAACAGTGTTTTATAGTGCCGAATGAGGTATGATTGCCTTTTTTTATGCAGGAATAAATAATAGAAAATTCAAGTCGAGAAAAAATGCGCCGTTTTTTCCGGAAGCGGGAATCGTACCCACAACCTGCGCATAACGCGTGCGGTGCTCTACCATTGAGCAAGTTCCGCGGCGACTCCCCTCTCGACTATACCGCGGGGTTTTGTATTTACGACTGCTCAGAGCCCGGTCAACTAGCGCCGCCCCTCGACCACCGCGGGAAGACGTAGAACGTCTTTTCCCAGCGGCCGCAAGTAAGACGTGGTCGGAAGTTGGGGATAGCCAAAGGCATTTCAGACTGCTGAAGCCAGAACCCTCGTAATACATTTTGTAGAGCAGAGACGTACCGGACGAGGGATTCCGTAAGGACACATATCAAAGTTGCAGTCCTTATTGCCAGTGGTGTTCGGCGTTTTAACAGTGTTTTATAGTGCCGAATGATGTATGATTGCCTTTTTGTTATGCAGGAATAAATAATAGAAAATTCAAGTCGAGAAAAAATGCGCCGTTTTTTCCGGAAGCGGGAATCGAACCCACAACCTCCGCATAACGCGTGCGGTGCTCTACCATTAAGCTAGTTCCGCGGCGACTCCCCTCTCGACTATACCGCGGGGTTTTGTATTTACTACTGCTCAGAGCCCGGTCAACTAGCGCCGCCCATCGACCACCGCGGGAAAACGTAGAACGTCTTTTCCCAGCGGCCGCACGTAAGACGTGGTCGGAAGTCGGGGATAGCCAAAGGCATTTCTGACTGCTGAAGCCAGAACCCTCGTAATGCATTTTGTAGAGCAGAGACGTACGGGACGAGGGATTCCGTAAGGACACATATCAAAGTTGCAGTCCTCATTGCCAGTGCTGTTCGGCGTTTTAACAGTGTTTTATAGTGCCGAATGAGGTATGATTGCCTTTTTTATGCAGGAATAAATAATAGAAAATTCAAGTCGAGAAAAAATGCGCCGTTTTTTCTGGAAGCGGGAATCAAACCCACAACCTCCGCATAACGCGTGCGGTGCTCTACCATTGAGCTAGTTCCGCGGCGACTCCCCTCTCGACTATACCGCGGGGTTTTGTATTTACGACTGCTCAGAGCCCGGTCAACTAGCGCCGCCCCTAAACCACCGCGGGAAGACGTAGAACGTCTTTTCCCAGCGGCCGCACGTAAGACGTGGTCGGAAGTCGGGGATAGCCAAAGGCATTTCAGACTGCTGAAGCAGAACCCTCGTAATGCATTTTGTAGAGCAGAGACGTACGGGACGAGGGATTCCGTAAGGACACATATCATAGTTGCAGTCCTTATTGCCAGTGCTGTTCGGCGTTTTAACAGTGTTTTATAGTGCCGAATGAGGTATGATTGCCTTTTTTATGCAGGAATAAATAATAGAAAATTCAAGTCGACAAAAAATGCGCCGTTTTTCCGGAAGCGGGAATTGAACCCACAACCTCCGCATAACGCGTGCGGTGCTCTACCATTGAGCTAGTTCCGCGGCGACTTCCCTCTCGACTATACCGCGAGGTTTTGTATGTACGACGGCTCAGAGCCCGGTCAACTAGCGCCGCCCCTAAACCACCGCGGGAAGACGTAGAACGTCTTTTCCAAGCGGCCGCACGTAAGACGTGGTCGGAAGTCGGGGATAGCCAAAGGCATTTCAGATTGCTGAAGCCAGAACCCTCGTAATGCATTTTGTAGAGCAGAGACGTACGGGACGAGGGATTCTGTAAGGACACATATCAAAGTTGCAGTCCTTAATGCCAGCGCTGTTCGGCGTTTTAACAGTGTTTTATAGTGCCGAATGAGGTATGATTGCCTTTTTTTTATGCACGAATAAATAAGAGAAAATTCAAGTCGAGAAAAAATGCGCCGTTTTTTCCGGAAGCGGGAATCGTACCCACAACCTGCGCATAACGCGTGCGGTGCTCTACCATTGAGCAAGTTCCGCGGCGACTCCCCTCTCGACTATACCGCGGGGTTTTGTATTTACGACTGCTCAGAGCCCGGTCAACTAGCGCCGCCCCTCGACCACCGCGGGAAGACGTAGAACGTCTTTTCCCAGCGGCCGCAAGTAAGACGTGGTCGGAAGTTGGGGATAGCCAAAGGCATTTCAGACTGCTGAAGCCAGAACCCTCGTAATACATTTTGTAGAGCAGAGACGTACCGGACGAGGGATTCCGTAAGGACACATATCAAAGTTGCAGTCCTTATTGCCAGTGGTGTTCGGCGTTTTAACAGTGTTTTATAGTGCCGAATGATGTATGATTGCCTTTTTGTTATGCAGGAATAAATAATAGAAAATTCAAGTCGAGAAAAAATGCGCCGTTTTTTCCAGAAGCGGGAATCGAACCCACAACCTCCGCATAACGCGTGCGGTGCTCTACCATTGAGCTAGTTCCGCGGCGCCTCCCCTCTCGACTATACCGCGGGGTTTTGTATTTACGACTGCTCAGAGCCCGGTCAACTAGCGCCGCCCCTAAACCACCGCGGGAAGACGTAGAACGTCTTTTCCCAGCGGCCGCACGTAAGACGTGGTCGGAAGTCGGGGATAGCCAAAGGCATTTCAGACTGCTGAAGCAGAACCCTCGTAATGCATTTTGTAGAGCAGAGACGTACGGGACGAGGGATTCCGTAAGGACACATATCATAGTTGCAGTCCTTATTGCCAGTGCTGTTCGGCGTTTTAACAGTGTTTTATAGTGCCGAATGAGGTATGATTGCCTTTTTTATGCAGGAATAAATAATAGAAAATTCAAGTCGACAAAAAATGCGCCGTTTTTCCGGAAGCGGGAATTGAACCCACAACCTCCGCATAACGCGTGCGGTGCTCTACCATTGAGCTAGTTCCGCGGCGACTCCCCTCTCGACTATACCTCGGGGTTTTGTATTTACGACCGCTCAGAGCCCGGGCAACTAGCGCCGCCCCTCGACCACCGCGGGAAGACGTAGAACGTCTTTTCCCAGCGGCCGCACGTAAGACTTGGTCGGAAGTCGGGGATAGCCAAAGGCATTTCAGACTGCTGAAGCCAGAACCTTCGTAAAGCATTTTGTAGAGCAGAGACGTACGGGACGAGGGATTCCGTAAGGACACATATCAAAGCTGCAGTCCATATTGCCAGTGCTGTTCGGCGTTTTAACAATGTTTTATAGTGCCGAATGAGGTATGATTGCCCTTTTTTATGCAAGAATAAATAATAGAAAATTCAAGTCGAGAAAAAATGCGCCGTTTTTTCCGGAAGCGGGAATCGAACCCACAACCTCCGCATAACGCGTGCGGTGCTCCACCATTAATCTAGTTCCGCGGCGACTCCCCTCTCGACTATACCGCGGGGTTTTGTATTTACTACTGCTCAGAGCCCGGTCAACTAGCGCCGCCCCTCGACCACCGCGGGAAGACGTAGAACGTCTTTTCCCAGCGGCCGCACGTAAGACGTGGTCGGAAGTCGGGGATAGCCAAAGGCATTTCTGACTGCTGAAGCCAGAACCCTCGTAATGCATTTTGTAGAGCAGAGACGTACGGGACGAGGGATTCCGTAAGGACACATATCAAAGTTGCAGTCCTCATTGCCAGTGCTGTTCGGCGTTTTAACAGTGTTTTATAGTGCCGAATGAGGTATGATTGCCTTTTTTTATGCAGGAATAAATAATAGAAAATTCAAGTCGAGAAAAAATGCGCCGTTTTTTCTGGAAGCGGGAATCAAACCCACAACCTCCGCATAACGCGCGCGGTGCTCTACCATTGAGCTAGTTCCGCGGCGACTCCCCTCTCGACTATACCGCGGGGTTTTGTATTTACGACTGCTCAGAGCCCGGTCAACTAGCGCCGCCCCTCGATCACCGCGGGAAGACGTAGAACGTCTTTTCCTAGCGGCCGCACGTAAGACGTGGTCGGAAGTCGGGGATAGCCAAAGGCATTTCAGACTGCTGAAGCCAGAACCCTCGTAATGCATTTTGTAGAGCAGAGACGTACGGGACGAGGGATTCCGTAAGGACACATATCAAAGTTGCAGTCCTTATTGCCAGTGCTGTTCGGCGTTTTAACAGTGTTTTATAGTGCCGAATGAGGTATGATTGCCTTTTTTTATGCACGAATAAATAATAGAAAATTCAAGTCGAGAAAACATGCGCCGTTTTTTTCTGGAAGCGGGAATCGAACCCACAACCTCCGCATAAGGCGTGCGGTGCTCTACCATTGAGCTAGTTCCGCGGTGACTCCCCTCTCGACTATACCGCGGGGTTTTGTATTTACGACTGCTCAGAGCCCGGTCAACTAGCGCCGCCCCTCGACCACCGCGGGAAGACGTAGACCGTCTTTTCCCAGCGGCCGCACGTAAGACGTGGTCGGAAGTCGGGGATAGCCAAAGGCATTTCAGACTGCTGAAGCCAGAACCCTCGTAATACATTTTGTAGAGCAGAGACGTACCGGACGAGGGATTCCGTAAGGACACATATCAAAGTTGCAGTCCTTATTGCCAGTGGTGTTCGGCGTTTTAACAATGTTTTATAGTGCCGAATGAGGTATGATTGCCCTTTTTTATGCAAGAATAAATAATAGAAAATTCAAGTCGAGAAAAAATGCACCGTTTTTTCCGGAAGCGGGAATCGAACCCACAACCTCCGCATAACGCGTGCGGTGCTCCACCATTAATCTAGTTCCGCGGCGACTCCCCTCTCGACTATACCGCGGGGTTTTGTATTTACTACTGCTCAGAGCCCGGTCAACTAGCGCCGCCCCTCGACCACCGCGGGAAGACGTAGAACGTCTTTTCCCAGCGGCCGCACGTAAGACGTGGTCGGAAGTCGGGGATAGCCAAAGGCATTTCTGACTGCTGAAGCCAGAACCCTCGTAATGCATTTTGTAGAGCAGAGACGTACGGGACGAGGGATTCCGTAAGGACACATATCAAAGTTGCAGTCCTCATTGCCAGTGCTGTTCGGCGTTTTAACAGTGTTTTATAGTGCCGAATGAGGTATGATTGCCTTTTTTATGCAGGAATAAATAATAGAAAATTCAAGTCGAGAAAAAATGCGCCGTTTTTTCTGGAAGCGGGAATCAAACCCACAACCTCCGCATAACGCGTGCGGTGCTCTACCATTGAGCTAGTTCCGCGGCGACTCCCCTCTCGACTATACCGCGGGGTTTTGTATTTACGACTGCTCAGAGCCCGGTCAACTAGCGCCGCCCCTCGATCACCGCGGGAAGACGTAGAACGTCTTTTCCTAGCGGCCGCACGTAAGACGTGGTCGGAAGTCGGGGATAGCCAAAGGCATTTCAGACTGCTGAAGCCAGAACCCTCGTAATGCATTTTGTAGAGCAGAGACGTACGGGACGAGGGATTCTGTAAGGACACATATCAAAGTTGCAGTCCTTAATGCCAGTGCTGTTCGGCGTTTTAACAGTGTTTTATAGTGCCGAATGAGGTATGATTGCCTTTTTTTTATGCAGGAATAAATAATAGAAAATTCAAGTCGAGAAAAAATGCGCCGTTTTTTCCGTAAGCGGGAATCGAACCCACAACCTGCGCATAACGCGTGCGGTGCTCTACCATTCAGCTAGTTCCGCGGCGACTCCCCTCTCGACTGTACCGCGGGGTATTGTATTTACGACTGCTCAGAGCCCGGTCAACTAGCGCCGCCCCTCGACCACCGCGGGAAGACGTAGAACGTCTTTTCCCAGCGGCCGCACGTAAGATGTGGTCGGAAGTCGGGGATAGCCAAAGGCATTTCAGACTGCTGAAGCAGAACCCTCGTAATGCATTGTGTAGAGCAGAGACATACGGGACGAGGGATTCCGTAAGGACACATATCATAGTTGCAGTCCTTATTGCCAGGGCTGTTCGGCGTTTTAACAGTGTTTTATAGTGCCGAATGAGGTATGATTGCCTTTTTTATGCAGGAATAAATAATAGAAAATTCAAGTCGAGAAAAAATGCGCCGTTTTTCCGGAAGCGGGAATTGAACCCACAACCTCCGCATAACGCGTGCGGTGCTCTACCATTGAGCTAGTTCCGCGGCGACTCCCCTCTCGACTATACCTCGGGGTTTTGTATTTACGACAGCTCAGAGCCCGGTCAACTAGCGCCGCCCCTCGACCACCGCGGGAAGACGTAGAACGTCTTTTCCCAGCGGCCGCACGTAAGACTTGGTCGGAAGTCGGGGATAGCCAAAGGCATTTCAGACTGCTGAAGCCAGAACCTTCGTAAAGCATTTTGTAGAGCAGAGACGTACGGGACGAGGGATTCCGTAAGGACACATATGAAAGCTGCAGTCCATATTGCCAGTGCTGTTCGGCGGTTTAACAATGTTTTATAGTGCCGAATGAGGTATGATTGCCCTTTTTTATGCAAGAATAAATAATAGAAAATTCAAGTCGAGAAAAAATGCGCCGTTTTTTCCGGAAGCGGGAATCGAACCCACAACCTCCGCATAACGCGTGCGGTGCTCTACCATTAAGCTAGTTCCGCGGCGACTCCCCTCTCGACTATACCGCGGGGTTTTGTATTTACTACTGCTCAGAGCCCGGTCAACTAGCGCCGCCCATCGACCACCGCGGGAAAACGTAGAACGTCTTTTCCCAGCGGCCGCACGTAAGACGTGGTCGGAAGTCGGGGATAGCCAAAGGCATTTCAGATTGCTGAAGCCAGAACCCTCGTAATGCATTTTGTAGAGCAGAGACGTACGGGACGAGGGATTCTGTAAGGACACATATCAAAGTTGCAGTCCTTAATGCCAGTGCTGTTCGGCGTTTTAACAGTGTTTTATAGTGCCGAATGAGGTATGATTGCCTTTTTTTTATGCAGGAATAAATAATAGAAAATTCAAGTCGAGAAAAAATGAGCCATTTTTTCCGGAAGCGGGAATCGTACCCACAACCTGCGCATAACGCGTGCGGTGCTCTACCATTGAGCAAGTTCCGCGGCGACTCCCCTCTCGACTATACCGCGGGGTTTTGTATTTACGACTGCTCAGAGCCCGGTCAACTAGCGCCGCCCCTCGACCACCGCGGGAAGACGTAGAACGTCTTTTCCCAGCGGCCGCAAGTAAGACGTGGTCGGAAGTTGGGGATAGCCAAAGGCATTTCAGACTGCTGAAGCCAGAACCCTCGTAATACATTTTGTAGAGCAGAGACGTACCGGACGAGGGATTCCGTAAGGACACATATCAAAGTTGCAGTCCTTATTGCCAGTGGTGTTCGGCGTTTTAACAGTGTTTTATAGTGCCGAATGATGTATGATTGCCTTTTTGTTATGCAGGAATAAATAATAAAAATTCAAGTCGAGAAAAAATGCGCCGTTTTTTCCAGAAGCGGGAATCGAACCCACAACCTCCGCATAACGCGTGCGGTGCTCTACCATTGAGCTAGTTCCGCGGCGCCTCCCCTCTCGACTATACCGCGGGGTTTTGTATTTACGACTGCTCAGAGCCCGGTCAACTAGCGCCGCCCCTAAACCACCGCGGGAAGACGTAGAACGTCTTTTCCCAGCGGCCGCACGTAAGACGTGGTCGGAAGTCGGGGATAGCCAAAGGCATTTCAGACTGCTGAAGCAGAACCCTCGTAATGCATTTTGTAGAGCAGAGACGTACGGGACGAGGGATTCCGTAAGGACACATATCATAGTTGCAGTCCTTATTGCCAGTGCTGTTCGGCGTTTTAACAGTGTTTTATAGTGCCGAATGAGGTATGATTGCCTTTTTTATGCAGGAATAAATAATAGAAAATTCAAGTCGACAAAAAATGCGCCGTTTTTCCGGAAGCGGGAATTGAACCCACAACCTCCGCATAACGCGTGCGGTGCTCTACCATTGAGCTAGTTCCGCGGCGACTCCCCTCTCGACTATACCTCGGGGTTTTGTATTTACGACAGCTCAGAGCCCGGGCAACTAGCGCCGCCCCTCGACCACCGCGGGAAGACGTAGAACGTCTTTTCCCAGCGGCCGCACGTAAGACTTGGTCGGAAGTCGGGGATAGCCAAAGGCATTTCAGACTGCTGAAGCCAGAACCTTCGTAAAGCATTTTGTAGAGCAGAGACGTATGGGACGAGGGATTCCGTAAGGACACATATCAAAGCTGCAGTCCATATTGCCAGTGCTGTTCGGCGTTTTAACAATGTTTTATAGTGCCGAATGAGGTATGATTGCCCTTTTTTATGCAAGAATAAATAATAGAAAATTCAAGTTGAGAAAAAATGCGCCGTTTTTTCCGGAAGCGGGAATCGAACCCACAACCTCCGCATAACGCGTGCAGTGCTCCACCATTAATCTAGTTCCGCGGCGACTCCCCTCTCGACTATACCGCGGGGTTTTGTATTTACTACTGCTCAGAGCCCGGTCAACTAGCGCCGCCCCTCGACCACCGCGGGAAGACGTAGAACGTCTTTTCCCAGCGGCCGCACGTAAGACGTGGTCGGAAGTCGGGGATAGCCAAAGGCATTTCTGACTGCTGAAGCCAGAACCCTCGTAATGCATTTTGTAGAGCAGAGACGTACGGGACGAGGGATTCCGTAAGGACACATATCAAAGTTGCAGTCCTCATTGCCAGTGCTGTTCGGCGTTTTAACAGTGTTTTATAGTGCCGAATGAGGTATGATTGCCTTTTTTTATGCAGGAATAAATAATAGAAAATTCAAGTCGAGAAAAAATGCGCCGTTTTTTCTGGAAGCGGGAATCAAACCCACAACCTCCGCATAACGCGTGCGGTGCTCTACCATTGAGCTAGTTCCGCGGCGACTCCCCTCTCGACTATACCGCGGGGTTTTGTATTTACGACTGCTCAGAGCCCGGTCAACTAGCGCCGCCCCTAAACCACCGCGGGAAGACGTAGAACGTCTTTTCCCAGCGGCCGCACGTAAGACGTGGTCGGAAGTCGGGGATAGCCAAAGGCATTTCAGACTGCTGAAGCAGAACCCTCGTAATGCATTTTGTAGAGCAGAGACGTACGGGACGAGGGATTCCGTAAGGACACATATCATAGTTGCAGTCCTTATTGCCAGTGCTGTTCGGCGTTTTAACAGTGTTTTATAGTGCCGAATGAGGTATGATTGCCTTTTTTATGCAGGAATAAATAATAGAAAATTCAAGTCGACAAAAAATGCGCCGTTTTTCCGGAAGCGGGAATTGAACCCACAACCTCCGCATAACGCGTGCGGTGCTCTACCATTGAGCTAGTTCCGCGGCGACTCCCCTCTCGACTATACCTCAGGGTTTTGTATTTACGACAGCTCAGAGCCCGGGCAACTAGCGCCGCCCCTCGACCACCGCGGGAAGACGTAGAACGTCTTTTCCCAGCGGCCGCACGTAAGACTTGGTCGGAAGTCGGGGATAGCCAAAGGCATTTCAGACTGCTGAAGCCAGAACCTTCGTAAAGCATTTTGTAGAGCAGAGACGTACGGGACGAGGGATTCCGTAAGGACACATATCAAAGCTGCAGTCCATATTGCCAGTGCTGTTCGGCGTTTTAACAATGTTTTATAGTGCCGAATGAGGTATGATTGCCCTTTTTTATGCAAGAATAAATAATAGAAAATTCAAGTCGAGAAAAAATGCGCCGTTTTTTCCGGAAGCGGGAATCGAACCCACAACCTCCGCATAACGCGTGCGGTGCTCCACCATTAATCTAGTTCCGCGGCGACTCCCCTCTCGACTATACCGCGGGGTTTTGTATTTACTACTGCTCAGAGCCCGGTCAACTAGCGCCGCCCCTCGACCACCGCGGGAAGACGTAGAACGTCTTTTCCCAGCGGCCGCACGTAAGACGTGGTCGGAAGTCGGGGATAGCCAAAGGCATTTCTGACTGCTGAAGCCAGAACCCTCGTAATGCATTTTGTAGAGCAGAGACGTACGGGACGAGGGATTCCGTAAGGACACATATCAAAGTTGCAGTCCTCATTGCCAGTGCTGTTCGGCGTTTTAACAGTGTTTTATAGTGCCGAATGAGGTATGATTGCCTTTTTTTATGCAGGAATAAATAATAGAAAATTCAAGTCGAGAAAAAATGCGCCGTTTTTTCTGGAAGCGGGAATCGAACCCACAACCTCCGCATAAGGCGTGCGGTGCTCTACCATTGAGCTAGTTCCGCGGTGACTCCCCTCTCGACTATACCGCGGGGTTTTGTATTTACGACTGCTCAGAGCCCGGTCAACTAGCACCGCCCCTCGACCACCGCGGGAAGACGTAGACCGTCTTTTCCCAGCGGCCGCACGTAAGACGTGGTCGGAAGTCGGGGATAGCCAAAGGCATTTCAGACTGCTGAAGCCAGAACCCTCGTAATACATTTTGTAGAGCAGAGACGTACCGGACGAGGGATTCCGTAAGGACACATATCAAAGTTGCAGTCCATATTGCCAGTGCTGTTCGGCGTTTTAACAATGTTTTATAGTGCCGAATGAGGTATGATTGCCCTTTTTTATGCAAGAATAAATAATAGAAAATTCAAGTGGAGAAAAAATGCGCCGTTTTTTCCGGAAGCGGGAATCGAACCCACAACCTCCGCATAACGCGTGCGGTGCTCCACCATTAATCTAGTTCCGCGGCGACTCCCCTCTCGACTATACCGCGGGGTTTTGTATTTACTACTGCTCAGAGCCCGGTCAACTAGCGCCGCCCCTCGACCACCGCGGGAAGACGTAGAACGTCTTTTCCCAGCGGCCGCACGTAAGACGTGGTCGGAAGTCGGGGATAGCCAAAGGCATTTCTGACTGCTGAAGCCAGAACCCTCGTAATGCATTTTGTAGAGCAGAGACGTACGGGACGAGGGATTCCGTAAGGACACATATCAAAGTTGCAGTCCTCATTGCCAGTGCTGTTCGGCGTTTTAACAGTGTTTTATAGTGCCGAATGAGGTATGATTGCCTTTTTTTATGCAGGAATAAATAATAGAAAATTCAAGTCGAGAAAAAATGCGCCGTTTTTTCTGGAAGCGGGAATCAAACCCACAACCTCCGCATAACGCGTGCGGTGCTCTACCATTGAGCTAGTTCCGCGGCGACTCCCCTCTCGACTATACCGCGGGGTTTTGTATTGACGACTGCTCAGAGCCCGGTCAACTAGCGCCGCCCCTCGATCACCGCGGGAAGACGTAGAACGTCTTTTCCTAGCGGCCGCACGTAAGACGTGGTCGGAAGTCGGGGATAGCCAAAGGCATTTCAGACTGCTGAAGCCAGAACCCTCGTAATGCATTTTGTAGAGCAGAGACGTACGGGACGAGGGATTCTGTAAGGACACATATCAAAGTTGCAGTCCTTAATGCCAGTGCTGTTCGGCGTTTTAACAGTGTTTTATAGTGCCGAATGAGGTATGATTGCCTTTTTTTTATGCAGGAATAAATAATAGAAAATTCAAGTCGAGAAAAAATGCGCCGTTTTTTCCGGAAGCGGGAATCGAACCCACAACCTGCGCATAACGCGTGCGGTGCTTTACCATTGAGCAAGTTCCGCGGCGACTCCCCTCTCGACTATACCGCGGGGTTTTGTATTTACGACTGCTCAGAGCCCGGTCAACTAGCGCCGCCCCTCGACCACCGCGGGAAGACGTAGAACGTCTTTTCCCAGCGGCCACAAGTAAGACGTGGTCGGAAGTTGGGCATAGCCAAAAGGCATTTCAGACTGCTGAAGCCAGAACCCTCGTAATACATTTTGTAGAGCAGAGACGCACCGGACGAGGGATTCCGTAAGGACACATATCAAAGTTGCAGTCCTTATTGCCAGTGGTGTTCGGCGTTTTAACAGTGTTTTATAGTGCCGAATGATGTATGATTGCCTTTTTGTTATGCAGGAATAAATAATAGAAACTTCAAGTCGAGAAAAAATGCGCCGTTTTTTCCAGAAGCGGGAATCGAACCCACAACCTCCGCATAACGCGTGCGGTGCTCTACCATTGAGCTAGTTCCGCGGCGACTCCCATCTCGACTATACCGCGGTGTTTTGTATTTACGACTGCTCAGAGCCCGGTCAACTAGCGCCGCCCCTAAACCACCGCGGGAAGACGTAGAACGTCTTTTCCCAGCGGCCGCACGTAAGACGTGGTCGGAAGTCGGGGATAGCCAAAGGCATTTCAGACTGCTGAAGCAGAACCCTCGTAATGCATTTTGTAGAGCAGAGACGTACGGGACGAGGGATTCCGTAAGGACACATATCATAGTTGCAGTCCTTATTGCCAGTGCTGTTCGGCGTTTTAACAGTGTTTTATAGTGCCGAATGAGGTATGATTGCCCTTTTTTATGCAAGAATAAATAATAGAAAATTCAAGTCGAGAAAAAATGCGCCGTTTTTTCCGGAAGCGGGAATCGAACCCACAACCTCCGCATAACGCGTGCGGTGCTCCACCATTAAGCTAGTTCCGCGGCGACTCCCCTCTCGACTATACCGCGGGGTTTTGTATTTACTACTGCTCAGAGCCCGGTCAACTAGCGCCGCCCCTCGACCACCGCGGGAAGACGTCGAACGTCTTTTCCCAGCGGCCGCACGTAAGACTTGGTCGGAAGTCGGGGATAGCCAAAGGCATTTCAGACTGCTGAAGCCAGAACCTTCGTAAAGCATTTTGTAGAGCAGAGACGTACGGGACGAGGGATTCCGTAAGGACACATATCAAAGCTGCAGTCCATATTGCCAGTGCTGTTCGGCGTTTTAACAATGTTTTATAGTGCCGAATGAGGTATGATTGCCCTTTTTTATGCAAGAATAAATATTAGAAAATTCAAGTCGAGAAAAAATGCGCCATTTTTTCCGGAAGCGGGAATCGAACCCACAACCTCCGCATAACGCGTGCGGTGCTCCACCATTAAGCTAGTTCCGCGGCGACTCCCCTCTCGACTATACCGCGGGGTTTTGTATTTACTACTGCTCAGAGCCCGTTCAACTAGCGCCGCCCCTCGACCACCGCGGGAAGACGTAGAACGTCTTTTCCCAGCGGCCGCACGTAAGACGTGGTCGGAAGTCGGGGATAGCCAAAGGCATTTCAGACTGCTGAAGCCAGAACCCTCGTAATGCATTTTGTAGAGCAGAGACGTACGGGACGAGGGATTCCGTAAGGACACATATCAAAGTTGCAGTCCTCATTGCCAGTGCTGTTCGGCGTTTTAACAGTGTTTTATAGTGCCGAATGAGGTATGATTGCCTTTTTTTATGCAGGAATAAATAATAGAAAATTCAAGTCGAGAAAAAATGCGCCGTTTTTTCTGGAAGCGGGAATCAAACCCACAACCTCCGCATAACGCGTGCGGTGCTCTACCATTGAGCTAGTTCCGCGGCGACTCCCCTCTCGACTATACCGCGGGGTTTTGTATTTACGACTGCTCAGAGCCCGGTCAACTAGCGCCGCCCCTCGACCACCGCGGGAAGACGTAGAACGTCATTTCCCAGCGGCCGCACGTAAGACGTGGTCGGAAGTCGGGGATAGCCAAAGGCATTTCAGACTGCTGAAGCCAGAACCTTCGTAATGCATTTTGTAGAGCAGAGACATACGGGACGAGGGATTCCGTAAGGACACATATCAAAGTTGCAGTCCTTGTTGCCAGTGCTGTTCGGCGTTTTAACAGTGTTTTATAGAGCCGAATGAGGTATGATTGCCCCTTTTTTATACAGGAATAAATAATAGAAAATTCAAGTCGAGAAAATATGCGCCGTTTTTTCCGGAAGCGGGAATCGAACCCACAACCTCCGCAGAACGCGTGCGGTGCTCTACCATTGAGCTAGTTCCGCGGCGACTCCCCTCTCGACTATACCGCGGGGTTTTGTATTTACGACTGCTCAGAGCCCGGTCAACTAGCGCCGCCCCTCGACCACCGCGGGAAGACGTAGAACGTCTTTTCCCAGCGGCCGCACGTAAGACGTTGTCGGAAGTCGGGGATAGCCAAAGGCATTTCAGACTGCTGAAGCCAGAATCCTCGTAATGCAATTTGAAGAGCAGAGACGTACGGGACGAGGGATTCCGGAAGGACACCTATCAAAGTTGCAGTCCTTATTGCCAGTGCTGTTCGGCGTTTTAACAGTGTTTTATTGTGCCGAATGAGGTATTATTGCCTTTTTTTATGCAGGAATAAATAATAGAAAATTCAAGTCGAGAAAAAATGCACCGTTTTTTCCGGAAGCGGGAATCGAACCCACAACCTCCGCATAACGCGTGCGGTGCTCTACCATTAAGCTAGTTCCGCGGCGACTCCCCTCTCGACTATACCGCGGGGTTTTGTATTTAGGACTACTCAGAGCCCGATCAACTAGCGCCGCCCCTCGACCACCGCGGGAAGACGTAGAACGTCTTTTCCCAGCGGCCGCACGTAAGACGTGGTCGGAAGTCAAGGATAGCCAAAGGCATTTCAGACTGCTGAAGCCAGAACCATCGTAATGCATTTTGTAGAGCAGAGACGTACGGGACGAGGGATTCCGTAAGGACACATATCAAAGTTGCAGTCCTTATTGCCAGTGCTGTTCGGCGTTTTAACAGTATTTTAAAGTGCCGAATGAGGTATGATTGCCTTTTTTTATGCAGGAATAAATAATAGAAAATTCAAGTCGAGAAAACATGCGCCGTTTTTTTCTGGAAGCGGGAATCGAACCCACAACCTCCGCATAAGGCGTGCGGTGCTCTACCATTGAGCTAGTTCCGCGGTGACTCCCCTCTCGACTATACCGCGGGGTTTTGTATTTACGACTGCTCAGAGCCCGGTCAACTAGCGCCGCCCCTCGACCACCGCGGGAAGACGTAGACCGTCTTTTCCCAGCGGCCGCACGTAAGACGTGGTCGGAAGTCGGGGATAGCCAAAGGCATTTCAGACTGCTGAAGCCAGAACCCTCGTAATACATTTTGTAGAGCAGAGACGTACCGGACGAGGGATTCCGTAAGGACACATATCAAAGTTGCAGTCCTTATTGCCAGTGGTGTTCGGCGTTTTAACAGTGTTTTATAGTGCCGAATGATGTATGATTGCCTTTTTGTTATGCAGGAATAAATAATAGAAAATTCAAGTCGAGAAAAAATGCGCCGTTTTTTCCAGAAGCGGGAATCGAACCCACAACCTCCGCATAACGCGTGCGGTGCTCTACCATTGAGCTAGTTCCGCGGCGACTCCCCTCTCGACTATACCGCGGGGTTTTGTATTTACGACTGCTCAGAGCCCGGTCAACTAGCGCCGCCCCTCGACCACCGCGGGAAGACGTAGAACGTCTTTTCCCAGCGGCCGCACGTAAGACTTGGTCGGAAGTCGGGGATAGCCAAAGGCATTTCAGACTGCTGAAGCAGAACCCTCGTAATGCATTTTGTAGAGCAGAGACGTACGGGACGAGGGATTCCGTAAGGACACATATCAAAGTTGCAGTCCTTATTGCCAGTGCTGTTCGGCGTTTTAACAGTGTTTTATAGTGCCGAATGAGGCATGATTGCCCTTTTTTTATGCAGGAATAAATAATAGAAAATTCAAGTCGAGAAAAAATGCGCCGTTTTTTCCGGAAGCGGGAATCGAACCCACAACCTCCGCATAACGCGTGCGGTGCTCTACCATTGAGCTAGTTCCGCGGCGACTCCCCTCTCGACTATACCGCGGGGTTTTGTATTTACGACTGCTCAGAGCCCGGTCAACTAGCGCCGCCCCTCGACCACCGCTGGAAGACGTAGAACGTCTTTTCCCAGCGGCCGCACGTAAGACGTGGTCGGAAGTCGGGGATAGCCAAAGGCATTTCAGACTGCTGCAGCCAGAACCCTCGTAATGCATTTTGTAGAGCAGAGACGTACGGGACGAGGGATTCCGTAAGGACACATATCAAAGTTGCAGTCCTTATTGCCAGTGCTGTTCGGCGTTTTAACAGTGTTTTATAGTGCCGAATGAGGTATGATTGCCTTTTTATTATGCAGGAATAAATAATAGAAAATTCAAGTCGAGAAAAAATGCGCCGTTTTTTCCGGAAGCGGGAATCGAACCCACAACCTCCGCATAACGCGTGCGGTGCTCTACCATTCAGCTAGTTCCGCGGCGACTCCCCTCTCGACTGTACCGCGGGGTATTGTATTTACGACTCCTCAGAGTCCGGTCAACTAGCGCCGCCCCTCGACCACCGCGGGAAGACGTAGAACGTCTTTTCCCAGCGGCCGCACGTAAGACGTTGTCGGAAGTCGGGGATAGCCAAAGGCATTTCAGACTGCTGAAGCCAGAATCCTCGTAATGCAATTTGAAGAGCAGAGACGTACGGGACGAGGGATTCCGGAAGGACACCTATCAAAGTTGCAGTCCTTATTGCCAGTGCTGTTCGGCGTTTTAACAGTGTTTTATTGTGCCGAATGAGGTATTATTGCCTTTTTTTATGCAGGAATAAATAATAGAAAATTCAAGTCGAGAAAAAATGTTCCGTTTTTTCCGGAAGCGGGAATCGAACCCACAACCTCCGCATAACGCGTGCGGTGCTCTACCATTAAGCTAGTTCCGCGGCGACTCCCCTCTCGAATATACCGCGGGGTTTTGTATTTAGGACTACTCAGAGCCCGGTCAACTAGCGCCGCCCCTCGACCACCGCGGGAAGACGTAGAACGTCTTTTCCCAGCGGCCGCACGTAAGACGTGGTCGGAAGTCAAGGATAGCCAAAGGCATTTCAGACTGCTGAAGCCAGAACCCTCGTAATGCATTTTGTAGAGCAGAGACGTACGGGACGAGGGATTCCGTAAGGACACATATCAAAGTTGCAGTCCTTATTGCCAGTGCTGTTCGGCGTTTTAACAGTATTTTAAAGTGCCGAATGAGGCATGATTGCCCTTTTTTTATGCAGGAATAAATATTAAAAAATTCAAGTCGAGAAAAAATGCGCCGTTTTTTCCGGAAGCGGGAATCGAACCCACAACCTCCGCATAACGCGTGCGGTGCTCTACCACTGAGCTAGTTCCGCGGCGACTCCCCTCTCGACTATACCGCGGGGTTTTGTATTTACGACTGCTCAGAGCCCGGTCAACTAGCGCCGCCCCTCGACCACCGCTGGAAGACGTAGAACGTCTTTTCCCAGCGGCCGCACGTAAGACGTGGTCGGAAGTCGGGGATAGCCAAAGGCATTTCAGACTGCTGAAGCCAGAACCCTCGTAATGCATTTTGTAGAGCAGAGACGTACGGGACGAGGGATTCCGTAAGGACACATATCAAAGTTGCAGTCCTTATTGCCAGTGCTGTTCGGCGTTTTAACAGTGTTTTATAGTGCCGAATGAGGTATGATTGCCTTTTTATTATGCAGGAATAAATAATAGAAAATTCAAGTCGAGAAAAAATGCGCCGTTTTTTCCGGAAGCAGGAATCGAACCCACAACCTCCGCATAACGCGTGCGGTGCTCTACCATTCAGCTAGTTCCGCGGCGACTCCCCTCTCGACTGTACCGCGGGGTATTGTATTTACGACTGCTCAGAGCCCGGTCAACTAGCGCCGCCCCTCGACCACCGCGGGAAGACGTAGAACGTCTTATCCCAGCGGCCGCACGTAAGATGTGGTCGGAAGTCGGGGATAGCCAAAGGCATTTCAGACTGCTGAAGCAGAACCCTTGTAATGCATTGTGTAGAGCAGAGACATACGGGACGAGGGATTCCGTAAGGACACATATCATAGTTGCAGTCCTTATTGCCAGTGCTGTTCGGCGTTTTAACAGTGTTTTATAGTGCCGAATGAGGTATGATTGCCTTTTTTATGCAGGAATAAATAATAGAAAATTCAAGTCGAGAAAAAATGCGCCGTTTTTCCGGAAGCGGGAATTGAACCCACAACCTCCGCATAACGCGTGCGGTGCTCTACCATTGAGCTAGTTCCGCAGCGACTCCCTTCTCGACTATACCTCGGGGTTTTGTATTTACGACAGCTCAGAGCCCGGTCAACTAGCGCCGCCCCTCGACCACCGCGGGAAGACGTAGAACGTCTTTTCCCAGCGGCCGCACGTAAGACTTGGTCGGAAGTCGGGGATAGCCAAAGGCATTTCAGACTGCTGAAGCCAGAACCTTCGTAAAGCATTTTGTAGAGCAGAGACGTACGGGACGAGGGATTCCGTAAGGACACATATCAAAGCTGCAGTCCATATTGCCAGTGCTGTTCGGCGTTTTAACAATGTTTTATAGTGCCGAATGAGGTATGATTGCCCTTTTTTATGCAAGAATAAATAATAGAAAATTCAAGTCGAGAAAAAATGCGCCGTTTTTTCCGGAAGCGGGAATCGAACCCACAACCTCCGCATAACGCGTGCGGTGCTCTACCATTAAGCTAGTTCCGCGGCGACTCCCCTCTCGAATATACCGCGGGGTTTTGTATTTACTACTGCTCAGAGCCCGGTCAACTAGCGCCGCCCAACGACCACCGCGGGAAAACGTAGAACGTCTTTTCCCAGCGGCCGCACGTAAGACGTGGTCGGAAGTCGGGGATAGCCAAAGGCATTTCAGACTGCTGAAGCCAGAACCCTCGTAATGCATTTTGTAGAGCAGAGACGTACGGGACGAGGGATTCCGTAAGGACACATATGAAAGTTGCAGTCCTTATTGCCAGTGCTGTTCGGCGTTTTAACAGTGTTTTATAGTGCCGAATAAGGTATGATTGCCTTTTTTTCATGCAGGAATAAATAATAGAAAATTCAAGTTGAGAAAAAATGCGCCGTTTTTTCCAGAAGCGGGAATCGAACCCACAACCTCCGCATAACGCGTGCGGTGCTCTACCATTGAGCTAGTTCCGCGGCGACTCCCCTCTCGACTATACCGCGGGGTTTTGTATTTACGACTGCTCAGAGCCCGGTCAACTAGCGCCGCCCCTCGACCACCGCGGGAAGACGTAGAACGTCTTTTCCCAGCGGCCACAAGTAAGACGTGGTCGGAAGTTGGGCATAGCCAAAAGGCATTTCAGACTGCTGAAGCCAGAACCCTCGTAATACATTTTGTAGAGCAGAGACGCACCGGACGAGGGATTCCGTAAGGACACATATCAAAGTTGCAGTCCTTATTGCCAGTGGTGTTCGGCGTTTTAACAGTGTTTTATAGTGCCGAATGATGTATGATTGCCTTTTTGTTATGCAGGAATAAATAATAGAAACTTCAAGTCGAGAAAAAATGCGCCGTTTTTTCCAGAAGCGGGAATCGAACCCACAACCTCCGCATAACGCGTGCGGTGCTCTACCATTGAGCTAGTTCCGCGGCGACTCCCATCTCGACTATACCGCGGTGTTTTGTATTTACGACTGCTCAGAGCCCGGTCAACTAGCGCCGCCCCTAAACCACCGCGGGAAGACGTAGAACGTCTTTTCCCAGCGGCCGCACGTAAGACGTGGTCGGAAGTCGGGGATAGCCAAAGGCATTTCAGACTGCTGAAGCAGAACCCTCGTAATGCATTTTGTAGAGCAGAGACGTACGGGACGAGGGATTCCGTAAGGACACATATCATAGTTGCAGTCCTTATTGCCAGTGCTGTTCGGCGTTTTAACAGTGTTTTATAGTGCCGAATGAGGTATGATTGCCCTTTTTTATGCAAGAATAAATAATAGAAAATTCAAGTCGAGAAAAAATGCGCCGTTTTTTCCGGAAGCGGGAATCGAACCCACAACCTCCGCATAACGCGTGCGGTGCTCCACCATTAAGCTAGTTCCGCGGCGACTCCCCTCTCGACTATACCGCGGGGTTTTGTATTTACTACTGCTCAGAGCCCGGTCAACTAGCGCCGCCCCTCGACCACCGCGGGAAGACGTCGAACGTCTTTTCCCAGCGGCCGCACGTAAGACTTGGTCGGAAGTCGGGGATAGCCAAAGGCATTTCAGACTGCTGAAGCCAGAACCTTCGTAAAGCATTTTGTAGAGCAGAGACGTACGGGACGAGGGATTCCGTAAGGACACATATCAAAGCTGCAGTCCATATTGCCAGTGCTGTTCGGCGTTTTAACAATGTTTTATAGTGCCGAATGAGGTATGATTGCCCTTTTTTATGCAAGAATAAATATTAGAAAATTCAAGTCGAGAAAAAATGCGCCATTTTTTCCGGAAGCGGGAATCGAACCCACAACCTCCGCATAACGCGTGCGGTGCTCTACCATTGAGCTAGTTCCGCGGCGACTCCCCTCTCGACTATACCGCGGGGTTTTGTATTTACGACTGCTCAGAGCCCGGTCAACTAGCGCCGCCCCTCGACCACCGCGGGAAGACGTAGAACGTCATTTCCCAGCGGCCGCACGTAAGACGTGGTCGGAAGTCGGGGATAGCCAAAGGCATTTCAGACTGCTGAAGCCAGAACCTTCGTAATGCATTTTGTAGAGCAGAGACATACGGGACGAGGGATTCCGTAAGGACACATATCAAAGTTGCAGTCCTTGTTGCCAGTGCTGTTCGGCGTTTTAACAGTGTTTTATAGAGCCGAATGAGGTATGATTGCCCCTTTTTTATACAGGAATAAATAATAGAAAATTCAAGTCGAGAAAATATGCGCCGTTTTTTCCGGAAGCGGGAATCGAACCCACAACCTCCGCAGAACGCGTGCGGTGCTCTACCATTGAGCTAGTTCCGCGGCGACTCCCCTCTCGACTATACCGCGGGGTTTTGTATTTACGACTGCTCAGAGCCCGGTCAACTAGCGCCGCCCCTCGACCACCGCTGGAAGACGTAGAACGTCTTTTCCCAGCGGCCGCACGTAAGACGTGGTCGGAAGTCGGGGATAGCCAAAGGCATTTCAGACTGCTGAAGCCAGAACCCTCGTAATGCATTTTGTAGAGCAGAGACGTACGGGACGAGGGATTCCGTAAGGACACATATCAAAGTTGCAGTCCTTATTGCCAGTGCTGTTCGGCGTTTTAACAGTGTTTTATAGTGCCGAATGAGGTATGATTGCCTTTTTATTATGCAGGAATAAATAATAGAAAATTCAAGTCGAGAAAAAATGCGCCGTTTTTTCCGGAAGCAGGAATCGAACCCACAACCTCCGCATAACGCGTGCGGTGCTCTACCATTCAGCTAGTTCCGCGGCGACTCCCCTCTCGACTGTACCGCGGGGTATTGTATTTACGACTGCTCAGAGCCCGGTCAACTAGCGCCGCCCCTCGACCACCGCGGGAAGACGTAGAACGTCTTATCCCAGCGGCCGCACGTAAGATGTGGTCGGAAGTCGGGGATAGCCAAAGGCATTTCAGACTGCTGAAGCAGAACCCTTGTAATGCATTGTGTAGAACAGAGACATACGGGACGAGGGATTCCGTAAGGACACATATCATAGTTGCAGTCCTTATTGCCAGTGCTGTTCGGCGTTTTAACAGTGTTTTATAGTGCCGAATGAGGTATGATTGCCTTTTTTATGCAGGAATAAATAATAGAAAATTCAAGTCGAGAAAAAATGCGCCGTTTTTCCGGAAGCGGGAATTGAACCCACAACCTCCGCATAACGCGTGCGGTGCTCTACCATTGAGCTAGTTCCGCAGCGACTCCCTTCTCGACTATACCTCGGGGTTTTGTATTTACGACAGCTCAGAGCCCGGTCAACTAGCGCCGCCCCTCGACCACCGCGGGAAGACGTAGAACGTCTTTTCCCAGCGGCCGCACGTAAGACTTGGTCGGAAGTCGGGGATAGCCAAAGGCATTTCAGACTGCTGAAGCCAGAACCTTCGTAAAGCATTTTGTAGAGCAGAGACGTACGGGACGAGGGATTCCGTAAGGACACATATCAAAGCTGCAGTCCATATTGCCAGTGCTGTTCGGCGTTTTAACAATGTTTTATAGTGCCGAATGAGGTATGATTGCCCTTTTTTATGCAAGAATAAATAATAGAAAATTCAAGTCGAGAAAAAATGCGCCGTTTTTTCCGGAAGCGGGAATCGAACCCACAACCTCCGCATAACGCGTGCGGTGCTCTACCATTAAGCTAGTTCCGCGGCGACTCCCCTCTCGAATATACCGCGGGGTTTTGTATTTACTACTGCTCAGAGCCCGGTCAACTAGCGCCGCCCAACGACCACCGCGGGAAAACGTAGAACGTCTTTTCCCAGCGGCCGCACGTAAGACGTGGTCGGAAGTCGGGGATAGCCAAAGGCATTTCAGACTGCTGAAGCCAGAACCCTCGTAATGCATTTTGTAGAGCAGAGACGTACGGGACGAGGGATTCCGTAAGGACACATATGAAAGTTGCAGTCCTTATTGCCAGTGCTGTTCGGCGTTTTAACAGTGTTTTATAGTGCCGAATAAGGTATGATTGCCTTTTTTTCATGCAGGAATAAATAATAGAAAATTCAAGTTGAGAAAAAATGCGCCGTTTTTTCCAGAAGCGGGAATCGAACCCACAACCTCCGCATAACGCGTGCGGTGCTCTACCATTGAGCTAGTTCCGCGGCGACTCCCCTCTCGACTATACCGCGGGGTTTTGTATTTACGACTGCTCAGAGCCCGGTCAACTAGCGCCGCCCCTCGACCACCGCGGGAAGACGTAGAACGTCTTTTCCCAGCGGCCACAAGTAAGACGTGGTCGGAAGTTGGGCATAGCCAAAAGGCATTTCAGACTGCTGAAGCCAGAACCCTCGTAATACATTTTGTAGAGCAGAGACGCACCGGACGAGGGATTCCGTAAGGACACATATCAAAGTTGCAGTCCTTATTGCCAGTGGTGTTCGGCGTTTTAACAGTGTTTTATAGTGCCGAATGATGTATGATTGCCTTTTTGTTATGCAGGAATAAATAATAGAAACTTCAAGTCGAGAAAAAATGCGCCGTTTTTTCCAGAAGCGGGAATCGAACCCACAACCTCCGCATAACGCGTGCGGTGCTCTACCATTGAGCTAGTTCCGCGGCGACTCCCATCTCGACTATACCGCGGTGTTTTGTATTTACGACTGCTCAGAGCCCGGTCAACTAGCGCCGCCCCTAAACCACCGCGGGAAGACGTAGAACGTCTTTTCCCAGCGGCCGCACTTAAGACGTGGTCGGAAGTCGGGGATAGCCAAAGGCATTTCAGACTGCTGAAGCAGAACCCTCGTAATGCATTTTGTAGAGCAGAGACGTACGGGACGAGGGATTCCGTAAGGACACATATCATAGTTGCAGTCCTTATTGCCAGTGCTGTTCGGCGTTTTAACAGTGTTTTATAGTGCCGAATGAGGTATGATTGCCCTTTTTTATGCAAGAATAAATAATAGAAAATTCAAGTCGAGAAAAAATGCGCCGTTTTTTCCGGAAGCGGGAATCGAACCCACAACCTCCGCATAACGCGTGCGGTGCTCCACCATTAAGCTAGTTCCGCGGCGACTCCCCTCTCGACTATACCGCGGGGTTTTGTATTTACTACTGCTCAGAGCCCGGTCAACTAGCGCCGCCCCTCGACCACCGCGGGAAGACGTCGAACGTCTTTTCCCAGCGGCCGCACGTAAGACTTGGTCGGAAGTCGGGGATAGCCAAAGGCATTTCAGACTGCTGAAGCCAGAACCTTCGTAAAGCATTTTGTAGAGCAGAGACGTACGGGACGAGGGATTCCGTAAGGACACATATCAAAGCTGCAGTCCATATTGCCAGTGCTGTTCGGCGTTTTAACAATGTTTTATAGTGCCGAATGAGGTATGATTGCCCTTTTTTATGCAAGAATAAATATTAGAAAATTCAAGTCGAGAAAAAATGCGCCATTTTTTCCGGAAGCGGGAATCGAACCCACAACCTCCGCATAACGCGTGCGGTGCTCTACCATTGAGCTAGTTCCGCGGCGACTCCCCTCTCGACTATACCGCGGGGTTTTGTATTTACGACTGCTCAGAGCCCGGTCAACTAGCGCCGCCCCTCGACCACCGCGGGAAGACGTAGAACGTCATTTCCCAGCGGCCGCACGTAAGACGTGGTCGGAAGTCGGGGATAGCCAAAGGCATTTCAGACTGCTGAAGCCAGAACCTTCGTAATGCATTTTGTAGAGCAGAGACATACGGGACGAGGGATTCCGTAAGGACACATATCAAAGTTGCAGTCCTTGTTGCCAGTGCTGTTCGGCGTTTTAACAGTGTTTTATAGAGCCGAATGAGGTATGATTGCCCCTTTTTTATACAGGAATAAATAATAGAAAATTCAAGTCGAGAAAATATGCGCCGTTTTTTCCGGAAGCGGGAATCGAACCCACAACCTCCGCAGAACGCGTGCGGTGCTCTACCATTGAGCTAGTTCCGCGGCGACTCCCCTCTCGACTATACCGCGGGGTTTTGTATTTACGACTGCTCAGAGCCCGGTCAACTAGCGCCGCCCCTCGACCACCGCGGGAAGACGTAGAACGTCTTTTCCCAGCGGCCGCACGTAAGACGTTGTCGGAAGTCGGGGATAGCCAAAGGCATTTCAGACTGCTGAAGCCAGAATCCTCGTAATGCAATTTGAAGAGCAGAGACGTACGGGACGAGGGATTCCGGAAGGACACCTATCAAAGTTGCAGTCCTTATTGCCAGTGCTGTTCGGCGTTTTAACAGTGTTTTATTGTGCCGAATGAGGTATTATTGCCTTTTTTTATGCAGGAATAAATAATAGAAAATTCAAGTCGAGAAAAAATGCGCCGTTTTTTCCGGAAGCGGGAATCGAACCCACAACCTCCGCATAACGCGTGCGGTGCTCTACCATTAAGCTAGTTCCGCGGCGACTCCCCTCTCGACTATATCGCGGGGTTTTGTATTTAGGACTACTCAGAGCCCGATCAACTAGCGCCGCCCCTCGACCACCGCGGGAAGACGTAGAACGTCTTTTCCCAGCGGCCGCACGTAAGACGTGGTCGGAAGTCAAGGATAGCCAAAGGCATTTCAGACTGCTGAAGCCAGAACCATCGTAATGCATTTTGTAGAGCAGAGACGTACGGGACGAGGGATTCCGTAAGGACACATATCAAAGTTGCAGTCCTTATTGCCAGTGCTGTTCGGCGTTTTAACAGTATTTTAAAGTGCCGAATGAGGTATGATTGCCTTTTTTTATGCAGGAATAAATAATAGAAAATTCAAGTCGAGAAAACATGCGCCGTTTTTTTCTGGAAGCGGGAATCGAACCCACAACCTCCGCATAAGGCGTGCGGTGCTCTACCATTGAGCTAGTTCCGCGGTGACTCCCCTCTCGACTATACCGCGGGGTTTTGTATTTACGACTGCTCAGAGCCCGGTCAACTAGCGCCGCCCCTCGACCACCGCGGGAAGACGTAGACCGTCTTTTCCCAGCGGCCGCACGTAAGACGTGGTCGGAAGTCGGGGATAGCCAAAGGCATTTCAGACTGCTGAAGCCAGAACCCTCGTAATACATTTTGTAGAGCAGAGACGTACCGGACGAGGGATTCCGTAAGGACACATATCAAAGTTGCAGTCCTTATTGCCAGTGGTGTTCGGCGTTTTAACAGTGTTTTATAGTGCCGAATGATGTATGATTGCCTTTTTGTTATGCAGGAATAAATAATAGAAAATTCAAGTCGAGAAAAAATGCGCCGTTTTTTCCAGAAGCGGGAATCGAACCCACAACCTCCGCATAACGCGTGCGGTGCTCTACCATTGAGCTAGTTCCGCGGCGACTCCCCTCTCGACTATACCGCGGGGTTTTGTATTTACGACTGCTCAGAGCCCGGTCAACTAGCGCCGCCCCTCGACCACCGCGGGAAGACGTAGAACGTCTTTTCCCAGCGGCCGCACGTAAGACTTGGTCGGAAGTCGGGGATAGCCAAAGGCATTTCAGACTGCTGAAGCAGAACCCTCGTAATGCATTTTGTAGAGCAGAGACGTACGGGACGAGGGATTCCGTAAGGACACATATCAAAGTTGCAGTCCTTATTGCCAGTGCTGTTCGGCGTTTTAACAGTGTTTTATAGTGCCGAATGAGGCATGATTGCCCTTTTTTTATGCAGGAATAAATAATAGAAAATTCAAGTCGAGAAAAAATGCGCCGTTTTTTCCGGAAGCGGGAATCGAACCCACAACCTCCGCATAACGCGTGCGGTGCTCTACCATTGAACTAGTTCCGCGGCGACTCCCCTCTCGACTATACCGCGGGGTTTTGTATTTACGACTGCTCAGAGCCCGGTCAACTAGCGCCGCCCCTCGACCACCGCTGGAAGACGTAGAACGTCTTTTCCCAGCGGCCGCACGTAAGACGTGGTCGGAAGTCGGGGATAGCCAAAGGCATTTCAGACTGCTGAAGCCAGAACCCTCGTAATGCATTTTGTAGAGCAGAGACGTACGGGACGAGGGATTCCGTAAGGACACATATCAAAGTTGCAGTCCTTATTGCCAGTGCTGTTCGGCGTTTTAACAGTGTTTTATAGTGCCGAATGAGGTATTATTGCCTTTTTTTATGCAGGAATAAATAATAGAAAATTCAAGTCGAGAAAAAATCTTCCGTTTTTTCCGGAAGCGGGAATCGAACCCACAACCTCCGCATAACGCGTGCGGTGCTCTACCATTAAGCTAGTTCCGCGGCGACTCCCCTCTCGAATATACCGCGGGGTTTTGTATTTAGGACTACTCAGAGCCCGGTCAACTAGCGCCGCCCCTCGACCACCGCGGGAAGACGTAGAACGTCTTTTCCCAGCGGCCGCACGTAAGACGTGGTCGGAAGTCAAGGATAGCCAAAGGCATTTCAGACTGCTGAAGCCAGAACCCTCGTAATGCATTTTGTAGAGCAGAGACGTACGGGACGAGGGATTCCGTAAGGACACATATCAAAGTTGCAGTCCTTATTGCCAGTGCTGTTCGGCGTTTTAACAGTATTTTAAAGTGCCGAATGAGGTATGATTGCCTTTTTTTATGCAGGAATAAATAATAGAAAATTCAAGTCGAGAAAACATGCGCCGTTTTTTTCTGGAAGCGGGAATCGAACCCACAACCTCCGCATAAGGCGTGCGGTGCTCTACCATTGAGCTAGTTCCGCGGTGACTCCCCTCTCGACTATACCGCGGGGTTTTGTATTTACGACTGCTCAGAGCCCGGTCAACTAGCGCCGCCCCTCGACCACCGCGGGAAGACGTAGACCGTCTTTTCCCAGCGGCCGCACGTAAGACGTGGTCGGAAGTCGGGGATAGCCAAAGGCATTTCAGACTGCTGAAGCCAGAACCCTCGTAATACATTTTGTAGAGCAGAGACGTACCGGACGAGGGATTCCGTAAGGACACATATCAAAGTTGCAGTCCTTATTGCCAGCGGTGTTCGGCGTTTTAACAGTGTTTTATAGTGCCGAATGATGTATGATTGCCTTTTTGTTATGCAGGAATAAATAATAGAAAATTCAAGTCGAGAAAAAATGCGCCGTTTTTTCCAGAAGCGGGAATCGAACCCACAACCTCCGCATAACGCGTGCGGTGCTCTACCATTGAGCTAGTTCCGCGGCGACTCCCCTCTCTACTATACCGCGGGGTTTTGTATTTACGACTGCTCAGAGCCCGGTCAACTAGCGCCGCCCCTCGACCACCGTGGGAAGACGTAGAACGTCTTTTCCCAGCGGCCGCACGTAAGACTTGGTCGGAAGTCGGGGATAGCCAAAGGCATTTCAGACTGCTGAAGCAGAACCCTCGTAATGCATTTTGTAGAGCAGAGACGTACGGGACGAGGGATTCCGTAAGGAATATCAAAGTTGCAGTCCTTATTGCCAGTGCTGTTCGGCGTTTTAACAGTGTTTTATAGTGCCGAATGAGGCATGATTGCCCTTTTTTTATGCAGGAATAAATATTAAAAAATTCAAGTCGAGAAAAAATGCGCCGTTTTTTCCGGAAGCGGGAATCGAACCCACAACCTCCGCATAACGCGTGCGGTGCTCTACCATTGAGCTAGTTCCGCGGCGACTCCCCTCTCGACTATACCGCGGGGTTTTGTATTTACGACTGCTCAGAGCCCGGTCAACTAGCGCCGCCCCTCGACCACCGCTGGAAGACGTAGAACGTCTTTTCCCAGCGGCCGCACGTAAGACGTGGTCGGAAGTCGGGGATAGCCAAAGGCATTTCAGACTGCTGAAGCCAGAACCCTCGTAATGCATTTTGTAGAGCAGAGACGTACGGGACGAGGGATTCCGTAAGGACACATATCAAAGTTGCAGTCCTTATTGCCAGTGCTGTTCGGCGTTTTAACAGTGTTTTATAGTGCCGAATGAGGTATGATTGCCTTTTTATTATGCAGGAATAAATAATAGAAAATTCAAGTCGAGAAAAAATGCGCCGTTTTTTCCGGAAGCAGGAATCGAACCCACAACCTCCGCATAACGCGTGCGGTGCTCTACCATTCAGCTAGTTCCGCGGCGACTCCCCTCTCGACTGTACCGCGGGGTATTGTATTTACGACTGCTCAGAGCCCGGTCAACTAGCGCCGCCAGTCGACCACCGCGGGAAGACGTAGAACGTCTTATCCCAGCGGCCGCACGTAAGATGTGGTCGGAAGTCGGGGATAGCCAAAGGCATTTCAGACTGCTGAAGCAGAACCCTTGTAATGCATTGTGTAGAGCAGAGACATACGGGACGAGGGATTCCGTAAGGACACATATCATAGTTGCAGTCCTTATTGCCAGTGCTGTTCGGCGTTTTAACAGTGTTTTATAGTGCCGAATGAGGTATGATTGCCTTTTTTATGCAGGAATAAATAATAGAAAATTCAAGTCGAGAAAAAATGCGCCGTTTTTCCGGAAGCGGGAATTGAACCCACAACCTCCGCATAACGCGTGCGGTGCTCTACCATTGAGCTAGTTCCGCAGCGACTCCCTTCTCGACTATACCTCGGGGTTTTGTATTTACGACAGCTCAGAGCCCGGTCAACTAGCGCCGCCCCTCGACCACCGCGGGAAGACGTAGAACGTCTTTTCCCAGCGGCCGCACGTAAGACTTGGTCGGAAGTCGGGGATAGCCAAAGGCATTTCAGACTGCTGAAGCCAGAACCTTCGTAAAGCATTTTGTAGAGCAGAGACGTACGGGACGAGGGATTCCGTAAGGACACATATCAAAGCTGCAGTCCATATTGCCAGTGCTGTTCGGCGTTTTAACAATGTTTTATAGTGCCGAATGAGGTATGATTGCCCTTTTTTATGCAAGAATAAATAATAGAAAATTCAAGTCGAGAAAAAATGCGCCGTTTTTTCCGGAAGCGGGAATCGAACCCACAACCTCCGCATAACGCGTGCGGTGCTCTACCATTAAGCTAGTTCCGCGGCGACTCCCCTCTCGAATATACCGCGGGGTTTTGTATTTACTACTGCTCAGAGCCCGGTCAACTAGCGCCGCCCAACGACCACCGCGGGAAAACGTAGAACGTCTTTTCCCAGCGGCCGCACGTAAGACGTGGTCGGAAGTCGGGGATAGCCAAAGGCATTTCAGACTGCTGAAGCCAGAACCCTCGTAATGCATTTTGTAGAGCAGAGACGTACGGGACGAGGGATTCCGTAAGGACACATATGAAAGTTGCAGTCCTTATTGCCAGTGCTGTTCGGCGTTTTAACAGTGTTTTATAGTGCCGAATAAGGTATGATTGCCTTTTTTTCATGCAGGAATAAATAATAGAAAATTCAAGTTGAGAAAAAATGCGCCGTTTTTTCCAGAAGCGGGAATCGAACCCACAACCTCCGCATAACGCGTGCGGTGCTCTACCATTGAGCTAGTTCCGCGGCGACTCCCCTCTCGACTGTACCGCGGGGTATTGTATTTACGACTGCTCAGAGCCCGGTCAACTAGCGCCGCCCCTCGACCACTGCTGGAAGACGTAGAACGTCTTTTCCCAGCGGCCGCACGTAAGACGTGGTCGGAAGTCGGGGATTGCCAAAGGCATTTCAGACTGCTGAAGCCAGAACCCTCGTAATGCATTTTGTAGAGCAGAGACGTACGGGACGAGGGATTCCGTAAGGACAAATATCAAAGTTGCAGTCCTTATTGCCAGTGCGTGCTGTTCAGCGTTTTAACAGTGTTTTATAGTGCCGAATGAGGTATGATTGCCTTTTTATTATGCAGGAATAAATAATAGAAAATTCAAGTCGAGAAAAAATGCGCCGTTTTTTTCGGAAGCGGGAATCGAACCCACAACCTCCGCATAAGGCGTGCGGTGCTCTACCATTGAGCTAGTTCCGCGGTGACTCCCCTCTCGACTATACCGCGGGGTTTTGTATTTACGACTGCTCAGAGCCCGGTCAACTAGCGCCGCCCCTCGACCACCGCGGGAAGACGTAAATCGTCTTTTCCCAGCGGCCGCACGTAAGATGTGGTCGGAAGTCGGGGATAGCCAAAGGCATTTCAGACTGCTGAAGCAGAACCCTCGTAATGCATTGTGTAGAGCAGAGACATACGGGACGAGGCATTCCGTAAGGACACATATCATAGTTGCAGTCCTTATTGCCAGTGCTGTTCGGAGTTTTAACAGTGTTTTATAATGCCGAATGAGGTATGATTGCCTTTTTATTATGCAGGAATAAATAATAGAAAATTCAAGTCGAGAAAAAATGCGCCGTTTTTTCCGGAAGCGGGAATCGAACCCACAACCTTTGCATAACGCGTGCGGTGCTCTACCATTCAGCTAGTTCCGCGGCGACTCCCCTCTCGACTGTACCGCGGGGTATTGTATTTACGACTGCTCAGAGCCCGGTCAACTAGCGCCGCCCCTCGACCACCGCGGGAAGACGTAGAACGTCTTTTCCCAGCGGCCGCACGTAAGATGTGGTCGGAAGTCGGGGATAGCCAAAGGCATTTCAGACTGCTGAAGCAGAACCCTCGTAATGCATTGTGTAGAGCAGAGACATACGGGACGAGGGATTCCGTAAGGACACATATCATAGTTGCAGTCCTTATTGCCAGTGCTGTTCGGCGTTTTAACAGTATTTTATACTGCCGAATGAGGTATGATCGCCTTTTTTATGCAGGAATAAATATTAGAAAATTCAAGTCGAGAAAAAATGCGCCGTTTTTTCCGGAAGCGGGAATCGAACCCACAACCTCCGCATAAGGCGTGCGGTGCTCTACCATTGAGCTAGTTCCGCGGTGACTCCCCTCTCGACTATACCGCGGGGTTTTGTATTTACGACTGCTCAGAGCCCGGTCAACTAGCGCCGCCCCTCGACCACCGCGGGAAGACGTAGACCGTCTTTTCCCAGCGGCCGCACGTAAGACGTGGTCGGAAGTCGGGGATAGCCAAAGGCATTTCAGACTGCTGAAGCCAGAACCTTCGTAATGCATTTTGTAGAGCAGAGACGTACGGGACGAGGGATTCCGTAAGGACACATATCAAAGTTGCAGTCCTTAATGCCAGTGCTGTTCGGCGTTTTAACAGTGTTTTATAGTGCCGAATGAGGTATGATTGCCTTTTTTTTATGCAGGAATAAATAATAGAAAATTCAAGTCGAGAAAACATGCGCCGTTTTTTCCGGAAGCGGGAATCGAACCCACAACCTCCGCATAACGCGTGCGGTGCTCTACCATTCAGCTAGTTCCGCGGCGACTCCCCTCTCGACTGTACCGCGGGGTATTGTATTTACGACTACTCAGAGCCCGGTCAACTAGCGCCGCCCCTCGACCACCGCGGGAAGACGTAGAACGTCTTTTCCCAGCGGCCGCACGTAAGATGTGGTCGGAAGTCGGGGATAGCCAAAGGCAATTGAGACTGCTGAAGCAGAACCCTCGTAATGCATTGTGTAGAGCAGAGACATACGGGACGAGGGATTCCGTAAGGACACATATCATAGTTGCAGTCCTTATTGCCAGTGCTGTTCGGCGTTTTAACAGTGTTTTATAGTGCCGAATGAGGTATGATCGCCTTTTTTTATGCAGGAATAAATAATAGAAAATTCAAGTCGAGAAAAAATGCGCCGTTTTTTCCGGAAGCGGGAATCGAACCCACAACCTCCGCATAACGCGTGCGGTGCTCTATTATTGAGCTAGTTCCGCGGCAACTCCCCTCTCGACTATACCGCGGGGTTTTGTATTTACGACTGCTCAGAGCCCGGGCAACTAGCGCCGCCCCTCGACCACCGCTGGAAGACGTAGAACGTCTTTTCCCAGCGGCCGCACGTAAGACGTGGTCGGAAGTCGGGGATTGCCAAAGGCATTTCAGACTGCTGAAGCCAGAACCCTCGTAATGCATTTTGTAGAGCAGAGACGTACGGGACTAGGGATTCCGTAAGGACACATATCAAAGTTGCAGTCCTTATTGCCAGTGCTGTTCGGCGTTTTAACAGCGTTTTATAGTGCCGAATGAGGTATGATTGCCTTTTTATTATGCAGGAATAAATAATAGAAAATTCAAGTCGAGAAAAAATGCGCCCTTTTTTCCGGAAGCGGGAATCGAACCCACAACATCCGCATAACGCGTGCGGTGCTCTACCATTGAGCTAGTTCCGCGGCGACTCCCCTCTCGACTATACCGCGGGGTTTTGTATTTACGACTGCTCAGAGCCCGGTCAACTAGCGCCGCCCCTCGACCACCGCGGGAAGACGTAGAACGTCTTTTCCCAGCGGCCGCAGGTAAGACGTGGTCGGAAGTCGGGGATAGCCAAAGGCATTTCAGACTGCTGTAGCCAGAACCCTCGTAATGCATTTTGTAGAGCAGAGACGTACGGGACGAGGGATTCCGTAAGGACACATATCAAAGTTGCAGTCCTTAATGCCAGTGCTGTTCGGCGTTTTAACAGTGTTTTATAGTGCCGAATGAGGTATGATTGCCTTTTTTTATGCAGGAATAAATAATAGAAAATTCAAGTCGAGAAAAAATGCGCCGTTTTTTCCGGAAGCGGGAATCGAACCCACAACCTCCGCATAACGCGTGCGGTGCTCTACCATTGAGCTAGTTCCGCGGCGACTCCCCTCTCGACTATACCGCGAGGTTTTGTATTTACGACGGCTCAGAGCCCGGTCAACTAGCGCCGCCCCTAAACCACCGCGGGAAGACGTAGAACGTCTTTTCCAAGCGGCCGCACGTAAGACGTGGTCGGAAGTCGGGGATAGCCAAAGGCATTTCAGACTGCTGAAGCCAGAACCCTCGTAATGCATTTTGTAGAGCAGAGACGTACGGGACGAGGGATTCCGTAAGGACACATATCAAAGTTGCAGTCCTTAATGCCAGTGCTGTTCGGCGTTTTAACAGTGTTTTATAGTGCCGAATGAGGTATGATTGCCTTTTTTTTATGCAGGAATAAATAATAAAAAATTCAAGTCGAGAAAAAATGCGCCGTTTTTTCCGGAAGCGGGAATCGAACCCACAACCTGCGCATAACGCGTGCGGTGCTCTACCATTGAGCAAGTTCCGCGGCGACTCCCCTCTCGACTATACCGCGGGGTTTTGTATTTACGACTGCTCAGAGCCCGGTCAACTAGCGCCGCCCCTCGACCACCGCGGGAAGACGTAGAACGTCTTTTCCCAGCGGCCGCAAGTAAGACGTGGTCGGAAGTTGGGGATAGCCAAAGGCATTTCAGACTGCTGAAGCCAGAACCCTCGTAATACATTTTGTAGAGCAGAGACGTACCGGACGAGGGATTCCGTAAGGACTCATATCAAAGTTGCAGTCCTTATTGCCAGTGGTGTTCGGCGTTTTAACAGTGTTTTATAGTGCCGAATGATGTATGATTGCCTTTTTGTTATGCAGGAATAAATAATAGAAAATTCAAGTCGAGAAAAAATGCGCCGTTTTTTCCAGAAGCGGGAATCGAACCCACAACCTCCGCATAACGCGTGCGGGGCTCTACCATTGAGCTAGTTCCGCGGCGACTCCCCTCTCGACTATACCGCGGGGTTTTGTATTTACGACTGCTCAGAGCCCGGTCAACTAGCGCCGCCCCTAAACCACCGCGGGAAGACGTAGAACGTCTTTTCCCAGCGGCCGCACGTAAGACGTGGTCGGAAGTCGGGGATAGCCAAAGGCATTTCAGACTGCTGAAGCAGAACCCTCGTAATGCATTTTGTAGAGCAGAGACGTACGGGACGAGGGATTCCGTAAGGACACATATCATAGTTGCAGTCCTTATTGCCAGTGCTGTTCGGCGTTTTAACAGTGTGTTATAGTGCCGAATGAGGTATGATTGCCTTTTTTATGCAGGAATAAATAATAGAAAATTCAAGTCGAGAAAAAATGCGCCGTTTTTCTGGAAGCGGGAATTGAACCCACAACCTCCGCATAACGCGTGCGGTGCTCTACCATTGAGCTAGTTCCGCGGCGACTCCCCTCTCGACTATACCTCGGGGTTTTGTATTAACGACTGCTCAGAGCCCGGTCAACTAGCGCCGCCCCTCGACCACCGCGGGAAGACGTAGAACGTCTTTTCCCAGCGGCCGCACGTAAGACTTGGTCGGAAGTCGGGGATAGCCAAAGGCATTTCAGACTGCTGAAGCCAGAACCTTCGTAAAGCATTTTGTAGAGCAGAGACGTACGGGACGAGGGATTCCGTAAGGACACATATCAAAGCTGCAGTCCATATTGCCAGTGCTGTTCGGCGTTTTAACAATGTTTTATAGTGCCGAATGAGGTATGATTGCCCTTTTTTATGCAAGAATAAATAATAGAAAATTCAAGTCGAGAAAAAATGCGCCGTTTTTTTCGGAAGCGGGAATCGAACCCACAACCTCCGCATAAGGCGTGCGGTGCTCTACCATTGAGCTAGTTCCGCGGTGACTCCCCTCTCGACTATACCGCGGGGTTTTGTATTTACGACTGCTCAGAGCCCGGTCAACTAGCGCCGCCCCTCGACCACCGCGGGAAGACGTAGACCGTCTTTTCCCAGCGGCCGCACGTAAGACGTGGTCGGAAGTCGGGGATAGCCAAAGGCATTTCAGACTGCTGAAGCCAGAACCTTCGTAATGCATTTTGTAGAGCAGAGACGTACGGGACGAGGGATTCCGTAAGGACACATATCATAGTTGCAGTCCTTATTGCCAGTGCTGTTCGGCGTTTTAACAGTGTTTTATAGTGCCGAATGAGGTATGATCGCCTTTTTTTATGCAGGAATAAATAATAGAAAATTCAAGTCGAGAAAAAATGCGCCGTTTTTTCCGGAAGCGGGAATCGAACCCACAACCTCCGCATAACGCGTGCGGTGCTCTATTATTGAGCTAGTTCCGCGGCGACTTCCCTCTCGACTATACCGCGGGGTTTTGTATTTACGACTGCTCAGAGCCCGGGCAACTAGCGCCGCCCCTCGACCACCACTGGAAGACGTAGAACGTCTTTTCCCAGCGGCCGCACGTAAGACGTGGTCGGAAGTCGGGGATTGCCAAAGGCATTTCAGACTGCTGAAGCCAGAACCCTCGTAATGCATTTTGTAGAGCAGAGACGTACGGGACTAGGGATTCCGTAAGGACACATATCAAAGTTGCAGTCCTTATTGCCAGTGCTGTTGGCGTTTTAACAGCGTTTTATAGTGCCGAATGAGGTATGATTGCCTTTTTATTATGCAGGAATAAATAATAGAAAATTCAAGTCGAGAAAAAATGCGCCGTTTTTTCCGGAAGCGGGAATCGAACCCACAACCTCCGCATAACGCGTGCGGTGCTCTACCATTGAGCTAGTTCCGCGGCGACTCCCCTCTCGACTATACCGCGGGGTTTTGTATTTACGACTGCTCAGAGCCCGGTCAACTAGCGCCGCCCCTCGACCACCGCGGGAAGACGTAGAACGTCTTTTCCCAGCGGCCGCAGGTAAGACGTGGTCGGAAGTCGGGGATAGCCAAAGGCATTTCAGACTACTGAAGCCAGAACCCTCGTAATGCATTTTGTAGAGCAGAGACGTACGGGACGAGGGATTCCGTAAGGACACATATCAAAGTTGCAGTCCTTAATGCCAGTGCTGTTCGGCGTTTTAACAGTGTTTTATAGTGCCGAATGAGGTATGATTGGCTTTTTTTATGCAGGAATAAATAATAGAAAATTCAAGTCGAGAAAAAATGCGCCGTTTTTTCCGGAAGCGGGAATCGAACCCACAACCTCCGCATAACGCGTGCGGTGCTCTACCATTGAGCTAGTTCCGCGGCGACTCCCCTCTCGACTATACCGCGAGGTTTTGTATTTACGACTGCTCTGAGCCCGGTCAACTAGCGCCGCCCCTCGACCACCGCTGGAAGACGTAGAACGTCTTTTCCCAGCGGCCGCACGTAAGACGTGGTCGGAAGTCGGGGATAGCCAAAGGCATTTCAGACTGCTGAAGCCAGAACCCTCGTAATGCATTTTGTAGAGCAGAGACGTACGGGACGAGGGATTCCGTAAGGACACATATCAAAGTTGCAGTCCTTATTGCCAGTGCTGTTCGGCGTTTTAACAGTGTTTTATAGTGCCGAATGAGGTATGATTGCCTTTTTATTATGCAGGAATAAATAATAGAAAATTCAAGTCGAGAAAAAATGCGCCGTTTTTTCCGGAAGCGGGAATCGAACCCACAACCTGCGCATAACGCGTGCGGTGCTCTACCATTGAGCAAGTTCCGCGGCGACTCCCCTCTCGACTATACCGCGGGGTTTTGTATTTACGACTGCTCAGAGCCCGGTCAACTAGCGCCGCCCCTCGACCACCGCGGGAAGACGTAGAACGTCTTTTCCCAGCGGCCGCAAGTAAGACGTGGTCGGAAGTTGGGGATAGCCAAAGGCATTTCAGACTGCTGAAGCCAGAACCCTCGTAATACATTTTGTAGAGCAGAGACGTACCGGACGAGGGATTCCGTAAGGACACATATCAAAGTTGCAGTCCTTATTGCCAGTGGTGTTCGGCGTTTTAACAGTGTTTTATAGTGCCGAATGATGTATGATTGCCTTTTTGTTATGCAGGAATAAATAATAGAAAATTCAAGTCGAGAAAAATGCGCCGTTTTTTCCAGAAGCGGGAATCGAACCCACAACCTCCGCATAACGCGTGCGGTGCTCTACCATTGAGCTAGTTCCGCGGCGACTCCCCTCTCGACTATACCGCGGGGTTTTGTATTTACGACTGCTCAGAGCCCGGTCAACTAGCGCCGCCCCTAAACCACCGCGGGAAGACGTAGAACGTCTTTTCCCAGCGGCCGCACGTAAGACGTGGTCGGAAGTCGGGGATAGCCAAAGGCATTTCAGACTGTTGAAGCAGAACCCTCGTAATGCATTTTGTAGAGCAGAGACGTACGGGACGAGGGATTCCGTAAGGACACATATCATAGTTGCAGTCCTTATTGCCAGTGCTGTTCGGCGTTTTAACAGTGTTTTATAGTGCTGAATGAGGTATGATTGCCTTTTTTTATGCAGGAATAAATAATAGAAAATTCAAGTCGAGAAAAAATGCGCCGTTTTTTCCGGAAGCGGGAATCGAACCCACAACCTCCGCATAACGCGTGCGGTGCTCTACCATTGAGCTAGTTCCGCGGCGACTCCCCTCTCGACTATACCGCGAGGTTTTGTATTTACGACTGCTCAGAGCCCGGTCAACTAGCGCCGCCCCTCGACCACCGCGGGAAGACGTAGAACGTCTTTTCCCAGCGGCCGCACGTAAGACTTGGTCGGAAGTCGGGGATAGCCAAAGGCATTTCAGACTGCTGAAGCCAGAACCTTCGTAATGCATTTTGTAGAGCAGAGACGTACGGGACGAGGGATTCCGTAAGGACACATATCAAAGTTGCAGTCCTTATTGCCAGTGCTGTTCGGCGTTTTAACAGTGTTTTATAGTGCCGAATGAGGTATGATTGCCTTTTTATTATGCAGGAATAAATAATAGAAAATTCAAGTCGAGAAAAAATGCGCCGTTTTTTCGGAAGCGGGAATCGAACCCACAACCTGCGCATAACGCGTGCGGTGCTCTACCATTGAGCAAGTTCCGCGGCGACTCCCCTCTCGACTATACCGCGGGGTTTTGTATTTACGACTGCTCAGAGCCCGGTCAACTAGCGCCGCCCCTCGACCACCGCGGGAAGACGTAGAACGTCTTTTCCCAGCGGCCGCACGTAAGACTTGGTCGGAAGTCGGGGATAGCCAAAGGCATTTCAGACTGCTGAAGCCAGAACCTTCGTAAAGCATTTTGTAGAGCAGAGACGTACGGGACGAGGGATTCCGTAAGGACACATATCAAAGCTGCAGTCCATATTGCCAGTGCTGTTCGGCGTTTTAACAGTGTTTTATAGTGCCGAATGAGGTATGATTGCCTTTTTTTATGCAGGAATAAATAATAAAAATTCAAGTCGAGAAAAAATGCGCCGTTTTTTCTGGAAGCGGGAATCAAACCCACAACCTCCGCATAACGCGTGCGGTGCTCTACCATTGAGCTAGTTCCGCGGCGACTCCCCTCTCGACTATACCGCGGGGTTTTGTATTTACGACTGCTCAGAGCCCGGTCAACTAGCGCCGCCCCTCGATCACCGCGGGAAGACGTAGAACGTCTTTTCCCAGCGGCCGCACGTAAGACGTGGTCGGAAGTCGGGATAGCCAAAGGCATTTCAGACTGCTGAAGCCAGAACCCTCGTAATGCATTTTGTAGAGCAGAGACGTACGGGACGAGGGATTCCGTAAGGACACATATCAAAGTTGCAGTCCTTATTGCCAGTGCTGTTCGGCGTTTTAACAGTGTTTTATAGTGCCGAATGAGGTATGATTGCCTTTTTTTATACAGGAATAAATAATAGAAAATTCAAGTCGAGAAAAAAATGCGCCGTTTTTTCCGGAAGCGGGTATCGAACCCACAACCTCCGCATAATGCGTGCGGTGCTCTACCATTGAGCTAGTTCCGCGGTGACTCCCCTCTCGACTATACCGCGGGGTTTTGTATTTACGACTGCTCAGAGCCCGGTCAACTAGCACCGCCCCTCGACCACCGCGGGAGGACGTAGAACGTCTTTTCCCAGCGGCCGCACGTAAGACGTGGTGGGAAGTCGGGGATAGCCAAAGGCATTTCAGACTGCTGAAGCAGAACCCTCGTAATGCATTTTGTAGAGCAGAGACGTACGGACGAGGGATTCCGTAAGGACACAT